>NC_092099.1:19726762-20326762 GCF_045679555.1 Salvelinus alpinus | reverse complement strand
GTTATAGTCATAACTGTATGTTTTACCTTGAGGAAAGATAACTGCTAAAGCAATTGGTGAAATATTATTCAGGGTTTGTAATAAGGGTAGCAGGGTAATAAATAGGGATTGATAGCAGGACACAAAGCCCATGGAAGTTTAATCCTTAAGAGTCTATTGAAGCACCTGTGCGTCAACAAAAGTAACATAATAAAAAAATCCCCATCAAAATATGTCAGTGGGCTCAATCCACCCCATCTGAGTATGTCGGTCTTCTGCATCTGCTGTGGAAGGTGGCTGAGCTACAGCGATGTTTGTCAGACCATGACACATCCCGAAAATCAGTCTTCTCACGTCTATAGCGTCCGAGCATCCAAACGTCTGTAGCGTATGACAACACTCCCTGGAAAGAGGAGGCGCTCACAAACATGATGGTGTTCTCCGTTCTGCTCTATGACCCCCACAAGTGTCACAGGACTCATCTGAAGGTAACCCATACAAACCAATGGAAATATGGAGGTAGTTTTGTGACAACAAAAATAAGGGGTTAAATATGTGTCCAAAAAAACACAAATATTTCCTGAGCTTTCTTATATCTCCTAGGTAGAGGTATTGTTACTCCTAGGTATTGTTGCATTTTATTTACCATTTCTTACCCTCTGAGTGGGCGATGTTTATAGTGCACATGAACATTAGCAAGACTCCCAAAGTACAACTTCATTTCCCCCCCAAATAAATATGTTTGTTTGCTGTTTAAACTGTTTAGTACAGTATGTTACCGTATATTCTAAATAAACAGTGATTCTCTTTATCAGTCAATACACAGACAGATAATCAGACCGCCTGCCTTCCCGCCTTTGGGACAAGAACTCCAATTGTTAGGGCAGAGACCATCTCATATTATGCACAGTATGTCTGGCTCCACTAAACATTTAATTCTAAATGCCTACTGCTTGCCATTTATTCAACTAGAAAAATTATGTTGATTTGCAAGACAAGGATTGTCTTGACTTTCAAGAATACCTGAAGTTCTTTGCAAGTTTCACCATCAAATTGTTTCAGATCTCTACTAGGCCTAGTGCAAGTTACACTATGGTACGGACCGTGACGATAAGTAGACACATGAGGATTATTAGAATATGGCAAATATTTGTCAATTATTGAATTCTATCCTTGCTGTTTTTTGTGGGTTACCTGAGACATTAAACAGATATGTGGGCAGGGCATACAGGCTGTCACCACTTTATTAATGCTCAATTTGCATAAATGGATCATGGAAACAATTTTTCAACAAACAATATTCGACATTATATGACATTCTATTTTTTTTTTTTTTTTTTTTTTTTACGTCATTACGTCTAGCTGTTCTTATCAACACAAGACAGTTAAATGGAAACACACCGTGGCATGCAATTGTTGCATCTACTTTCTATACAAACTTTTTAAATGTCGACAAAAAAATCACTGGACATGTTAAAGGAAAAATCCACCAAAACCACTCATTATTTTAATTTACAGTGTTAAATAACACTAATATATGAGAACAATATTTTTTGTGATTTTTTATTTATTTTGTCGTTATAGTAAAGTTGGTAGCAACATGGAAAATCATTGTGGAAATCTGTTGCAGCTCAAGTGGACTACAACATCTGCAATGCTCTCTTTATGGGCTGGCTGGCTAGCTAGAAAACGTAGCTGTAAAATGACCTAAACGAACTGCACTATCAATTTAGGAGTCTACAATCTCACCATGTTCAACCTTCAGATGGCAAAGGTAACTGAACTAAATTACTATTGCCCAGTAGCACTCACTTCTGTCATCATGAAGTGCTTTGAGAGACTATTCAAGGATCATATCACCTCTACCTTATCTGACACCCTAGACCCACTTTAGTTTGCTTACCGCCCCAATAGATCCACAGAAGATACAATTGCCATCGCACTGCACATTGCCCTATCTGGACAAGAGGAATACCTGTGTAAGAATGATGTTCATTGACTATAGCTCAGCATTCAACACCATAGTACCCTCCAAGCTCATCATTAAGCTCGAGGCCCTGGGTCTGAACCCCGCCCTGTGCAACTGGGCACTTGACTTCCTGACTGGCCGCCCCAGGTGGTGAAGGTAGGAATCAACACCTCCACTTCGCTGATCCTCAACACTTGCATGCTCAGTCCCCTCCTGTACTCCCTGTTCACCCATGACTGCGTGGCCACGCACGCAGCTAATTCAATCATCAAGTTTGCAGATGATAGGCCTGATTACCAACAATGATGAGACAGCCTACAGGGAGGAGGTGAGGGGCCTGGGAGTGTGGTGCCAGGAAAATAACCTCTCACCCAACGTCAACAAAACAAAGGAGCTGATCCTGGACTTCAGGAAACAGCAGAGGGAGTACCCCGCTAGCCATATCGATGGGACAGCAGTGGAGAAGGTGGAAAGCTTCAAGCCCCTCAGCGTACACATCACTGACAAATTGAAATTGTCCACCCACCCAGACAGTGTGGTGAAGAAGGCGCAACAGCACCTTTTCAACCTCAGGAGGCTGAAGAAATTTGACTTGGCACATAAAACCCTCACAAATCTTTACAGATGCACAATTGAGAGCATCCTGTCGGGCTGTAAACTACCTGCCCTCCAGGAAACCTACAACACCCGATGTCACAGGAAGGGCAAAAAGATCACCAAGGACAACTACCACAGGAGCTACTGCTTGTTCACTCGCTATCATCCAGAACGTGAGATCAGTACAGGTGCATCAAAGCTGGAACCGAGAGACTGAAAAACAGCTTCTATCTCAAGGCCATCAGACTGTTAAATAGCCATCACTAGCACCTTAGAGGCTGCTGCCCTACATACATAGACTTCCACATTAATAATGGAACACTAGTCACTTTAATAATGTTTACATATTTTGCATTACTCATCTGATATGTATATAATGTTTTCTATCTTAGTCTATGCCGCTCTGATATTGCTCGCTCGAATATTTAAACATTCTATATTTCATTCCTTTACTTTAGATTAGTGTGTATTTTGTGTTTTGTTGTGAAATTGTTAGATATTACTTGTTAGATATTATTGCACTGTTGGAACTAGAAATACAAGCCTCTCGCTACACCTGCGATAGCATCTGCTAAACACGTGTATGTGACACATAACATTGGATTTGGTTTGAGATCTATCATCTATGTGCCTCACAGAGTGGAGTCTGACATTCGCAACGGAGATATACTTTTGAGGAGATGGGAAACGTTGCCCATTCGATTTCAATGGGAGGTGCGGTGCATTCTGGGCGATTCTGGGACAAGGAATGCTCTCCTCAAGGAGTGAATGGGAGTCTTTTGGGCGCTAGCTCAAAAACCCAACATTAGCACGAATTTCGTCAAGAGGAAGTATAACATTACAAATCTTTTCTGAGATGTGAGATAATTAGCTTGCTATCTGTCATATCGTATAGCTTTGGAATCGTGACATTACGTACTTTCGAGGAAAATAGGAACTTTTATCTACATATACACTGACTTTGAGAAGGGGTTGCATGACGATAGCTTAGCAACCGCGTGACGCAGCATGACAAAGTGAACGGGATTGGTCGACAGTCTGCTCTTTGGGATGTTATACATTCCTTCATTCATTTGATTCCTATTTCCTTTCTATAATACAGTATCTCTGGCAACGGCACCATGCAATGCACCCTGGACTAAAGAGGCAGACAAATAGGAAAAATGTGCTAGAACCTCCGTTAAATGACACATTTCTCGAAGTAGGAATATTACAAAAATATGATCAATAGCTCAGTCAAAAGAAGACATCCTCCTGAGATATGACATCGGCCAGTATTGAAATCTGACACGTACGATAGACGTTTCGCAATCTAAAAGTCGTATTCCTATGAACTTCTAGTTTAGTGAGATCCACTTTATCAGAGTGCTACGTCATACATGACGGATTTCTGTCTGCTTGAATGCCAACTCAGATACATGTGAAAACATGAAATGATCCAGGAAATCGACAGAACATCACTCAGAGATGCACAAAAACAATGTAACATTGAAATGGGTGAACCTTTCCTTTAATGGAAACCTAGCTGTTGTAAAGCCACAAGGTGGCTCTGTTCTGTAGAGGATGAATGACATTAATGAACACTAACATCATACCAAAGGGAATGAATAACCAGTTCCAAAATTCCAACAAGATGAGTGTAATGTCAAATCACCCCAACATTAAGACATTTACATTACATTTAAGTCATTTAGCAGACGCACTTATCCAGAGCGACTTACAAATTGGTGCATTCACCTTATGATATCCAGTGGAACAACCACTTTACAATAGTGCATCTAACTCTTTTAAGGGGGGGGGGTTAGAAGGATTACTTTATCCTATCCTAGGTATTCCTTAAAGAGGTGGGGTTTCAGGTGTCTCCGGAAGGTGGTGATTGACTCCGCTGACCTGGCGTCGTGAGGGAGTTTGTTCCACCATTGGGGTGCCAGAGCAGCGAACAGTTTTGACTGGGCTGAGCGGGAACTGTACTTCCTCAGAGGTAGGGAGGCGAGCAGGCCAGAGGTGGATGAACGCAGTGCCCTTGTTTGGGTGTAGGGCCTGATCAGAGCCTGAAGGTACGGAGGTGCCGTTCCCCTCACAGCTCCGTAGGCAAGCACCATGGTCTTGTAGCGGATGCGAGCTTCAACTGGAAGCCAGTGGAGAGAGCGGAGGAGCGGGGTGACGTGAGAGAACTTAGGAAAGTTGAACACCAGACGGGCTGCGGCGTTCTGGATGAGTTGTAGGGGTTTAATGGCACAGGCAGGGAGCCCAGCCAACAGCGAGTTGCAGTAATCCAGACGGGAGATGACAAGTGCCTGGATTAGGACCTGCGCCGCTTCCTGCGTGAGGCAGGGTCGTACTCTGCGAATGTTGTAGAGCATGAACCTACAGGAACGGGTCACCGCCTTGATGTTAGTTGAGAACGACAGGGTGTTGTCCAGGATCACGCCAAGGTTCTTAGCACTCTGGGAGGAGGACACAATGGAGTTGTCAACCGTGATGGCGAGATCATGGAACGGGCAGTCCTTCCCCGGGAGGAAGAGCAGCTCCGTCTTGCCGAGGTTCAGCTTGAGATGGTGATCCGTCATCCACACTGATATGTCTGCCAGACATGCAGAGATACGATTCACCACCTGGTTATCAGAGGGGGGAAAGGAGAAGATTAATTGTGTGTCGTCTGCATAGCAATGATAGGAGAGACCATGTGAGGATATGACAGAGCCAAGTGACTTGGTGTATAGCGAGAATAGGAGAGGGCCTAGAACAGAGCCCTGGGGGACACCAGTGGTGAGAGCACGTGGTGCGGAGACAGATTCTCGCCACGCCACCTGGTAGGAGCGACCTGTCAGGTAGGACGCAATCCAAGCGTGGGCCGCGCCGGAGATGCCCAGCTCGGAGAGGGTGGAGAGGAGGATCTGATGGTTCACAGTATCAAAGGCAGCCGATAGGTCTAGAAGGATGAGAGCAGAGGAGAGAGAGTTAGCTTTAGCAGTGCGGAGCGCCTCCGTGACACAGAGAAGAGCAGTCTCAGTTGAATGACTAGTCTTGAAACCTGACTGATTTGGATCAAGAAGGTCATTCTGAGAGAGATAGCAGGAGAGCTGGCCAAGGACGGCACGTTCAAGAGTTTTGGAGAGAAAAGAAAGAAGGGATACTGGTCTGTAGTTGTTGACATCGGAGGGATCGAGTGTAGGTTTTTTCAGAAGGGGTGCAACTCTCGCTCTCTTGAAGACGGAAGGGACGTAGCCAGCGGTCAAGGATGAGTTGATGAGCGAGGTGAGGTAAGGGAGAAGGTCTCCGGAAATGGTCTGGAGAAGAGAGGAGGGGATAGGGTCAAGCGGGCAGGTTGTTGGGCGGCCGGCCGTCACAAGACGCGAGATTTCATCTGGAGAGAGAGGGGAGAAAGAGGTCAAAGCACAGGGTAGGGCAGTGTGAGCAGAACCAGCGGTGTCGTTTGACTTAGCAAACGAGGATCGGATGTCGTCGACCTTCTTTTCAAAATGGTTGACGAAGTCATCAGCAGAGAGGGAGGAGGGGGGAGGAGGGGGAGGAGGATTCAGGAGGGAGGAGAAGGTGGCAAAGAGCTTCCTAGGGTTAGAGGCAGATGCTTGGAATTTAGAGTGGTAGAAATTGGCTTTAGCAGCAGAGACAGAAGAGGAGAATGTAGAGAGGAGGGAGTGAAAGGATGCCAGGTCCGCAGGGAGGCGAGTTTTCCTCCATTTCCGCTCGGCTGCCCGGAGCCCTGTTCTGTGAGCTCGCAATGAGTCGTCGAGCCACGGAGCAGGAGGGGAGGACCGAGCCGGCCTGGAGGATAGGGGACATAGAGAGTCAAAGGATGCAGAAAGGGAGGAGAGGAGGGTTGAGGAGGCAGAATCAGGAGATAGGTTGGAGAAGGTTTGAGCAGAGGGAAGAGATGATAGGATGGAAGAGGAGAGAGTAGCGGGGGAGAGAGAGCGAAGGTTGGGACGGCGCGATACCATCCGAGTAGGGGCAGTGTGGGAAGTGTTGGATGAGAGCGAGAGGGAAAAGGATACAAGGTAGTGGTCGGAGACTTGGAGGGGAGTTGCAATGAGATTAGTGGAAGAACAGCATCTAGTAAAGATGAGGTCAAGCGTATTGCCTGCCTTGTGAGTAGGGGGGGAAGGTGAGAGGGTGAGGTCAAAAGAGGAGAGGAGTGGAAAGTGGAAAGACTAAATAAACAGTGTCCCAACCCTGAAGCAAAACGTTGGGGAAACAAGGTTTTGCTTGTGTAAAAGAGATATGGATAGATACTTTTGGTCTTGTAGTGTATGTGGGCATGGAACATCTCATTCCAAAATCATGGGCATTAATATGGAGTTGGTCCCCCCCTTTGCTGCTATAACAGCCTCCAATATTCTGGGAAGGCTTTCCACTACATTTTGGAACATTGCTACGGGGACGTGCTTCCTTTCAGCCACAAGAGCATTAGTGAGGTCTATGTTGGGCGATGAGGCCTGGCTCGCAGTCGGCATTCCAATTCCAATCCTCCCAAAGGTGTTCGATGGGGTTGAGGTCAGGGCTCTGCAGGCCAGTCAAGTTTGTCCACACCGATCTCAACAAACCATGTCTGTATGGACTTTGGGCACAGGGGCATTGTCATGCTGAAACAGGAAAGGGCCTTCCCCAAACTGTTGCAACAAAGTAGGAAGCACAGAATCACCTAGAACGTCATTGTATGCTGTAGCGCTAAGATTTCCCTTTACTGGAACTAAGGGGCCAGTAAAGGGAACCATGAAAAACAGCCCCAGACCATTATTCCTCCTCCACCAAACTTTATATTTGGCACTATGTATTGGGGCAGGTAGTGTTCCCCTTGGCATCCGCCAAACCCAGATTCGTCCGTCGGATGCTAGATGGTGAAGCGTGATTCATCACTCCAGAGAATTAGTTTCCACTGCTCCAAAGTTCAATGGCGGCGAGCTTTACACCACTCTAGCTGATGCTTTGCATTGCACATGATGATCTTAGGCTTGTGTGCGGCTGCTTGGCCATGGAAACCCATTTCATGAAGCTCCCGATGAACCGTTTTTGTGCTGATGTTGCTTCCAGAGGCAGTTTGGAACTCGGTAGTGAGTGTTGCAACCGAGAACAGCCTATTTTTACGCGCTACGGTCCCATTTTAGCACTCGGCGGTCCCATTCTGTGAGCTTGTGTGACCTACCACTTCGCGGCTGAGCTGTTGTTGTTCCTAGACATTTCCACAATAACAGCACTTACAGTTGACCTGGGTAGCTTTAGCAGGGCAGACATTTCACAAACTGACTTGTTGGAAAGGTGGCATCCTATGACGGTGCCACGTTGAAAGTCACTGAGCTCTTCAGTAAGGCCATTCTACTGCCAATGTTTTTCTATGGAGATTGCATGGCTGTGTGCTCGATTTTATACATCTGCCAGCAACGGATATGGCTGAAATAGCCAAATCCACTAATTTGATGGGGTGTCCACATACTTTTGTATATATTGTGTACTGTATGTCCCTATTTCCTGTAGTTTTCCCATTCATAATGGACTGTTATTGTTGGATGTTTATGTTTAACCTGTGGATCCTAAATGGCTTCAGATGTACAGCAAATATATGTACATTTTACATTTAAAACTTGTACTACTTTGTACAGGGAAGTGCATGGTGCCATAGAGTACACAGTTGTCCTATACAGTGTCCAACTCTACCCATAGCCTATAGGTCGGTAGGTTAAGAAGGTCAATGGATGTAAGCTCCTCAAAAAGTAGTTATCCTGTAGCAGGGGTGGGCAACTCCAGTCCTCGAGGGCCTGCTTTTTCTCCATCCCTAGCAAATACAGCTGATTAATCAAATTGCATTATAAACTGAAGATCATGATTAGGTGATTATTGGAGTCAGGTGTGTTATCTGCGGCTGGGGTAAAACTGTGACTCCAATCAGGCCCTTGGGGATTGGAATTGTCTACCCCTGCTAGAGGGAATGACATAATGGGAAGTCTGATTGGAACATCCAGGGGTCTTACTCTAAACCTTGTGAGCAAATAAGTGTCTCAAACGAGAAGCAACTCTTATAATCTCTTCTGGTATCTGTTAGTGGTTTCCAGTATCTGATTAATGTTAATCAGAGCTATACAGTCCTGGTTCACAAGCTATGTTATCAGATGTGTCCTTTCCCTAGGGTTTACACAGGAAGAGACTGTTCCCATATTTGCCAAATGTCTCAGCAGCAGCTTTACTCCAAGGGAAAAAGGCGCTACCAAAGTTGACATGCTGGTGAGCTAAGTGGCGAGTTTGAATCCAGTCAGAGCCAAATGATAACATATTAAAGGAATAATTGTGCTTCCTTTGGAAATGGCTATATCAACATACTTAACTTTAAGGAACCTTGTACAGTATTCTTTTTTGATTATTGAAGGGAAATATTAAGATGACTGAAATTGTCACGTGTGTATAGGTGGCAGGGAAGTCAGGCGCAGGAGAATCAAACTTAAGGTAATGGAGTTGTTTAATAACAATAAATAAAATATAACTCCAAAACTATAATAACAATGTGCATACCAATACAAACAACACAAAACTGAACATCAAACAATCTCTGACAAAGACATGAGGGGAAACAGAGGGTTAAATACACAACAGGTAATGAGTGGGATTGAAACCAGGTGTGTAGGAAGACAAGACAAAACCAATGGAAAATGAAAAATGGATCAATGATGGCTAGAAGACCGGTGACGTTGACCGCCGAGCACCACCCGAACAAGGAGAGGCTTCGATTTCAGCAGAAGTCGTGACAGAAATTATGAAGTACACTTACAATCTTAAAAATAAAGGTGCAAGTTGGAACCAAATAACGTTCTTGAGAGCAATGCCATAGGGGAACCATTTAAGGGTCTCTGAAGAACCATTAATGGGATGGATCTTTGAAGAAACATACAAAACATCCAAAACCAGAAATGTTTCGGCCCTCCAGGACCGGAATTGAATAGCCCTTGTGTTGGGTTTTAAGCCTTATTTGCAATTTTACCAGGGTGCCTTTCGAGCAAATTTTTTACCAGTTCCACCCATGATTGTGTTTGCTCGTGACAGAGAGATGGTTGTTGCATTCATTCATTTCAAATTTTTTAAGATATATTTCATAAGGCCTTCTTTTGAGGGCCTTGTATAACCATAATACAGTGACCAGAAACTCATAGTTTACAGTCTACATCAGGCCTGCAAGTCACATTATGCTGGCTTGCAAAGTGATGTGTAATTCCTATTGGAGTACCAGAGTGGGGATATCCAACTTTTTTTTTTTTTCGCTACCTGCATTCAGAATGACTGTCAGGGTTGGGAAGAATAAGATATGAGATTACCTTTAACATCTAAACTGGAACAATCATTTCAGTAACAGGTGCAATAAGTCCAATTTAAAAGATTGGAATAGTTTAGAAAATGTATGTTATTTATATTTTAGTAGCATAAGATCAGTTAATCAATTGACCTGCAATAGATCATACTGGGAAATATGATAATGATGGGCATGGTTTTGGTTCAACTGGTTATTAGCGCCAGTGGTGTAAAGTACTAAAGTAAAAATACTTTCAAGTATTACTTAAGTAGTTTTTTTGGTTATCTGTACTTTACTTTACTATTTATATTTTTGACAACTTTTACTTTTACTTCACTACATTCCAAAAGAAAATGATGTACTTTTTACACCATACATTTTCCCTTACACCCAAAAGTACTCGTTACATTTTGAATGCTTAGCAGGACAGTAAAATGGTCTAATTCACACACTTATCAAGAGAACATCCCTGGTCATCCCTACTGCATCTGATATGGCGGACTCACTAAACACATGCTTCATTTGTAAATTATGTCTGAGTGTTGGAGTGTGCCCCTGTAAATAACTAGAATATGTGGCCATCTGCTTTGCTTAATATAAGGAATTTGAAAGGATTTATACTTGTACTTTTACTTTTGATTGTTAAGTATATTTTCATTTGTACATTTACATTTGTATTTGTATTTATTATGGATCCCCCCAAGGCAGCAGCTACTCTTCCTGGGGTCCGGCAAAATTAAGGCAGTTATACAATTTTAAAAACATTACAATACATTCATAACCGATTTGACATCACACTAAGTGTGTGCCCTCAGGCCGTTCCTCCACTACCACATATCTACAGCACAAAATCCATGTGTATGTGTGTGTATGGTGCGTATGTTATCATGTGTGTATACATGTGTCTGTGCCTATGATTGTGTTGCTTCACAGTCCCTGTTGTTCCATAAGGTGTATTTTGATCTGTTTTTTAAAATCTGATTATACTGCTTCCATCAGTTACCTGATGTGGAATAGAGTTCCATGTAGTCACGGCTCTATGTAGTACTGTGCGCCTCCAATAGTCTGCTTTGGACTTGGGGACTGTGAAGAGACCTCTGGTGGCATGTCTTGTGGGGTATGCATGGGTGTCCGAGCTGTCTGCTGGTCTTTTGATACTTAAGTATATTTAAAACCAAATACTTTTAGATCTTTACTCAAGTAGTATTTTACTGGGTGACTTTCACTTTTATTTGAGTCAATTAAGGTATCTTTACTTTTACTCAAGTATTACGATTGGGTACTTTTTCTTCCGCTGATTAACGCCAACACTACACTGTAAAGTTTACAGTAATGTAGTCTTCATTTAACTCTTGAATCAACACTGGAAATGTTACAATAAAAATCTAAACTAGTTAAAGCTGGTATATGTAACTTTTTGTGTGACCGACCAAATTCACATTGACAGATCTATAACTCACCTTTCTTTCTCATTGAAAGCAAGTCTAAGAAGCAGCATATCTATTCTATGTATGCTATTTCTATGCTTCCTGTTCTTAAGTTACAATTTTGTGTCTTTTACTTGAGGTTTTGTACACCAGCATCAAACAACTGAAAATGCAATAGTTTTGGTTATGGAAAATATACTTCACAGCTTGCTTGTTTTGTCACATAAACTAAAATTAGGTGAATTATTTGAATTTTAGCCACCATGAAATGGTGGAGAGATTTCTGCATAGTGTATCTTTAAAGGCCCAATGCAGACCAATCTCAACTTCAAATCATTTCTGTGTAACAATATTAAGTACCTTACTGTGATCGTTTA
The DNA here is from genome assembly GCF_045679555.1 of Salvelinus alpinus. Taxonomy (NCBI): domain Eukaryota; kingdom Metazoa; phylum Chordata; class Actinopteri; order Salmoniformes; family Salmonidae; genus Salvelinus; species Salvelinus alpinus. Next base: position 20,315,119 of record NC_092099.1, on the reverse strand, counting down.
CATAAAAAAATTGTTAAAAAGAAACAAAAATATTCTATAAAAATGCAAGTATATGGATGCCCCGTCAAATTCACCCGTTGCTGACAGCTGTATGAAATCGAGCACACAGCCATGCAATTATTATAGACAAACATTGGCAGTAGAATGGCCTATACTGAATAGCTTAGTGACTTTCAATGTGGCACCGTCATAGGATGCCACCTTTCCAACAAGTCAGTTCGTCAAATTTCTGCCTTGCTAGATTTTCCCCAGTAAGTGCTGTTATTGTGAAGTGGAAATGTCTAAGAGCAATAACAGCTCAGCCGCGAAGTGGTAGGCCACACAAGCTCACAGAACGGGACTGCACGGGAACGGGACTCACTACCAAGTTCCAAACTGCCTCTGGAAGCAACATCAGCACAATAACTGTTTGTCAGGAGCCGCACACAAGGCTAAGATCATCATGCGCTGTGCCAAGCATCGGTTGGAGTGGTGTAAAGCTCGCAGTCATTGGACTCTGGAGCAGTGGAAACGTGTTCACCATCTAGCAGTCGACGGACGAATCTGGGTTTGGCGGATTCCAGGAAAACGCTACCTGCCCGAATGCATAGTGCTAACTTTAAAGTTTGGTGGCAGAGGAATAATGGTCTGGGGCTGTTTTTCATGGTTCGGCCTAGGCCCCTTAGCTCCAGTGAAGGGAAATGTTAAAGCTACAGCATACAATGACATTCTAGACAATTCTGTCCTTCCAACTTTGTTGCAACAGTTTGGGGAAGGCCCTTTCCTTACAGAAATGGTTTGTCAAGATCGATGTGGAAGTACTTGACTGGCCTGCACAGAGCCCTGACCTCAACCCCATGGAACACCTTTGGGATGAATTGGAACGCCGACTGCGAGCCAGGCATAATCACCCAACATCAGTGTCCGACCTTACTAATGCTCTTGTTGCTGAATGGAAGCAAGTCCCCTCAGCAATGTTCCAACATCTTGTGGAAAGCCTTCCAGAAGATTGGAGGCTGTTATAGCAGCAAAGGGGGACCAACTCCATATTAATGCCCATGATTTTGGAATGATATGTTCGACGAGCAGGTGTCCATATACTTTTGGCCATGTAGTGTAGCTTCTTAGCAAAGAGCAATTTCTCAAGCAATAATTTTACTAGGACTGTCTGGGAGTAGTCTGAGTGGGGAGGGGAAAACTGAAAACTAGCTGTTATTGGCAGAGGTTTGGAACTAAATTATTTGTCTATCAACTAATTTACCACCTGGTGATGTAACCAGGCAGGCCAAAACTCCATCCCACTAAAATAGGCTGAAATTGCAGGCGGTCTTTTCAAACAGCTGTTACACTAAAAGGGTATTATCATAATTTTTACAATTCCACAGTATTATTCCAACAGTGTGTATATAAAACAATATATATTAAACAAAAAAATCACGTTTTGACTGCACTGGGCCTTTAACACTGGCCAATTTGCTGTAGGCTATTAAATAGTTATCCACGGAACCTTAAGAACTGAGGAAGAACCTTCATTTTTTCCTCAGTGTACCCCACAAAACCACATCTTATTCTATTATATTCCAATATATTTTATGGATGTGAAATCACATTTAATTATGACGGTGGCGGGACTGGGAGTAGAGCAGTTCTCATGCGATGAGTCAGATGCATGCATCTATTTCTTATTACTCAGAAGGGCGAAGCTTGGTGACGCGCAAGAGTCCACGGTTGTGAAACTGTACTACCATCCCTGTTCATGTAAATTATGAAAAGGAAGAACTAACAAAGAAGAACTATAGCTGAGCGAATTACTTTTGTTTGTGGGTTTTCTTGGTTGAATATCAGGGTCGTATGGGGCGCAACAGGTAGCCAGCCTTACCACTGAGAACGGAAGGCATGTGATTATGTTTATTCAAGGTAACCATATAATCTCTGATCGCTTTAATGAACTCGATATAGTAGCATAGGTTACTTTGTGAAACGTTAAGAATACTGATATGTCCGCGCAAGGGTTGCTGAGCAGCGTTTTCTTATGCTCCTCGCCAACATCCAAAACAAGGTCCAAACGGAGACTGAGAAAGACTTTAAGTTTGGACCCAGCTTTGATAAAACGCTATGGGACTGAACCGGATGGGACATCTGGTCAAGCAGATGATCAAAAGTCGCTCCGAGCCTCAAACGAAAGCCTCTCCAAACTAGATGCGCGCCTTACAGCCGGAGTTAAACACTGTCAATCTGCATCCTCAAGCCTGTCAATATATTTGGATACTTCTGGCCATTTCGACAATGATTCAAAAGCCACTAAAAGAAGCCCCTGTACTCCAACCGGAAGCTCAAGCACTTTATTTTCACCGAGAAAGTGGCTTCAAAAGAAGCCATCTCCACCATCCATCCCTCATTCAAATGCTGCATGGAAATCTGAAGTAAGCAAGTCTTAAAATTACAGTTTTATTGATGTTGTTGTTGATGATGATGGTGATCATGATTATATTATTGTTGATCAAACTGTCCATGATGTAGACAACAGGTTGTATTACACAGCGATAAGCACATGAATGAAGCTTATTATAGTTATTTAGTAGAGCTGATGGTGATGATGATGATGATGTTGATTATGATTGAAGGTCGAGGTGGAAGTAGTAGCATTTGTAGTGGTATGGTGACATGGCCACCTAGTTTTACAGTGTAACAGTCAATTACAAGGTTCAAAAACATGTATAGAGTAATCAGTAATATTTACAGCTTTTTTCCTGGGAAATTTCCATTCTAACTTTCAATTGTATATTTGTTAGTGACATGTCTGAAACACTCACAATTGAGCAATAGGATGTCAATTAGACAGTACGATGTCACCACAAAACTGTTGTCTGACAAAGGTGGATGTGCCATATCAAAAACCTGTAGCCTATAGCTGTATAGCCTATAGAAACTGTAGTTGTAGCCTATAGTCCCTTAACATTTACCAAATGTTGTTACATTACAGGCTTATTCTAAAATGTAATAAATTGCTTTTTCCCTCATCAATCTACACACAACTCCCATAATGACAAAGCAAAAACAGGTTTTTAGAAATGTTTGCAAATTTATAACAAATAAAACACTGAAATATCACATTTACATAAGTATTCAGACCCTTTACTCTGTGCTTTGTTGAAGCACCTTTGGCGGTGATTACAGCCTCGAGTCTTCTTGGTTATGACGCTACAAGCTTGGCACACCTGTATATGGGGAGTTTCTCCCATTCATCTCTGAAGATCCTCTCAAGCTCTGTCAGGTTGGATGTGGAGAGTCGCTGCACAGCTATTTTCTGGATGGCAGGTAGCCTGGCGGGTAGGAGCATTGGGCAATGAACCGAAAGGTTGCTGGATCGAATCTCCGAGCTGACAAGGTAAAAAATTTGTTGTTCTGCCCCTGAGCAAGGCAGTTAACCCACTGTTCCCTGGGTGCGGATGACGTGGATGTCCCCCGCACACCAGAGGGGTTGCGTTAAATGCAGATGACACATTTTAGTTGTACAACTGACTAGGTATCCCCCTTTCCCTGTCCAGAGATGTATGATCAGGTTCAAATCCAGGCTTTGCCTGGGCCACTCAAGGACATTCAGAGACTTGTCCAGAAGCCACTCCTGTGTTGTCTTGGCTGGGTTGTTGTCCTGTTGGAGGGTGAACATTCGCCCCAGTCTGAGGTCCTGTGTGCTTTGTAGCAGGTTTTCATCAAGGATCTTTTTTTATTTTGCTCCGTTCATCTTCCCCTCAATCCTGACTAGTCTCCCAGTGGGTGGGGAAATATATTAATGAGCTCGCCTTGACTGACAGCTCTTTGAAATGCCTATGTCAAGCAATGTGGATGCAGTGAGCAGATTGCCGTAAAAATAATCTCAAGCCAATTTGGTGATACACAAAGTAACTCAACCAACATTGAATTTGCATCAACTATATATACAGTATATATATTTTTTTTTTATACATCTCCCGTTTGGTATGTCTCTTGTGATGCGGTTCACAGTAACTAACTAAGACCAGACACAGAGGAAAGGGCAAAAATACAAGTATCTTTCCCATAGATCAATAGGGTCAACTTTTAATTATATTTGCTGACACACTACAGTCAAATTTTGGCACCAGTAGCTATATAAACCATGCCCATCTGCAAACACGCCTTCTCAGATGTTGGTTACAAAGCGGTACTTATTTCAATTCTGTAAGAGAATATCGTGGTACCCTTGGTGTATTAAAATGAGAGTTAAGGTGATGTCACCTTGCCCCCTTAATAATGAATCCAAGTGTTTGACATGGACCAGTAACTTTATGATCAAACTTTATCAATGTAGTAGTAACAGTAATTTTTCATACTTTGGTCATCATACTTTCATCTGGTTTCTTTCAAATATCATCCAAATCATGAAAACATGATTTTGACTGTTCATGACCTTTAATTGTTAAGTTCTTTAAAAAGATTGCACAACTGACAATGTCAAAAGAAGTGCTCAACCTTCATCTTCTTCTTCTTTTTATTATTCTTCTTCATGTGGCTTTCCGGCAGACTAGACGGTATGTTGCGTATTGCTGCCTTTCACAAGCTAGGTTTCCATCCAATTTGCGCCAGATTTTCAATCTGAATATTTTAAAGTCTGAATGCAATACGTGCATCCATCCATCCATTCATCCATCCATCCATCCATCCATCCAATTTGCACATTTTCCCACCGGCGATGGGTTTCCATCCAACTGACTTTTTTTCACCACCGTGTGAAATTCATCATCATTTATTTAATCTGTAGACAAATAAACTGCATGCTTTCCCGAGTCGTAGTGGGAGGACCACACAACATATGACATTACAAAAAGATCCCACCATGTCGAATGAACAAATTGTCTTTCGACATTTATAAAATTGTACTGGCATTTGATGTTTCCATCAGCCCGGTCGTGATCTTTTTCATGCATCAGGTAATTAATCTGTATGAAATGGTTGGATGGAAACGTGGCTACTCTTTGGAAAGTGTATAGCACATTTGTTCACAAAAAAGGGGAAATGGGAAAAGGGGAAAAAGGAAATTGCACCGTCATCTAGCCCTATTATGTGCCCTCCATAATTATTGGGACAATGACACATTTTTGGTTGTTTTGGCTCTGTACTTCAGCATTTTAGATTTGAAATGATACAATGACTATGAGGTTAAAGTACAGATTGTCAGCCTTTATTTGAGGTTATTGTCATCCATATCAGGGTGAACTGTTTAGAAATTACACCACTTTTTGTACATAGTCCCCCCATTTTAGGGGACCAAAGGTATTGGGACAAATTCACTTATGTGTATTAAAGTAGTTAAAAATGTTTAGTAATTGGTCCCATATTCCTAGCACTCAATGCTTACGTCAAGCTTGTGACTCTACAAGCTAAGAGGTTGTGAGTTCAAATCCTATGTGTGGTTGAGTCCCAAGTGTGCTAAGCAATGTTGAGGTCAATGAACATTTTTAATGTTATATTGTTTTTGTTTATCTCTGAGCTACAGTACCAGTCCAAAGTTTGGACACACCTACTCATTCCAGGGTTTTTCATCAAAACTATTAAATAACACATATGGAATCAAGTAGTAACCAGAAACGTGTTAAACAAATCAAAATATATTTTATATTTGAAATTCTTCAAAGTAGCCACCCTTTGCCTTGTTGACAGCTTTGCACACTCTTGGCATTCTCTCAACCAGTTTCATGAGGTGGAATGAATTTCAATTAACAGGTGTGCCCTGTTAAAAGTTAATTTGTAGAATTTCTTTCCTTCTTAATGTGTTTGAGCCAATCAGTTGTGTTGTGACAAGGTAGGGGTGGTATACAGAATATAGCCCTATTTGGTAAAAGACCAAGTCCATATTATGGCAAGAACAGCTCAAATAAGCAAAGAAAAACGACAGTCCATCATTACTTTAAGACATGAAGGTCAGTCAATCCGGAAAATGTGAAGAACTTTGAAAGTTTCTGCAAGTGTAGTTGCAAAAACCATCAAGCACTATGATGAAACTGGCTCTCACGAGGACTGCCACAGGAAAAGAAGACCCGGAGTTACATCTGCTGCAGAGGATAAGTTTATTATAGTTAACTGCACCTCAGATTGTAACCCAAATAAATGCTTCACAGAGTGAAGTAACAGACACATCTCAACATCAACTGTTCAGAGGAGACTCCGTGAATCAGGCCTTCATGGCTGAATTGCTGCAAAGAAACCATTACTAAAAGACACCAGTAAGAAGAAGAGACTTGCTTGGGCCAAGAAACACGAGCATTGTACATTAGACCGGTGTAAATCTGTCCATCGGTCTGATGAGTCCAAATTTGAGATTTTTTGGTTCCAACCGCCATGTCTTTGTGAGACGCAGAGTAGGTGAACGGATCTCTGCATGTGTGGTTTCCACCGTGAAGTATGGAGGAAGAGGTGTGATGGTGTGGGGGTGCTTTGCTGGTGACACTATTAGTGATTTATTTAGAATTCAGTCACACTTAACCAGCATGGCTACCACAGCAATCTGCAGCGATATACCATCCCACCTGGTTTGCGCTTAGTGGGACTATTATTTGTTTTTCAACAGGACAATGACCCAAAATACACCTTCAGGCTGTGTAAGGGCTATTTGACCAAAGGTGGTTACTTTGAAGAATCTCAAATATAAAATATTTATTAAAATACACTTTTTTGGTTACTACATGATTCCATGTGTTATTTCATAGTTTTGATATCTTCACTGTTATTCTACAATGTAGAAAATATAAAAAATAAAGAAAAACCCTTGAATAAGTAGGTGTTTCCAAACTTTTGACTGGTACTGTATGTTCTATCGATTTCCGAGTAATTTCATGTTTTCACGTGTATCTGAGCTATTGGCATTCAAGCAGACAGAAATCTGTCTGGTATGATTTAGTGTTGCAAAAAAGCTGCTCTCACTACACTGGAATTTAATAGGAATACGATTTTTTACATTTTCGAAAACATCGATCATGCATGTCAGATTTCAATACTGGCTGATGTCATAACACGGGAGGTTGCCTTCTCTCAAATAAGCCACTGTTCATATTTTTGCTATGTTCCTATACCTACCTCGAAGAAATGTGTAATTTAATAGAGGGTCCACCACATTTCTCCCATTTGTCTGCCTCTTCAGTCCAGGTTGTATTGCATGGCCTTTGTGAAAGTCACACTCTTCTCTGCGCGGCACCACGATCTTCAGGTTGAACATGATGCGATTGTTGACTCCTAAATTGATAGTGCAGTTTGTTTAGGTTATTTTACAACTAACTAGCTCCTTCACATGCTGATATTAACTTTGGTATTATTGTGTGTAGCTGCTAGCTAGTCAACCAGGCCATAGAGATAGCATTGCATTGTGGGTTTTGTAGTTGACGTGCGCTGCAACAGATTTCGAAAAACGATTTTCACGTTGCTACCAACTTTATTATAATGACAAAATTAAACATTTGTTCAAAAAAAAACATTGTTCTCACATATTAGTGTTATTTAACACTGTAAATTATATGAACTAGTGATTTTGGGTGGATTTTTCCTTTAAGTTCCATTCAATTCAGAAAGTAAACCAAAATCCAATTCCTAATTTTAAGATATTGAAAATAAATAAATACACATTTCTGTGTACTTCCTGAATACAGTTTGTTGTTGTATATTTACTCAGAAAAATACAGTTTAGCTGTAGAAATGCATTAAAAGTTGTTTTCACTATTTTCACCGCAACTCAGTAGCCGGTAACTTACTGTAAAATTACAGGATTTTTTAAACAGTTTGTTGCATAAGCACATCTAAATTATGCTATAAGTTTAAATGCAATTGCATTGGAGGCATGCCAAGTTAATTTGCAGGAAGGGCCCAAGTGTATTGCGATTGACAGTAAATATATAGCAATACACTAAAACAGTATCCTATTACTGTAGAAATATACCGTATAATGACTGTAAAATTTACCACAAAATTAACAGCAATGGATAAGAATAGTTACATGTTATCATGTGTTTCATGTGAAAATGTGTTTTTGGAACACTTCACGTGATCATGTTTTCAAATGTGCAATTCAATGTGTTATTGCTGTTCAGCTAAATTATGTTCAACTAACAATTATGTTCAACTAACATTTCAACTAACTTATTCTAAAATTGATTAAATCGTTTTTTACCCTCATCAATCTGAACACAGTACCCCATAATGACAAAGCAAAAACAGGTTTTTAGACCTTTTTGCAAATGTATAAAAAATGTAAAACTGAAATATCACATTTACATAAGTATTCAGACCCTATACTCAGTACTTTGTTGAAGCACCTTTGGCAGGGATTACAGCCTCGAGTCTTCTTGGGTATGACGCTAGAAGCATGGCACACCTGTATTTGGGGAGTTTCTCCCATTCTTCTCCGCAGATCCTCTCAAGCTCTGTCAGGTTGGATGGGGAGAGACGTTGCACAGCTATTTTCAGGTCTCTCCTGCGATGTCCGGCCTCTGGCTGGGCCACTCAAGGACATTCAGAGACTTGTCCCGAAGCCACTCCTGCATTGTCTTGGCTGTGTGCTTAGGGTTGTTGTGACGCTTGGCCTTCAGGCCAAATAGTTTTATCTTGGTTTCATCAGACCAGAGAATCTTATTTTTCATGGTCTGAGTTCTTTAGGTGCCTTTTGGAAAACTCCAAGCAGACTGTCATGTGCTTTTTACTGAGGAGTGTCTTCCGTCTGGCCACTCTACCATTAAAGGCCATGATTTTTGGAGTGCTGCAGAGATGGTTGTCCTTCTGGAACGTTCTACCATCTCCACAGAGGAATTCTCTCCCACGATTGCTCAGTTTGGCCGGGTGGACAGCTCCAGGAAGAGTCTTGGTGGTTCCAAACAACAATGATGGAGGCCACTGTGTTCTTGGGGACCTTCAATGCTGCAGACAATTTTTGGTACCCTTCCCTGGATCTGTGCTTCAACCCAATCCTGTCTCGGAGCTCTACAGACAATTCCTTCAACCTCATGGCTTGATTTTTGCTCTGACATGCACTGTCAACTGTGGCACCTTTATATAGACAGGTGTGTGCCTTTTCAAATCATGTCCAATCAATTGAATTTACCACAGGTGGACTCCAATCAAGTTGTAGGAACATCTCAAGGATGATCAATGGAAACAGGATGCACCTGAGCTCAATTTCGAGTATGTGGAAGAAGTCAAGGGGTCTGAATACTTTCTGAATGCACTCTACACTGATCTTTCGGTTGTGCCACAAAGTCTGTAGCATTGTCCTAAACATTAATTACCTATAATACATCTTTGCACTACTTAGCAAAAGAGTGTCATCTGCACTGCTATTTTAGTTATCAGTTATTCTGACTATTCTTTCATCATTTATTTATTTGGGTATTTCAGCAATTTGAGGGTTTTCTGTATAGTTGTCTAATTTTGGTGGAGTATATTATTTTGTTTTAATGTTAAACCTGAATCACTATGATAAATATAATAGTTTTCTTTCAGTGTATTTTTAACAAAGCTGAGATTTACTTTGAAGTCCAAAGTGTAGAAATATGTTATGGACACGTGGCATAGCAGGAAGATAAGAATGCCGTGACTAATTTTTGTTTTCAGGGCATCACCTGTGAAATCTGATGTGAACATTTTTATCCACATGTGAAATATCACATTTGAAGCATTCCAAAAACACATGGTTTTGCATGATTTCACATGTGAAAATCCACATCATAACAAGTTGTCCAAAACTTGTGCAAGACGTGGAAATATCACGTGAAATCATGTGTTTTTTCCGTAAGAGTGGAACTAAAGAGGATTCTACCTGGAACCTAAAAGGGTTCTCCTATGGGGACAGCCTAAGGACCCTTTTGGAACCCTTTTCTCAAAGAGTGTAGCTGCATGTCCTGCTCTGAGTTGGTCACCTTTTGACCGTGGATTTAAATATTCTTTGTTGTAAGAATGTGCAGAATGTGCAGTACAGATCTGTACTGGTAATGAGTGTAGCTTCTACTCACCTGTTCCAAGACACATCAGTGCTTTAGGATCATGAAAGTGTCTGACAATACAGTTGTTGTTGTTGCTGCTGCAGCTAAGCTACATTTAGCAGGTGAATTGCTCTGCCATGTGTGACATGGGACTGGAGTAAGTATTGCTAATTTAATGATGGTCTTAGCCAAGGATTTAGGCTTTACTGGTGTCATGTCATAATGTCACACTCCTCTGGAGCTCTTGTCAGACACAAACCCTTAGGTCACTAGGGGTAGTTCAGACTTAACAAAAGCAGAAGGCTGTTTACTTCTTGTAGGTTGTTTAACGCCGAAGATGCCTTTTACAGTATTATTTAGAGTGTCCAACAGACATGAGAAGCCAGAACAGCTCACTAATTCAGTGGCAATCCTTAAAGGTGATTGATAAATGGAGGGATTTCTGTGCACATCAAGTCCCAGTAGCAGCACGACCCTAAGAAGGTATCCACGGGTGTACTGTTTATTTAGCATTACCAAGATGTATTGAAAGGGTGACATTATGATAGGTTTTAATGAAGACCAGGCTTCTGGTTTCTTCATACCACAGTCATCAGCAAGAGCTCCGAACCCAAAGCCAGATCCCTCAGAAATGTAATCAATGTAAATCCGATTGAGGCTGATTAATAGCAGGGGGAGTAGGTCTATGACAGTGGAATACTTAATAGGATTTATTGTGCCATTGGGACTGTATATCTTACATGGTGCTCATGCTCTGAAAATCAGCTGCCAGTGTTTACAACACCACATTGAAGTTGATTAGTGAGCATTATGTATATTTCCTCGTGTTATATCTAGGTAACTTTAAGTAAATGTTGTTACCTTAAAACACTGATTCAAAATGGAATCTACATGATGAATCAATTAAGTTTGTCTTCTGGATTAAAATTAGTTGAGTTCTGACTCATCAATGGTAATGATTGAATATTTTATTAGTGACTTACTGTAGCAATGTAGTTTGCATTATATTGTTATGAAGCACAGATGTTCATTACCAATGTTTAATCAGATTTATGCATACACTTATTCATTTTTTCTTCTTCAATGCTATTTAATAATAGTTGAAAGCTCTTGGGAGTGTGAGTCAAGTGCCAGTGCTACCATTTGCTTCATTGCCCAAGAATGTGGTAGAACAGCAGAGGCCAATCCAGACTACAGTTTAGCCAGTTAAGATAAGGGCACCTTGGTGTGAGATTCTACAGATTTACATGACCATGGTCAGTGTGGAGTTAGGTCCGTAAACTGACAAGACTAACAAACTTTAGGTACAGTTGAAGTGGGAGGTTTACATACACCTTAGCCAAATACATTTAAACTCAGTTTTTCACAATTCCTGACATTTAATCTTAGTAAAAAGTCCCTGTCTTAGGTCAGTTAGGATCACCACTTTATTTTAAGAATGTGAAATGTCAGAATATTAGTAGAGAGAATGATTTATTTCAGCTTTAATTTCTTTCATCACATTCCCAGTGGGGCAGACGTTTATATACACTCAATTAGTATTTGGTAGTATTGCCTTTAAATTGTTTAACTTAGGTCCAAAATTTTGGGTAGCCTTCCACAAGCTTCCCAAAATAAGTTGAGTGAATTTTGGCCCATTCCTCCTGACAGAGCTGGTGTAACTGAGTCAGGTTGTAGGCCTCCTTGCTCACACACGCTGTTTCATTTCTGCCCACCAATTTTCTATGGGATTGAGGTCAGGGCTTTGTGATGGCCACTCCAATACCTTGACTTTGTTGTCCTAAAGCCATTTTGCCACAATGTTGGAAGTATACTTGGGGTCATTGTCCATTTGAAGACCCATTTGCGACCAAGCTTTAACTTCCTGACTGATGTCTTGAGATGTTGCTTCAATATATCTACATAATTTTCCTCCCTCATGATGCCATCTATTTTGTGAAGTACACCAGTCCCTCCTGCAGCAAAGGACCACCACATCATGATGCTACCACCCCCGTGCTTGTGATGGTGTTCTTCGGCTTGCAAGCCTCCCCCTTTTTCCTCCAAACATAACGATGGTCATTATGGCCAAACAGTTCTATTTTTGTTTCATCAGACCAGAGGACATTTCTCCAAAAATACGATATTTGTCCCAATGTGCAGTTGCAAACTTTTTTTATGGAGGTTTTGGAGCACTGGCTTCATCCTTGCTGAGCGGCCATTCAGGTTATGTCGATATAGTACTTGTTTTACTGTGGATATAGATACTTTTGTACCTGCTTCCTCCAGCATCTTCACATAGTCCTTTGCTGTTGTTCTGGGATTGATTTGCACTTTTCGCACCAAAGTACGTTCATCTCTTGGAGACAGAACGCGTCTCCTTCCTGATCAGTATGACGGCTGCGTGGTCCCATGGTGTTTATACTTGCGTACTATTGTTTGTACAGATGAACGTGGTACCTTCAGGTGTTTGGAAATTGCTTCCAAGGATGAACCAGACTTGTGGAGGTCTACACATTTTTTTCTGAGGTCTTGGATGATTTCTTTTGATTTTACCATGAAGTCAAACAAAGATGCACTGAGATTGAAGGTAGGCCTTGAAACACATCCACAGACTCAAATGATGTCAATTGGACTATCAGAGGCTTCTAAAGCCATGACATCATTTTTGTGAATTTTCCAAGCTGTTTAAAGGCACAGTCAACTTAGTGTATGTAATCTTCTGACCCACTGGATTTGTGATAAAGTCAATTATAAGTGAAATAATCTCTCTGTATCAATTGTTGGAAAAATGACTTGTGTCATGCACAAAGTAGATGTTCTAACCGACTTGCCAAAACTATAGTTTCTTAACAAGAAATGAATGGAGTGGTTGAAAAACAAGTTTTAATGACTCCAACCTAAGTGTATGTCAAATTCAGACTTCAACTGTACATGTCATTTCAGGTCAATAACCACAGTCACGTGTTAGGTCCAAGGTGTCATACTATGCGACTGTGGTCGTTTGTTCCTGCTGTATCTAAGAGACTTTGGACTGACCCAATAACAACAGTGAAGCCAGTTTGACATTGTTTTCCCCGTTGTATGAAACCCTGCACCGCAGCCCCCTACTAAAAGCCTGCAGTTCCCACTTTCTCTCCTTTTATGAGAGGTACAGTATGTCCTGTAACCTCTGGTCTTTGTTTAGGACAAAGTAACTGCAGTATGTGAAGCTTTCCATTGGGTTGTTAAAGGTTCAGACCAAGATCTAAGAGTCATTACAATGTCCACAGATATTCTGTTTCTGTAAGGTACATTATTTTGGCTTACGTAATGTCCACTTCACCTAGATGTACCATGCATGCACACTAAATGTTGTCTCTTAAGTGGATGTTCAATGCCCTACGCATCATTGTATAGTTTCCGTATAGAGAGCTCTATTTTAACAAACCTAATGCAATGGTAAACCTTAGTGCTGGCGATACCGCTATAGGTCCGGGGATGGCTTAATACTTAGATGTTTCTAAATATGAGTGTCACTGGATCCTCTCATCTCCTGTTCCATGATGGGCATATAAACCATCCATGTAGGCTTTTACGCACATCCAAATCCAAAATAATAACAGGGGCTGGCTAAAATAATGTACAATAGCCTACAGAGATAAAAAGGGGATGTCTGCTCACTGTTTTGCTGCTCCCAAACTTGATATTTTAATAAAGCTTAGGAGATTAAGATTTATTTCAAAGTGATCTCACGAGCCTAACCCTTAATTGTGTTGACTACTCAGCGAATGCATTGGACAGGACAAAATAAAATGCCTTAATTGAGAGGAGAGGTTTTTAATCACATTAAACAAATTTTGGGGAAAAAAGTATCTTGTTTTTATCGCTTTGGTGGAATTTTCACAAGTATGTGGTACATTTTCACAACTCTTAGTACAAAACTCAATACTGATCTTCTAAAAGGCAGTTATTTCAGAACTCTAAGCACATTCTCAATTGACTAAATACAACACACAAAATCATACAGTCACTTTTACACCAAACTTAATCAGTGTTTCATTGCAATACATGTACATATAATGTCCATTCACAATGCAATGATCACATTACTTTTGATATGATTATCTTCTCTTTTGTTAAAATACATTTGACTATTACGTAATCCGACTGCCCTTAATTCATGATCACCTAACCATTTGGTACACCTATAGATTTTACATAAGGAGGCCCTGAAGCCCAAGGCAAAAAAACAAAAACATAGACTCTTGGAATTATCTCGCTTGAATGACTTAGTATCTCGTTTCAACGAAATAATTTTTACTAAGTCGAGACACGAAATAGTTCATTGCGGTGACAGTATTACCGCCACACCGGCGATCACGAGTCATGGCGGCAGTCAAATTCAAAGGCTTCTCCAAGCTCTGATGCTGCTGATGGTCATCAGTAGTGATGGAATCTGGGTTCTGACTCCTGAACTTGGAATAGTGTTAATTATCAGGTATCCTATTGAAATATTGAGTGCTATGGTCTAGAGGGTCTGTAGGAGGAATGTATATGGTAGAGGCAATTAAGCTTGGAATGTACTGAGTGCAGGGAATACGATCATATGTTGGCAGGCACTGATAAGGGTGGAGAGCTGTGGATTAGTGAGGAGTGGGGTCGAGGTCAGGTCACATTAAGGGAGAAGGAACAGTTTGTTGCCTAGTAATAAAGATGCAATGTTTAGAGCGAAGGAGACTCCACCCAAATTGGGGTATATATATTACCACTTGTGTGAATGTCTTTTGTCTGTTGCAGCTATATTGACCCAATGTGTGAATAAACTTGGTTTAAGCTTTACTGATCATCCGTGAGTTTTAATAGGTTCATTTAGAACCTAACATTAGCCTACCAAAGTTGCTAACTGCCTTGTACTCAGGACTCTATTGTCACTCTGATCACCCTGACATCAATGCAAATGTGATCGAAAATCTAATCAAACACTTAATGAAAGCCCATGAGCTCATGTTGCAGAAACATTTCTATGGGCTATGCAGTTGCCTGAGAAAACAGAGTGATGGCCTCTACTCAGTTTTCTATAGGCTAGGCATACTATATTTATTTCTCAACTTTCCTAATATTAAGCACATTGCTTTTCTTTACAACAGGAGTATTTCCTACCTGGCTGGCATGAAAAGGAACCACAGGAAAGGTGTCCTCCATCCGCTATTTAAGTGCATAGATGACTTATTTTTTCCCGCTGCCCCTGTTTCGCGACGGGTGCATGAAAATGGTCCATTCTAAATCAAATCTTACACATATTGTCACGTCCTGACCTTAGTTCTGTTTTTGTGTCTCTATTTTAGTTTGGTCCGGGCGTGAGTTAGGGTGGGCAGCCTATGTTCTTTTTCCTAGGTTGTTGGTTTTCTATGTTTGGCCTGGTGTGGTTCCCAATCAGAGGCAGCTGTCTATCGTTGTCTCTGATTGGGAGCCATATTTAGGTAGCCTGTTTTCCATTGTGTGTTGTGGGTGATTGTTTCCTGTGTTAGTTTCACATTTCAGGACTGTTTCGGTTTTCGTTATCATGCACTTTTTTTTTTTTTTTTGTATTTTGTCGTGTTCAGTTTTATTAAACTATCATGGACACTTACCACGCTGCGTATTGGTCCGATCCTTCATACTCCTCGTCTGAAGAGGAGGAAAATCGTTACACATATATTATTTTGTTTATGTAAAGACAAGATTAAATCAAGAATAGTGTGATGGGTGACAATATTAGCCTGTCACTTGTGAATTATATATATCACTTGTGAATGATGCCCAGCTTAAGGCATGAAACAGCACATGCTTTTTCTGGGCGACTTTTTAAAATCTTAGTTGCACCTGTCATGTAGCTTAGCCTATAGGCCTATATGTTTTGATACGGTTTGTATCACAACTAAAGTGGCCAAATAACTTCTTAAAGTTAAGCTCATTAATCAGCTTTACAAGGGGTTTATTGCCTAACTGGCATACATACGCAGCGTTTGAGTTTCAAGTTTGGGGAAGATATTTCTCACCATAAAAATACACCTTTATAATAAAAGCATTACATGCATAATTGCATTTGTGGCCACTTGTGAGAATGGTGTTTTCCTGCTAATGGAACATTCGCGCTCATAGCCATTGCTGTGCTTATAATGTGAAGAAATAACCTAATAGTTTATCAACATTTTAAGCTAAAGGTCATCTTCTGTTGTCAGGCTCATTGCTTAAAACAGTTTTTTTGATGCAAGTGGTTGTATTAATTTGCGATCTATCGCATCCCACAACTGTCCCAGACAGTTTGTAATATTTGTATCTCGCAGAGAATAGAATAAGTCAACTTTTGTACTAGGGGGGATAGTAGATTGCTGTTCGTTAGGCCTACTCATCTTATTGGCTTACAAAAAGTGTTCTTCCAATATCTTCAATATGCGCCTCGGTGTTGGATAAGGACGCATGCAGTTTGCATCCCTGATGTGTTTGTCTTTATTTGTATCCTGTGAGAAAGAACCGATCAAGTGACGGAGTGCCATGTGAGTGAGAGGTGCTTTGGCTCGCAGCCGGTAGAAGGGAATTATAATTATTATATTCAGCCCAAGGGCGTTGGCTGCAATTGGCTGCAAAATGCATCGATTTTTTAGGGGGCATTATGGTTACACAAAGGGGATGCAGCTGGGAACTTTGAGGCATTATCAAATGCTTGTAAAATTGTGAATGAGAGACTGATGAAGTGTGTACAGCCTGTGCAAAAAATAAAGCAGAGCTCATGCCTTTTATGAGTTTTTCCAAATCATTATTAGAATCACATCATGCAGCCTTAGAATATATAAAATATTTAAACATCCTATTAAGCAAATGGGTGTACCTGTTTCTTTGTTAACCACTCAACACAGAATAGCCGCATGTGCGCACTCCCTCAAATCGTTTGGAGAAAATATTATTTATGTTTTATTCAGCTATGTTCAGTTGTATTCTTCAAACTATAAAATAATGCAACAGAATTCTAAGCAAATCTTGTCTGCTAAATTAACTAGTGTAGTCCACAGCCATATGGCATAGCCAGATCAGGGCCTAACATAAGGACAACCCTGAGTACGCTATTCTGTTCTTCTGAAATAGACTAGATTTTCTTCATATCATGTTTCTTTAGACCTGTCTAAAAATAAATAATTGATTTATTGTCATAGTGTAGGCTATATTACATGGACTTATTAGACTTTTAAAAATGTACACTACCATTCAAAAGTTTGGGGTCACTTAGAAATGTCCTTGTTTTCCATGAAAACACACATGAAATGAGTTGCAAAATGAGTAGGAAATATAGTCAAGACGTTGACAAGGTTATAAATGATGATTTTTAATTGAAATAATAATTGTATCCTTCAAACTTTGTTTTCATCAAAGAATCCTTCATTTACAGCAATTACAGCCTTGCAGACCTTTGGCATTCTAGTTGTCAATTTATGGAGGTAATCTGAAGAGATTTCACCCCATGCTTCTTGAAGCACCACCCACAAGTTGGATTGGCTTGATGAGCACTTCTTACGTACCAACAGCCGTATATATTCCCCCCCAAGCAGACACATCGATGGCCCTGAACGAACTTTATCTGACTCTTTGTAAACTGGAAACCACACACCCTGAGGCTGCATTCATCGTAGCTGGGGATTTTAACAAGGCTAATCTAAAAACAAAACTCCCTAAATTCTATCAGCATATCGATTGTGCTACCAGGGCTGGAAAAACCCTAGATCATTGTTATACTAATTTCCGCGACGCATATAAGGCCCTCCCCCGCCCCCCTTTCGGAAAAGCTGACCACGACTCCATTTTGTTGATTCCAGCCTACAAACAGAAACTAAAACAACAAGCTCCCGCGCTCAGGTCTGTTCAACGCTGGTCCGACCAATCTGATTCCACGCTTCAAGACTGCTTCGATCACGCGGATTGGAATATGTTCCGCATTGCGTCCAACAACAATATTGACGAATATGCTGATTCGGTGAGCGAGTTCATTAGGAAGTGCATTGACGATGTCGTACCCACAGCAACGATTAAAACATTCCCAAACCAGAAACCGTGGATTGACGGCAGCATTCGCGTGAAACTGAAAGCGCGAACCACTGCTTTTAACCAGGGCAAGATGACCGGAAGCATGACCGAATACAAACAGTGTAGCTATTCTCTCCGCAAGGCAATCAAACAGGCTAAGTCCCAGTACAGAGACAAAATCGAGTCGCAATTCAACAGCTCAGACACAAGAGGTATGTGGCGGGGTCTACAGTCAATCACGGATTACAAAAAGAAAACCAGCCCCGTCGCGGACCAGGATGTCTTGCTCCCAGACAGGCTAAACAACTTTTTTGCCCGCTTTGAGGACAATACAGTGCCACTGACACGGCCCCCTACCAAAACCTGCGGGCTCTCCTTCACTGCAGCCGAGGTGAGTAAAACATTTAAACGTGTTAACCCTCGCAAGGCTGCAGGCCCAGACGGCATTCCCAGCCGCGTCCTCAGAGCATGCGCAGACCAGCTGGCTGGTGTGTTTACGGACATATTCAATCAATCCTTATCCCAGTCTGCTGTTCCCACATGCTTCAAGAGGGCCACCATTGTTCCTGTTCCCAAGAAAGCTAAGGTAACTGAGCTAAACGACTACCGCCCCGTAGCACTCACTTCCGTCATCATGAAGTGCTTTGAGAGACTAGTCAAGGACCATATCACCTCCACCCTACCGGACACCCTAGACCCACTCCAATTTGCTTACCGACCCAATAGGTCCACAGACGACGCAATCGCAACCACACTGCACACTGCCCTAAACCATCTGGACAAGAGGAATACCCATGTGAGAATGCTGTTCATCGATTACAGCTCAGCATTTAACACCATAGTACCCTCCAAACTCGTCATCAAGCTCGAGACCCTGGGTCTCGACCCCGCCCTGTGCAACTGGGTCCTGGACTTCCTGACGGGCCGCCCCCAGGTGGTGAGGGTAGGTAACAACATCTCCACCCCGCTGATCCTCAACACTGGGGCCCCACAAGGGTGCGTTCTGAGCCCTCTCCTGTACTCCCTGTTCACCCACGACTGCGTGGCCATGCACGCCTCCAACTCAATCATCAAGTTTGCGGATGACACTACAGTGGTAGGCTTGATTACCAACAACGACGAGACGGCCTACAGGGAGGAGGTGAGGGCCCTCGGAGTGTGGTGTCAGGAAAATAACCTCACACTCAACGTCAACAAAACAAAGGAGATGATTGTGGACTTCAGGAAACAGCAGAGGGAGCACCCCCCTATCCACATCGACGGGTCAGTAGTGGAGAAGGTGGAAAGTTTTAAGTTCCTCGGTGTACACATCACGGACAAACTGAATTGGTCCACCCACACAGACAGCGTCGTGAAGAAGGCGCAGCAGCGCCTCTTCAACCTCAGCAGGCTGAAGAAATTCGGCTTGTCACCAAAAGCACTCACAAACTTCTACAGATGCACAATCGAGAGCATCCTGTCGGGCTGTATCACCGCCTGGTACGGCAACTGCTCCGCCCACAACCGTAAGGCTCTCCAGAGGGTAGTGAGGTCTGCAGAACGCATCACCGGGGGCAAACTACTTGCCCTCCAGGACACCTACACCACCCGATGTCACAGGAAGGCCATAAAGATCATCAAGGACAACAACCACCCAAGCCACTGCCTGTTCACCCCGCTATCATCCAGAAGGCGAGGTCAGTACAGGTGCATCAAAGCAGGGACCGAGAGACTGAAAAACAGCTTCTATCTCAAGGCCATCAGACTGTTAAACAGCCACCACTAACATTTAGCGGCCGCTGCCAACATACTGACTCAACTCCAGCCACTTTAAAAATGGGAATTGATGGAAACTATGTAAAAATGTACCACTAGCCACTTTAAACAATGCCACTTAATATAATGTTTACATACCCTACATTACCCATCTCATATGTATATACTGTACTCTATATCATCTACTGCATCTTGCCATCTTTATGTAATACATGTACCACTAGCCACTTTAAACTATGCCACTTTATGTTTACATACCCTACAGTACTCATCTCATATGTATATACCGTACTCTATACCATCTACTGCATCTTGCCTATGCCGTTCTGTACCACCACTCATTCATATATCTTTATGTACATATTCTTTATCCCTTTACACTTGTGTGTGTATAAGGTAGTAGTTGTGGAATTGTTAGGTTAGATTACTTGTTGGTTATTACTGCATTGTCGGAACTAGAAGCACAAGCATTTCGCTACACTCGCATTAACATCTGCTAACCATGTGTATGTGACTAATAAAATTTGATTTGATTTGATTTGAACACTGTCAAGCTGCTCCCACAACAGCTCAATAGGATTGAGATCCGGTGACTGTGCTGGCCACTCCATTACAGACAGAATACCAGCTGACTGCTTCTTCCCTAAATAATATTGCATAGTTTGGAGCTGTGCTTTGGGTCATTGTCCTATTGTAGGAGGAAATTGGCTCCAATTAAGCGCCGTCCACAGGGTATGGCATGGCGTTGCAAATGGAGTGATAGCTTTCCTTCTTCAAGATCCCTTTTACCCTGTACAAATCTCCCATTTTACCACCACCAAAGTACCCCAGACCATCACATTGCCTCCATCATGCTTGACAGATGGTGTCAAGCACTCCTCTAGCATTTTTTTAATTTTTTCTGCGTCTCATGAATGTTCTTGTTTGTGATCCGAACACCTCAAACTTTCCATTACTTTTTTCCCCAATCTTCCTCTGTCCAGTGTTATTTTGCCCATCTTAATCTTTTATTTTTATTGGCCAGTCTGAGATATGGCTTTTTCTTTGCAACTCTGCCTAGAACGCCAGCATCCCGGAGTTGCCTCTTCACTGTTGACGTTGAGACTGGTGTTTTGCGGGTACTATTTAATGAAGCTGCCAGTTGAGGACTTGTGAGGCATCTGTTTCTCAAACTGTGCACCGGGGCCTCCCACTCATCTTTCTATTCTGGTTAGGGCCAGTTTGCGCTGTTCTGTGAAGGAAGTAGTACACAACATTGTACGAGATCTTCAGTTTCTTGGCAATTTCTTGCATGGAATAGCCTTCATTTCTCAGAACAAGAATAAACTGTCGAGTTTCAGAAGGAAGTCTTTGTTTCTGGCCATTTTGAACTTGTAATTGAACCCACAAATGCTGATGCTCCAGATACTCAACTAGTCTAAAGAAGGACAGTTGTATTGCTTCTTTAATCAGAACAACAGTTTCCAGCTGTGCTAACATAATTGCAAAATGTTTTTCTAATGATCAATTAGCCTTTTAAAATTATAAACTTGGATTAGCTAACACAACGTGCCATTGTAACAGGAGTGATGGTTGCTGATAATGGGCCTCAACATTAGCAATGTCTACACTGTATTTCTGATCAATTTAATGTTATTTTAATGGACCAAAAATGTGCTTTTCTTTCAAAAACAAGGACATTTCTAAGTGACCCCAAACTTTTGAACGGTAGTGTAGATGTTCCAAAGGTCTGCATCGGTGGCTTGTAGGTTATGCTTGGAAGCCAGGAGATGCTAAATGTGTTTATGTTAATTACGGTCAATTACCGTGAGACCGGCAGTTATTTGCTTGACAATCACCGGCTGGCAAAATTGAATGACCGCCACAGTCCTTGTAGTTCAAGCAAGATACTAAGTCGTTTGAACCACTTATTGTCTCGTTTGAATGACTTAACGAATTAGGCAAAATACCAATTATGCAGCTTGTCATACCATGTAATGGTTGCTGCAGCCATTCATTCACTGATCCATCCATTGATAGGAATATTCATTGACTGTTTTGATAGCCTAAAGCAGGGCTACTTTTGAATGCCAGAGCATGTAAGTAGGCGAGTGTGGAGCGAGGAGCAGAGCGTAAATCGAGCAGATTTTAAAAATGGTGTCTGCCTTCTTTCCCGCTATAATTTCGCTCTGGTACTGCTTAACCACAAGCTCTGTGCATGCTCTGCCTAGCATTTTTCATTTCCTTTATCACCATTCTTTTAATTAGGCCTATTCAGTTGTTATTATTTAGCCTACCCCACCCACAGTAGCCTATATCGAGTTTATATTCTACTTTCTAACATTAGGATATGTGGTTTCTATTTTGAAGGACTTCAAATGTATTAATGGGTCTTTTAGGTAGACAATACATAGGCTACTGTCAAATGTATTTTAGTTTTTCTTATTATAAATATATTTATTATTATAAATATTAAGATAAAATATAATGAATAAATTGTAAATAATAAAGGCCAGTATGAGCTTGTTTTCAAGTGCAAGTGATTTGCACACAGAAGCAAGCACCAACAAGTTTCACATGTGCATTGAGTGTTTGTAACGATGTGCACTGAGAGTCGGGAAGCAAGTTCAGGGAGTGAGTGTTTTTAATAAGTAAACACAATATAAAATTAGGCAAAAGAAACACAAACAACACACAGACTTAACACTAAAACAGAAACAATAACACCTGGGGAAGCACCCAAAGGGAGTGACATATATAGGGAAGGTAATCAGGGAAGTGATCGATTCCAGGTGAGTCTGATAACGTGCAGGTGCGTGTAACAATAGTGACAGGTGTGCGGAGAGGGAGAGCACATGACAGTGTGGGAAATGCGCTCTACAAATGAAATTTTATCATTATTATAAAGACAGAAAAAAGCATGTATAAGCTTAATTACATAAGGGAATATTAGTGTGAATATACCCATACTATAAACAAGAGAAAGGACAATGGAATATATTTGAAATGCCTAAAATTGACAAATACATTGAGATGAAGCTACCCCTGTGGGGATGCAATTTCTCAAAAATGTATTACATTGAAGTAGGGACTGGCACAGAGTTCAGTAGGACAGTGTCACAAGGCTACATAGTAATAGGCCTACACTTCACTACTGCTGGAGGGAACACACAGCCATCCTTGATTGTGAGCTGGAATTAAATGTTAAATTAAATGTGTTTCACACAAGAGGTAAACAACGGTAGAATCAATGTAGGGAGGTAACATGATATCATATGGGAATTGCTTAGACTGCACTTACCAGTAGTACTAGTTATCTCACACACTCTGGCAGATAAGTAGCCTATGTGAGTGCTTTAACAGTAGCCTTGACGTACAGTTTAAGTATCCAGCACGATAAATGAATGAACTTCAGAGATAATAGGCTGGTTAATGCTGCGAACAACATCCTTTTATTAGCCTACCAGAATCAACTACAAAAAGAGGTTTGTGATAGGCCTTCCATTGAAAAGTTTAACTTGTTATAGCCTACAGTTCACAATATCAGGAAAAAAATAGATGTAACCACTGAAAAAGTGAAGAGATAGTAATTTTTCATGATGACACTTTAATCATTGAAGTGTTGGCTAATGGTTTACTGAAACAGTAGGAAGCGATCCGATTATCCATATAATGACAACCTATTCATTTGATTTTAAGGTGAAGCCAGACCAGAGAATCTAGTTTCGCATGGTCCAAGAGTCTTTTAGGTGCCTTTTGGCAAACTCTAAGCAGGATGTCACGTGCCTTTTACTGAGGAGTGACCTATGTCTGGCCACTCTATCATAAAGGCCTGATTGATGGAGTGCTGCAGAGATGGTTGTCCATCTGGAACGTTCTACCATCTCCACAGAGGAACTCTCTCCGTCCATTGCTCAGTTTGGCCGGGCGGCCAGCTCTAGGAAGAGTCTTGGTGGTTCCAAACTTCTTCCATTTAACAATGATGGAGGCCACTGTGTTCTTGGGGACCTTCAGTGCCTTCAAGGATGATCAATGGAAACAGGATGCACTTGAGCTCGAGTCTCATAGCAAAAGGTATTTAAGGTATTTCTGTTTTTTATGTTTATACATTTGCAAACATTTCTAAAAACCTTTTTTTGCTTCGTCATTTTGTGGTATTGTGTGTAGATTGCTGTGGATTTATATTTATTTAATCCATTTTAGAATGAGGCTGTACCGTAACAAAATGTGGAAAAAGTCAAAAGGTCTGAATACTTTCCGAAGGCACTGTAAATACAACAAAATGTGGACACCCCTTCAAATGAGTGGATTTGTCGATATCAGCCACACTCGTTGCTGACAGGTGTATAAAATCGAGTACACAGCCATGCAATCTCGATAGACAAACATTGGAAGTAGAATGGCCTTACTGAAGAGCTCAGTGACGTTTAACGTGGCACCGCCATAGGATCCCACCTCTCTAACAAGTCTGTTTGTCAAATTTCTGCCCTACTAGAGCTGGCCCGGTCAACTGTAAGTGCTGTTATTGTAAAGTGGAAACATCTAGGAGCAGCAACGGCACAGCCCCAAAGTGGTAGGCCACACAAGCTCACAGAACGGGACCTCCGAGTGCTGAAGCGTGTTGCGCGTAAAAAGTGTTTGTCCTCGGTTTAAAAACTCACTGCCGAGTTCCAACCTGCACAATAACTGTTTGTCAGGAGCTTCATGAAGTGGGTTTCCATGACCGATTAGCTGTGCACAAGCCTAATATCACCATGTGCAATGCCAAGTGTCAGCTGGAGTAGTGTAAAGCTCGCCGCAGTTGGACTCTGGAGCAGTGGAAACACGTAGTCTGGAATGATGAATCATGCTTCACCATCTGACAGTCCGATGGACAAATCAGGGTTTGATAGAAACAATGTTTAGCAGGCACTAGTTTGCATCATGCCTATCTTGAGTATAGGTTCTCATCAAAATTGCAGTAACTATCATCATTGTTCATGCACCTAGGGAAAAACCTTTTGAAAAAAGATGTCTACAAACAAAATGAATGCACAATGAAAGGTTTAGAATGTAAGACTGGCTGTGTTACCAGTTTGGAGTTTTTTACTAAGAGTTTTGAAAATTCACCACATACTTGTGAAAATAGTACCAAAGCGATAAAAAAAACTAACACCAAGACCAGCTTTTGGCTGGTCTTAAATATCCCCTCCAGTGCTGACTGAAATTGGCACTTCGGCTCACGTTTTTAAGGACACACCTCAGATATTGCCACCCTTCCCACCTCAGCGCAAGCAAGCTTATGTAAAGCAGGTAAATTACCAATCCTGGCGTTAGGGTTTGAAAATAGAAGAGCTCTGGCTTTAACAGGTCAAAATTGCAAAAGAGAATGCGTTTGACAATTGCGCTTGCTTAATGCAACCCGGAAATAGAGCCCAGAGTGTAGAATGCAAATAATCAACAAGCTGGTTCAATCATTGATTAACCCCATGGAATCCAAAGAGGGAGATAACTATGTAATTTTGCATGGTGGTACACTCAAATTAAGTAACAATTGAATTAAAATGCATTTAATGTCCCAATACACTTCAGAAAATCTCACATGCTTAGATGATTAAGCCTATGATCATTATACTACCCACAAATGTATACATTTTAAGATCACTATTGCAATAGTTTCGTCCCCCAGTTAGCTCTATGTGGTAGCAATTACCGCGTGGACGAGGTTGCTATGGCATTACAATCTCTTCAAAAAGCACAGAATTGCCAATACTATCCTAGCACAGTGATTTTACACATGATTACTATTTCATTATTTGGATGCTAACTTACTCAACAAAACATTCTCACTTCTCACATTATTACTGGCCTCATTACTGCCTTTCTTAGAGAGAGAATACAGTATGGAAAGGATTTATTCCAGCAGATGTAGGACCTTAATTTGAGCCAGGTTGCTACAGCAGGAAAATAATCCTGCAGCAACAGGAAATGTGAATTATTATGTGTATTAAAATGAATTGACATTTTTTGTAGGGGTTGATTCATTTTTCGTAAGGGAAAATCAAATCTTACATTTGTAAGTGGAAATTACAAACTCCAGAAGCCTTTTTTAACCTCAAATACACTACAAGTTTTAAATGTCCTGCAGTTCCCCTGCAACAAGGTGATCAAATTAAGATCCTACAGTTCAGTGTAAATGGGCTGAGTGAGACAGCTCGCCACAGAACATTGATGTTGTTATTTGGCGAGAAAACCTTTTCTAAATATAGACGGCACGGCGGCAGCTTCTTGAGGAAATGCAAACGTGTCGGGGGAGAAGGAACACTCATCAGTCACGATCAGGGAGTGAATCCTCAATGGGGATCCTGCTGTTGTTGCTTCAGATGAGTGTGTTGCGCTCAGTTGCTCATCACAATGTATTTGCTTGGGCTGGCTGTGTCTGGTCTGAGGTCTCATTAAACGTAATAATCACCTCACTCTTATTCACCCCTGTCTTAAGATAAACAAGATGAACTCTCAATAGAGAAGGAGATTAGATTAGAGACACATGAGGCAGCGAAGCTCAAATGAACATAGATAGTATGATATAGAGAGGAAGTTGTGACCCTTTTTTGTTTCTGAGGGACTACCCTTTCTAAACTAGAGCTGATTTAGCTCTGTTTACAAATATTATTTGATTTGATGGCTTTGGGCATCGGAGCCTTAAATTAATTACTGTTTCATGTGGCTGTGGACATTCTCTGTTTACCCACATCCCCAGCATTAGTTATGGATGCTTTTGGGTTCATTTAGGTTGATTTTAGGATATCATGTTGCTTTGTAATTGAATTGCCCCAGGCAGGTACAGTATGAAACGTGTAGTACCCTATGAGAAACTGTGAAAAGATTGTATGTAGATGTAATCAATGCCATTAAAAAAAAAAAGATTATTGTGGACCCCTAAATGAATGACTGTACATCAGACCGTGTGTCTCCGTCCGTGTATATTGCTGTTTTCTGTGAAGATGGCTGTTATCGATTACTTCAGAAGATGCTCTCTTCATCAATGATGGCAAAGCGCAGTTGAATATCAATGTGTAGCTCAATGCTGATATCTAGTGGTCACTAACTTTCTTTCGCCATCTCATGTCCTGAACTAACCTGACCTGCAATACAAAATTCTGAAATAAGTTATATATATGAGTTGTTTTCATCTCTTATAAAGAAATATATTAATCTAGCCTTTGTGTTTAATTAATTAGTCACATCAAAACATGTCTGAAAGTTGTATTTCATTTCTTTAATCAAATGCTTAGAAGACATTTATATTCATTGCATAGATTCCTTTCTCTGTATTTCCATCTGCAGAGTCAGTATTATAGAGTCCACTAGAGGGAGACATTGACCACACGTTACGGTAACACAGATGATAATCTGCCAAACAAAATCTATACATTTTGTGTTTTCATTAGTAGAGCATTTGTCTCATCTCATTAAGAATTAATGACATCTTCAATTAAATGATGTGTCACCGGGAGAAGAGTTTTCCAATGAATATTGCTTGTCATAATATAGAGCGGCCATTGTTATTTAAAAAAATGTTTTCTTTGTCTCTTTACTGAAATTATTTCTCCTGACAATTTTTATAAACTACTATATTTAAGCCTTTGTCTGGGGATAAATGTATCCATAACTGTTATAGGGGTCTACCATCCTCCCTAAGCTAACCTTTGGGCACTTGAGGGGTTAATTAGTTTGTTGTCTTTTTTCTTAATCAGAAGTTATTATCCTGGGTGACCTAAATTATGATTTGGAAATACAGGCTTCAGGCAATCTAAAAGACATCTAATGATCTAAACCTAACCCAGCTGGTGACTAAGACTACACAGCTCAACCCTAAAAGTCTTTCAAAGTCAACTCTAATTTATCTTATTTTAACGAATACACCACAACAATATATTTCTACTGGTGTCTTCGCCCAAGACATTAGTAACCATTGCCCAGTTGTTTGTGTTAGAGATGTGAGAATTCAAAAATCTAAACCTTGTGTCATCACTAAGAGGAACTTTAAAAACTTCAGTGAACAGGCTTTTTTACATGATCTTTATTTTAGTGACCTTGATTGTATTTCAGCTATTTCTGAACCTGATTTTGTAAGGATCGACGCTGGTAGAGACGAGAAGCAGGTACAGGGAGTGAACATTTAATAGCAACTGGCATGTAACAGGACAGCGTCTGGCCATGAACAAATAACAACATTAATGCTGACCCAGGGGAGTAGACAGTTATAGAGGGGGTAATCAACAAGGTAATGGAGTCCAGGTGAGTCCAATATTGCGCAGCTGCGTGTAATGACGGTGACAGGTGTGCGTAATGAAGGGAAGCCTTGCTTCCTTGAGTGCCAGAGAGGGAGAGCGGGAGCAGGCGTGACCGATATAGCTTTGAGCATTTTTGTAGCTGTCTTCAAAACTATTGTGGATAATCATGCTCCCTTCAAAAAATGAGGGGTTAAATGTAGATTGAATGCCTGGTACACTGGAATTATCAGAAGTCATTCATAAAAGAGATGATGCTTGGGTCAAGGGCAGGAACACAGGCTTAGGCTCAGACTGGCAAGCTTTTAAGCAACTGAGGAATCATTGTGTAAGACAAATCAGAAAAGTTACATCTGATTATTATGTAACCACTCTTTCGGATTGTAATGGGAACCCGGCTAAATTATGGAAAACTGTCAAATCCCCGAAGGGTTCTACTTCCTCCTCTGACACAACAAATTCATTCAGACACTGGCCTCATTATGGAAGAAAATGCCATCATTGATGCATTTAATCACCATTTTATTTCAGCAGGGTATCTCTTTGAATGAACTTCACAATGATACTGGTCTAGATGCTGATAGGGGAAACTTGCTGAATGATCAGAGAAATTAGAGTCAAAGCTTTTCTTTTAGACTATTTATAGAAAAATAAGTCCTGGATGCTTTGCTAGCAATAGACAAGACATCCACAGGGGCAGACCAATTGGATCCTGTTCTGCTTAATTGTGCAGCGCCCATCATCGTTGGCTCAGTAACCCACATTTTTTATTTAACATTATCAGGAAATATTCCAAAAGAATTGAAATCACCTCTTGTGCTGCCATTCCATTAGGCCGGGATAGTAGTGATCTTAATAACATTTTCCCACTTGAGTTCCAAATATCTCTAATGGTCGTCCAAGCGTGAGTTCTTTTATGTGCGTGATGTCAGAATGCTCTCACTGTTCCAAAATGTGATTGTTACGCAACAGGACAGTTAACCTGTGCTGCCCTCAAACCAAGGCACGCTGCCTGCTAATTATCTGTAGGCTATGTTTCAACTTGTCAATTTCAAATGATTTTCTAACAAGTTTTATTTTCTAACAACAGTTTGAATTGAGGTGTGTTCCGCCTCCTCATTAATTCACATAAGAAGTAGCACATTTCACTGTTGCGGACATTTATGTTTGAAGCTTTACTGAGCCGACAAACTTGTCTCTTCAAGGAGAGCCCAAGCACTTCCCCAGTGTTTCGCCAGATCAGGTATGATGACATTGCGCATCTCAAGTCAAAACAGGCCTTGCACAAACTTTTCCCCCTGGCACATTTTCTGGCTTGCGCTCACATTGCCTACATTGTTGTTTTCCTTACAAATAATAACTTTGGACATGTGTGCGTTCCCTTCAAAGTAAGTGCCTTATTTTCTGTATATCCTGTTGTCGTTTCTACTGTAGCATACTATATGTATGTATGTATGTATGTATGTATGTATGTATGTATGTATGTATGTATGTATGTATGTATGGAGAATAATGTATTTACTGTTTTATTCACATGTTTTCAAGTATGTGGCGACAAATCATGCATTCCGATTCTTGCATAGATTGTAATGGACACATATGATGTGTGTAAAATACTTTTTTTGTAGGTTGTACTGATTATGATTAACTAATGCTCAGCTGTTTGCCAGATAAGTGTGGTGCCATGTTTGTTGACATCATACAATGCATTCTGGTTGTTACGTAAGCGTTTGTCAGACCAAAGATGTTATAAAAATTGATAGTTCAAGCGACTGACTTATGTTGCTCTCAAGACAACTGGGACCTCTGAAAAATATGAGATAAAATCATGACGTCAGTGATCTTCAGGTCGTAAAGTCGGAGCGCTAGAAGGTGGCCCGAGTTCTCGAGTTGGAATTCCGAATTTATTTCAGATTTCCCAGTTGTCTTGAACGCACTGAAGTCGGAGAGTTGCCAATTGTTTTGAATGTGGCATCAGATTGTAACTATGGTACCTCAGGGTTGCCAGCTCAGACTCTTTCCAGGTGGTTTATTTTTATTTCGCTTATAAAGTTCTCCTGTTTTTGCCCCCATTTATTGATAAATCCTCCATCATAGTAATAATTCCTGCATCATATCCCCCCATGATACCTTCCCCCATGTCTACCCCCCATGGACTTGAAAACCCACCACAAATTAAATGAACCCCGCACAAGCCCCCCTAAAATCTTTTCATACCTGTTTAGGTTTTGTACTTTGATTAGACTAGGCAGTGGACTTGTATTTGGGGTGATGATCTGTGAGGTGATAACATTTGACTTTGCAATTTTTTCCGATTTGTCAAAATTGGTAAACAACTTGTCAAGTCATGTGCTCCGGTTCTTGTATATACACTGTAACAAATACATCGAAAATTTCTAATATACTGAAAAGCGGCCAAACTAAGTTAATCTTTTTCAGGCAATGGTTACAGCCATCTTTGACTTTGACTTTATTTGTTTATTTGCATCTTATAGCATTCTGGGAGTGGGGAGTTTTTTTCGCTTGTCAAACATAAATAAACTTGGCTGTCATCATAAAGAATTTAGCAGCTATTAGCTTAGCTGACACGCATCTCTTTTCTAAACAATATAACATTTGATATCTTTCCTATGCAACTCAAAGCTACTGAGTTGCATAGAAAATATATCCCATGAATGATTAAAAGTCCATGTAAATAGGCCTACCTAAAATGCAGTTAGATAGTTTTCCAAATTTGTAAGCTTTTTTGTTGTTGTTGTTGTACTTTTACCCCCTGTTTTTCATGATATACAATTAGTAGTTAAAGTCTTGTCCCATTGCTGCAACTCCCCTATGAACTCAGGAGAGGTGAAAGTCGAGAGCCATGCATCCTCCGAAACACGACCCTGCCAATCCGCACTGCTATTTGACACAATGCTCGCGTAACCCGGAAGCTAGCTGCACCAATGTGTCGGAGGAAACACTGTCCAGCTGGCAACCGAAGTCAGCTTGCAGATTCCCTGCCAACCACAAGGAGTTTCTAGAGCACAATGGGACAAGGAAATCCCAGCCAGCCAAACCCTCCCCTAACCCGTACGATGCTGGGCCAATTATGCACCGCCTCATGGGTCTCACAGTCACGGCCGGCTGTGATACAGCCTGGGATCAAACCCGGGTCTGTAGTGATGCCTCAAGCACGGCGGTGTAGTCCCGCTGTGCCACTCGGGAGGCCCTAAATTTGTTTGATTTAAACAACTCTCTTTCCAGTCAGATCATAGATAAAAAGTAATTTTGAACTCCTAAGCCAAATGTTATTTGGGCTTGATAATGGGTTAATTCTAATGACATAAGACATTGTGTAATAAAGAAATTCACTTGATGAAATTCTAATAATGTTCTAGAAAAACAATGGCAAATACAAGAGTAAAACAAGCTAATATTCAACGGAAAACACTAAAATGTTTTATCTACCTTGGAGAAGTATTGTGTCCTCATGACTTAAAACTAGAGCTTAATCCCAAGAATGCGGTCGAAAGTTGAGGGTTATAGCTTAGATTTGTTGTGCAAAAACAGTGTGTGTCAAGGTTTATCCTCTACCTTACATCATACTGCAGTTTGTTGTTTTTAGGGCTGGGCGGCCTTTCTCAATAGCAAGGCTATGCTCACTGAGTCTGTACATAGTCAAAGATTTCCTTAATTTTGGGTCAGTCACAGTGGTCAGGTATTCTACCACTGTGTACTCTGTTTAGGGCCAAATAGCATTCTAGTTTGCTCTGTTTTTTTGTAAATTCTTTTCAATGTGTCAAGTGATTATCTTTTTGTTTTCTCGTGATTTGGTTTGGTCTAATTGTGATGCTGTCCTGGGGCTCTGTGGGGTCTGTTTGTGTTTTTGAACTAAGTCCCATGACCAGCTTGCATAGGGATCTCTTCTCCAGGTTCATTTCTCTGTAGGTGATGGCTTTGTTATGGAAGGTTTGGGAATCGCTTCCTTTTAGGTGGTTGTAGAATTCAATGGCTGTTTTCTGGATTTTGATAATTAGCGGGTATCCGCTTAATTCTGCTCTGCATGCGTTATGGTACACTGAGGATATTTTTGCAGAATCTGCATGCAGAGTCTCAATGTGGTGTTTGTCCCATTTTGTGAATTATTCGCTGGTGAGTGGACCCCAGACCTCACAACCATAAAGGGCAATGGGTTCTATAACTGATTCAAGTACTTTTTGCCAGATCCTAATTGATATGTTCCTTTTGATTGCATAGAAGGCCCTTCTTGCCTTGTCTCTCAGATCATTCACAGCTTTGAGGAAGTTACCTGTGGTGCTGATGTTCATGCCAAGGTATGTGTAGTTTTTTGTGTGCTCTAGGGCAACGGTATCTAGATGGAATTTGTATTTTCCTTTTGATTGCATAGAAGGCCCTTCTTGCCTTGTCTCTCAGATCATTCACAGCTTTGAGGAAGTTACCTGTGGTGCTGATGTTTATGCCAAGGTATGTGTAGTTTTTTGTGTGCTCTAGGGCAACGGTATCTAGATGGAATTTGTATTTGTGGTCCTGGCAACTGGACCTTTTTTGGAACACCATTATTTTTGTCTTACTGAGATTTACTGTCAGGGCACAGGTCTGACAGAATCTGTACAGAAGATATCTGTGCTGCTGTAGGCCCTACTTGGTTAGGGACAGAAGTAGTAGATCATCAGCAAACAGTAGACATTTGACTTCAGATTCTAGTAGGGTGAGGCAGAGTGCTGCAGACTGTTCTTGTACCCTCGCCAATTCGTTGATATAAAAGTTGAAGAGGATGGGGCTTAAGCTGCATCCCTGTCCCACCCCCTGGCCCTGTGGAAAGAAATGTGTTTTTTGCCAATTTTAACTGCACACTTGTTGTTTGTGTACATGGATTTTATAATGTTGTATGTTTTTCCCCCAAAACCACTTTTCCCCCAAAACCACGCAGACCCTCGTGTCAAATTGAGTCTCAAGCTTTTTTTTAAATCAACAAAGCATGAGAAGACTTTGCCTTTGTTTTGGTTTGTTTCTTTGTCAATTAGGGTGTGCAAGGTGATTACGTGATCTGTTGTACGGTAATTTGGTAAAAAGCCAATTTGACATTTGCTCAGTACATTGTTATCGCTGAGGAAATGTACGAGTCTGCTGTTAATGATAATGCAGAGGATTTTCACAAGGTTGCTGTTGACTCATAGTGTATTTCTGTATTGTTTGAGTGATTCACCATAGTGAAGGCATAGGCTCAGGTTTTCTGGGTCTCTCTGTTTTTGGTTGGATAGGTTTCTCAATTTCTTTCTTAGGTTTTTGCATTCTTCATCAAACCATTTGTCTTTGTTGTTCATTTTCATAGGTTGTCTGCTTGACATTTTTAGATTTGAAAGGGAAGCTGAGAGGTCAAATATAGTGTTTAGGTTTTCTACTGCCAAGTTTGCACCTTCACTATTACAGTGAAACATTTTGTCATGGAAATTGTCTAGAAGGGAATGAATTTGTTGTTGCCTTTTGGTAGATTTCCACACTATTTTCCTTCCATCTATAGCATTTATTAATATTATTCATTTCCTTTGATTGAGCATAGCTCTGTTCAAGTAGAGTGTGATTTTGCTGTGATCTGATAGCGGTGTCAGTGGACTGACTGTGAACGCTCTAAGAGACTCTGGGTTGAGGTCAGTGACAAAGTAGTCTACAGTACTACTGCCAAGAGATGAGCTATATATGTGTACCTACCATAGGAGTCCCCTCGAAGCCTACCATTGACTATGTACATACCCAGCATCTGACAGAGCTGCAGGAGTTGTGACCCCTTTTTGTTGGTTATGTTTTCGTAGTTGTGTCTAGGGGGGCATATGGGGGAGGGAATGCTGTCACCTCCAGGTAGGTGTTTGTCCCCCTGTTTGCTGAGGGTGTCGGGTTCTTTTCCAGTTCTGGAATTTAAGTCGCCACAGACCAGTACATGTCCCTGAGCCTGGAAATTGTTGATCTCTCCCTCCAGGATGAAGAAGCTGTCATCATTAAAATATGGGGATTCTATTGGGGGGTTATAGGTAGCACACATGAGGTCATTTTTCTCTTTTAAGATAATGTCCTTATTAATGGTAATCGCTAGTTAGCTGGTTAACTAGCTATATAATAAATGTACTGAGTCAAAGCAAATTTTGCTAGCTATACAGCCTGATAGCAGTGATGGTCTAGGCCTAAATCACTATGTTGTTTATGCAACAGTATCTTCTAAATCAAAGAGGAATAGGCAAATATGAATATGTTAGCTACATGAAGTAGCTAAGAGAACATTTAATGTAGCCAAAGATTATAGGGTCCCCTAGGAAACACTGATAAACACTTTGGTTCCAACCCGTCACAATAACTCCTCCCTGGAATTTTCATTTGTTGCCATGTCAAACAACACTGTATTCAAAGTGCCCACTATTATCTTCTAACTATAGAATTAGAATAATCATTATTTTTCCATGATTCCAACATTTCACCCAAGTGTTTTGATCTAAATCTTAAGTCAAATCGCAAAAGCAAATATTTGGTTAAAAATAAGGCCTAGATTTTGTTGCCCATATCATGCAGCTCTACGTGGCAGTGTGGAAATGATGTCAAATGACTGCAGGAAGTGCATGAAGTTATGAAAATGCAGAAAATAATTTTTGGTTGAAGTTTAATTGAACAGTATAAAAGAATCAGAATAGAGAGAGACCCATTGATATCACTTAGAGTGTATGTGTTGCCACCCAAGGGTCACACTGTCACGCCCTGATCTTAGAGATCCTTATGATTCTCTATGTTTGGTTAGGTCAGGGTGTGACTCGGGTGGGAAAGTCTATGTTTTCTGTTTCTTTGTTTTCGGCCGAGTGTGGTTCCCAATCAGAGGCAGCTGTTTATCGTTGTCTCTGATTGGGGATCATATATAAGTTGTCATTTTCCTTTTGGGTTTTGTGGGATCTTGTTTTCTTTTTAGTTTCTTTGACTTACAGAACTGTGCGCCTCGTTTTGGGACTTTGTTATTTTGTTTGGTGTCATCAATAAGAAGACGATGTACGCCTACCAGGCTGCGCCTTGGTCTCCTTCTACAAACGAGAGCCGTAACACACGCACTACTCATAAAGCAAATGTTGAACTTTTATTATTAAAAAACATAAACACCGTCAAATACCGTCATACCGTCAAAAATGTGAAAAATACAGTGATATATTTTGGCCATAGCCATTTTTGTTTTAGTAAAAGCTGCCGAAGATGTCAGCATGTCAAAGTAATAACAAACATGTCCGTTCATCTTCTCCATAAGGAATAGTTACTCCACATTCTCAGGCAATAGAGACCTTTGTTTACCCTTTGGGAATATGCCTCATTGGCTAATGGAACAATTTTGTAAGATGTTGACTGGATTTCATTTAGATTGAATACATTTTTTATGCATGAGAACCAAGTTAATACAACTACAGCATATTGCAAAGTGTAATACATATTTAGCAGGGTCAAAGCGGTTTTTTCTCTTTTGCATAGCACATCATTTGTTTAGGCTACCTATATAGGCTACTGTAGGATACTACATCACATCTGGTGTGTACATTTCTCTGCATGTGCCTCACATCTGGTCTGGGACACAGTTGTGCTCATACTGCAACAGCATGTTTTATTGCAGGACAGCCACATTCCTCCCATCAAAACTTCCTCTTACCAAATATCTGCATTGACAATTATTTACGCGAATAGATTTCACTGACAACACATTGATAGTGGAATTTAAATAAATGATTGAATGATGTTGAGGTATGGTCTCTAGTATAAATATTTTTTTATCACAGTGGGACAATTTGATGCATTTTGATTAGAAAATATACATGGTGAACAATGGCATGCTTCAGATGCATTTATACATAAATGTATGACTATTTTCTGTGAATTTTGACAGTGTTTATCACTGCCTCATTAGCAGCTGAGTTGTTAAACTTTCAGAGAGAGAGAGCGAGATAAAAAGAGAGAGACAGAGCACCTCTAGCTGCCCCCATAATCATCATCAGGCTTCCTTATGATTCATTATTCAAGGACCTCAGCTTCACCACAGGAGACGCGCAATTGAGAGTTAAACAAAAATGTATCTAAAAGTAAAACTAAGGGCAAACGAAGCAAACTCTTCTGAAATTTAACTCCACAAACTTTGCTCTGTGTTGCGGGCTGCTCTCTGTATTCTGATCATGGGGGACCTCCTACCCTTCGACAGGCACATCTCCTACCTTGTGAGTATTGTGCAGTCCTTATCTTCTAAGCAGCATCAGCGTTGTAGTAGCCTATTTGTTGAATTCGCCACACTTTGTGTTGGCTATGTTCAGCCAAGACATTGATAACTTTCTGATTTTGTGTAGAAAATGGTGGTTTAAATAAGTTGTTGAGAATAACTGAATTTCAGAATAATTAACTGCAATGGTAGGTGCCTGCAAATCATGTTAAAAAGTAAAGTTGCTCACATGGAATGTCATTACTTCAGTGTTATGTCCTTGAAATCATCACAAATAAAATGGCATGGGATCCCATCGATCCATTGTTTGTTTTATTGGTGGTCCACCCTTTAACGGTAGACTACATGCCCGTTTTACAGTGTAGCTTTAAAGTGAAATCTCATAAAATCCATTACTGCTCAGGAATGAACAGGTAAGCAATAGCCACACTGTGAAGGGGTTAGTGTAAATTTGACAGTAGTTTACAGGCAGCTTGGTGACAAGTAAAATGTATTTCATATTACTGTACACTTACTGCAATATAAATATGATTTCAAAGCAAGTACTGTGTATGACACAGTATAATACTGTACAATTTAAATCAAATCAAATTGTATTTGTCACATGCGCCGAATACAACTTTGAAATGCTTACTTACAAGCCCTTGACCAACAATGTAGTTTTAAGAAAAATAAGAGTTAAGAAATAATTTACTAAATAAACTAAAGTAAAAAAATAAACTAAAGACAAAAAAGGAGCACTAAAATAACAATAATGAGGCTACAGGAGAATCCGGGACTGAGTCAATGTGCAGGGGTACAAGTT
Organism: Salvelinus alpinus; assembly: GCF_045679555.1. Classification (NCBI taxonomy): domain Eukaryota; kingdom Metazoa; phylum Chordata; class Actinopteri; order Salmoniformes; family Salmonidae; genus Salvelinus; species Salvelinus alpinus. The sequence goes on along the minus strand of NC_092099.1, from coordinate 20,278,105 downwards.
AGTTGAGGTAATATGTACTGTATATGATATTGTGCTTAAAAGCAGGAAGTACCATATGAAGTATGATAAAATGTCCGAGAATCAACTTCTGAAAACAAGACATATACGTTGTGTTTCATATCATTATTCAAAAAACATTTGTTGTGAAGTGCAATAATAGTAGTCATTGAAGGCTATTTTGTTTTTGTTGACAATGTCTATAGAACGTCCTAAGGTATTGTTTTTTTTTTTAATTTTCCCAAAATAAATGTAGTTACGATAGGTGCAACTGAAACTGCCATTACTAATGGTCATTTGTAATCTATTTACAAACTACGAATAACCAATTATGGGTGTCTTTCCCCTCATTCTAGATACAATAAATGGTTGCTGTGTGTGCAGGTTGTGAACTTCCCAGACATCAGAAAGTCAATGAATAATCAACAACCCCAACCTCACCTCGGCCTGCAGTCATGAATATTGATATATATAATCCTGAATGGTTCAGATCGGAGAGATGACTGGCTCTCTTCCACTTTTTTCAGTAATGCTGTGCTTGTAGAGGTTTTGGAAAATGTGCACCTGCGTTTGTTTTAGGTATTTGTTCCTAAAATTAGTCTAGTCCCAGTTTGAAGTTTTTGTGGAGAACACAACTCGTAAAATGCTCCATTGAAGGCTTCCTGAACACAGAGGAATATTCATCACCTATCGGATCTAGTTCAAATGTGCTTGATGGATGTATTCTGGGTGCTCAATCTCACTATTTTGTGTTTACCTTGCTCATTGTAATCCACTGAATGATATCTTATGTTTTCTCTTTAAAAATGTTTCATCACATTGGTAAGGAACCACTGAATGACATGTGCCTTGTGTAAACGCTTTCGTTTAGGCTACAGTATTACAGTATACAATAAAGTTATATTTTATCTAACTGAATGCAAATTCATACTATTTTAGGTTATAAAGTCTATTGACGCACATGTGCCCCAATCTATAGTATAACAAAAATATAAACGCAACATGTAACAATTTCAAAGACTTTACTGAGTTACAGTTCATATAAGATAATCAGTCAATTTAAATAAATGAGGCCCTAATCTATGGATTTCACATGACTGGGAATACAGATATGCATCTGTTGGTCACAGATACCTTAAAAAAAAGTAGGGGCCTAGATCAAAAAAACTGTTAGTATCTGGTGTGACCACCATTTGCCTCATGCAGCGCGACACATCTCCTTCGCATAGAGTTGATCAGGCTGTTGATTGTAGCCTGTGGAATGTTGTCCCACTCCTCTTCAATGGCTGTGCGAAGTTGCTGGATATTGGCGGGAACTGAAACATGCTATCGTACAGGTCGATCAAGAGCATCCCAAACATGCTAAATGGGTGAAATGTCTGGTGATTATACAGGCCATGGAAGAACTGGGACATTTTCAGCTTCCAGGAATTGTGTACAGATACTTGTGACATGGGGCCGTGCGTTATCATGCTGAAACATGAGGTGATGGTGATGGACGAATGGCAAGACAATGGGCCTCAGGATTGCGTTACGGTATCTCTGCGTATTTAAATTGCCATTGATAAAATGCAGTTGTGTTCATTGTTCGTAGCTTATGCCTGCCCATACCATAACCCCACCACCACCATGGGGCACTCTGCTCACAATGTTGACATCAGGAAATGACTTGCCACACGATGCCATAAACGCTGTCTGCCATCTACCCGGTACAGTTAAAACCGGGATTAATCCGTGAAGGGCACACTTCTCCAGCATGCCAGTGGTCATCAAAGTTGAGCATTTGCCCATTGAAGTTAATTACGACACCGAACTGCAGTCAGGTCAAGACCCTGGTGAGGACTACGATCGCGCAAATGAGCTTTCCTGAGATGGTTTCTGAAAGTTTGTGCAGAAATGATTTGGGTGTGGAAACCCACAGTTTCATCAGGTGGCTGGTCTCAGACGTTCCTGCAAGTGAAGAAACCTGATGTGAAGGTCCTAGGCTGGCGTGGTTACACGTGGTCTGCAGTTGTGAGGCCGGTTGGACGTACTGCCAAATTCTCTAAAATGATGTTGGAAGCGGCTTATGGTAGAGAAATGGACATTAAATTCTCTGGCAACAGCTGTGGAGAACATTCCTGCAGTTAGCATGCCAATTGCACGCTCCCTCAAAACTTGACATCTGTGGCATTGTGTTGTGTGACAAAACTGCACATTTTAGAGTGACCTTTTATTGTCCCCAGCAAAAGGTGCACCTGTGTAATGATCATGCTGTTTAATCAGCTTCTTGATATGCCAGACCTGTCAAGTGAATGAATTATCTTGGCAAAAGAGAAATGCTCACTAACAGGGGTATAAACAAAATTGTGGACAAAATTTGTGAGAAATAAGGTTTTTGTGCATATGGAACATTTCTGGGATCTTTTAGACTTTTAGAGTTTAACTATCAAAACTGTAAGTGAAAAGAGTAAGCATCTCTTGTTATAACAATTTTTTTATAATTGTTTTAATTGCATTGGGAGGTAACCACTGAAAGACATGCGCCTTGTGTGAACTCTTTCATATAGGCTACAGTATTACAGTTTACAATAAAGTACTATTTCCTCTAATTTAATTGAAATGATTAACTATCAAAGCGGTTAGTAACAAGACTAAGTTTCCCTGCTCCCACATGTGGAGGTGTATGGCTATGTGTCTCATATGTCTATGTGTCAGCTTGGGTAATGTTCTGCCATCCTCTGATTAGTGCTTTGGCAGCAGGGTAGCACCTCTCACCTGTAATCTTTTTTTTTTTTTAACACCACACAGAGTTGCCTAATATTTTCACATACCATGTTTAAGATGAGATTTTGACCTCGGGTTAGTGTGACAGCGACATCCACATTTAATGACACATTCAATATTTTCAAAGACCAGGTGCTCCTTTTAGTGTGCGAGAATGAATGCACACTAAGAGTGACATTTTCATATTATGTTTTTCAAGCCAAACTTTTCAGGATGATCCATTTCATAGAATGCTTTTTTTTCCCACTGTGGTGTGTTTTCCTAACATCATAATGCTTGAAATTATATTAGACATGTAGCTTTTTATAATACATTGCTGAAAATTATATGATCTGTTTACTGAGTATACTGTTTTAAAATATATCAATATATCAATTTAATCAAATGTATTTATAAAGCCATTTTTACATCAGCAGATGTCACAAAAAACTCCCTAGAAAGGCAGGAACCTAGGAAGAAACCCAGAGAGGAACCAGGCTCTGAGGGGTGGCCTGTCCTCTTCGGGCTGTGCTGGGTAGAGATTATAAGAATACATGGTCATTTAAGGCCAGATTGTTCTTCAAAATGTTCATAGATGACCAGCAGAGTCAAATAATAATTACACTGGTTGTAGAGGGTGTAACAGGTCAGTACGTCTGGAGTAAATGTCAGTTGGCTTGGTTGAGACAGCAGGTGCGGTAGAGAGAGTCAGAAACAGCAGGTCCAGGACAAGGTAGCACGTCCGGTGAACACATCAGGATTCCCTAGCCGCAGGCAGAACAGTTGAAACGACCAGGTGGACTGGGGACAGCCAGGAGTCATCAGGCCAAGTAGTCCTGAGGCATGATCCTAGGGCTCAGGTCCTCCGGGAAGGGAGAGGGGGAGATAATTAGAGGGAGCATACTTAAATTCACACAGGACACCAGATAAGACAGAAGAATTACACCAGATATAACAGACTGACCCTAGCTCCCCGGTACATAGACTATTGCAGCATAGATACTGGAGGCTGAGACAAGCGTGGGCCAGGAGACACTGTGGCCCCGTCCGACAATACCCCCGGACAGGGCCAACCAGGCAAGATATAACCCCACCCACTTTGCCAAGCACAGCCCCCACACCACTAGAGGGATATCAACAGATATCTTAGGCTATACTCCCCTAAGACAAGGCTGAGTATAGCCCATGAAGATCTACTCCACCGCATGCCCTCATATCTCTGCACTCACCCATAATATCCAGGTAGCTTTCTTTTGCAGCAAGTCAACACACACACACACAGTCATAGTAAACATTACATTTAAAATACTTTTTTTACACTAAACATTTCTACAAGAGATGGTTTATGAGTGCTGGGGTTATGTCTTAGTCCAGTCCACCATGTCGGTATAGTTTTCAATATGAGGACAGTGCCCCTCTGTGTTTGAGAAGGACTGTGGGAACCTAGCATGTACAGAGATCTGATAGGGGAGAAATTAGTTAGAAAGCCTCCCCTCCCATGTACAGTACTCACTCTATAGGAATGTCTGAACAGATTGAGCAGATGCGAGCTGTCATTAAAACTATTCTGAATAAGATACGACTTTGTATTATACACAATTACAGTGTATGATAAATGTGTACACATATCTGCATGTTCCCTCAGTTTTATACACAGCAAATTAACACAAAGTGTGGACCCGTATAGACACTGAACAGTGTTGAATTAACACTGCTCAGTGTAAAGGTTTATTTTCATATTTCCCAGAGTGCCTTGCCTTTTCAAGTGAATTGTAGAGTTATCACCAAAGACTGAATTTGTTAGTGACAGAGACATGCTTGTTGCATTCATCCAGTTTCAGTCCTACCGTGAGAGCGTTGGTTTTCCAACCCCACTAAGTGCCAAGTTTATGGTCAAGTTGCAGCAGTATGTAGGAGGGAGATTCTGAGGTGTGCCGGAGGGTGTGTAGTTTCGAGGGGGAGAAGTGGTGTGTTTCAATTGTGGGAGTAGCCATGTTGCTGGGGATCAGAAATGTCCTATCCGAGTGAGACAGATTGAATTGTCTAGGGTGGGGGCAGTGCAGAAAGTGTCATGCTGAGGCAGTGAAGAAAGTAGAGGATGAGGAGGATCCCTGTGAGTAGTAGGCCAGTGCAGATTGACCCAAATGGTTTGTGCTTTAGTAAGGTTGGCTTCTTGGCGTTTATTACTATGATCATTAATTGTACCGCACAGATGGAAAGGAAATCGCAGAAGATTGAATTGGTTGTAGCAGCAGATATGTTTTGGGGTATCAGAGATTTTAGTGCAGAAAAACAGCAGGGGGTTTTGAGAGAAGGGGTTCCACCCTCCCAGGTCGACGGCCTGGTGTAGAACCTGTTGTGGGAAAGAGTGGTGGGGAGTAGTGGGAAAGAGTGGTGGGGAGTGCTGGGGATATAGGGTTAGATGGCGGTGCAATTTCCTTTTTATTTTGTGAACAAATGTGCAATGCACTTTCCAAACTGTGAAAGGTCCCAATACACAACAAAGCGTCTAGTCTGCTGCAAAACCACATGAACAAGAAGAAGATTTGATGAAAAGATCTGAGGTGAATGGTCAAAAGACCAATTAGTGGAAAAAAATATCAGAATGCCTGTGTAAATACATTCATTGAGATATGACCCAGCGGGTCAGATCATCAGACTGGAGGCTTGGCTTGGTAGGAGCGTGTCTTTCAGGAAGTAATTTTTGGTCACCCATGAGAGTAAATGTAATTCCAGTTAATCTGTTCTGTTGAATTGTTGTCACATATTAAGCTTGACAAATGACACTTTTGTAGCTTTAATTATGCTTACAGAAGTGTATGAGTTCTATGCAAACACCTCTGCAAATCCCAGTGCGATATCCCCAGTGGGATAGTAACCCTTTGTTGCATTATGTAAATAATAATGTTAATATTTTTGTATGTTTTGTGCAATATTGAAGCCAAATGTAACATTGCAGTGTACATACTTAACATGATAATCAGCCATGCCTCCTGAAAATAACCTATGGATTACATTAACGAAGACCCAGCTTCTTGGTCAACCCATCATGAAAGTGAATGAAAACACAACTGATGGTTAAATTAACGCACGCTTGGGTAATCTGAACAACCCAACATGTTGGGTTATTCACTGAACCTGTCAAAATATACTGGTTTGCAAAGTGATGTGTAATTTCTATTGAAATCCAGCAGAGAGGGGATATCCAACCTTCTGCATTTTTTGTGTCCATGTATGCCGATGACTCAAGTGTTATATTAAGTCCGCAAGCTAGATCCCTGCAATGTCTCATTGAAGATCTAGATAACTTTTCTGGACTCTGGACTAAAACCTAATTATGATAAGTGTATAACATTACGTATTGGATCTTTAAAAAATACAACTTTTACATTACCCTGCAGTTTACCTAGAAAATGGGCTGACTGTGAAGTAGACATACTTGGTATTCATATCACAAAAGATATCAAAGAGCTCTCCACAATGAATTTCAATAGGAAATAGACAAGATCCTGCAACCATGGAGAGGTAAATACCTGTCTATTTATGGAAAAATTGCACTGATTAACTCCTTAGCCATATCTCAGTTTACACACTTACTTATTTTGCTTTATCTGGGATGCTAAACCAGACAAGATAAAGCGTGCCTATCTATATAATGGGTGGGTTGAGATGATTAAATATAAAAGCACTAAACCTCTTTCTAAAAGCTTAATTTATCCAAAAGGTTTACTTGAACCCTAAATGGTTCTCAAGTAGATTACTATAAAAAGCTCATCCATTGTTTAAAAATTGCCTTTTTGCCTTTGTGCAGATTGCCATGTCTCATTTTCAATGAATTGAAAATGAAACTTCTTTTCAAAGTATCTCTCTTTTTCAAACAAGCATTGCAGAGCTGGCTACAATTTCAATTTTAGCCCCCTGAAAAGATAGAACAAATATTACAACAAATAGTATGGCTGACCTCAAATGTGCTGGTTGATAAGACCTGTATTTATGAAAAATATGTTTGAAAAGGGTATTATGTTTTTAAATGATATTGTAAATTGAAATGGTAGACGTATGTCTTTCATGGAGTTATCAGAATTGTATGGGAAGGTCTGCTCAATCCAAGACTACAACCAATTGATTACAGCATTACCCCAAAAATCGACGAGGCAGGTGGCAACAGGAGGAGGTAGGCAACTGGTCTGTCTGCCCAATATAAAGGATAAAAACTGTCAGAGGAATAAAAATAGCATAAATAGAAAAGTATACCAGTTTCATTTGAGGACCAGGATGTTGACAGCTGTGCCATACAGATTGCAAAAGAGTTGGGAGGAGATTTTTGATGTACTGATTCCATGGTACAGGGTGTATGAGTTGATATATAAAATAACGCAAGATTCAAGACTTTGTGCTTTTCGCTAAAGTTATTCTTGCCACCAACAAAATGTTGAATATTTGGGGCATACAATCATCGCAGCTCTGCAGGTTTTCTTGTGAGGATACAGAATCAATAGACCATTTTTTGGGGTATTGCCCTCAGGTAGCCAGTTTCTGGTCTCAGGTTCAGGAATGGCTGAAAATGCATAACATTGATCTGAAATTTACTCTAGAAATAGTATTGTTGGGAGATCTGGAGAGACCGGGTCAGTCAATTACTAATATACTAATACTCTTAGTAAAAGTATTTATCTTCAACTCGCAATCTGTGGATTCTATTCGATTAGATAGATTCAAAATGTATGGTAAACATCACAGCATAGTTGAAAGATACTGTATATGGTGCGTAGAAATCCGAAGAGGGTGGCCAGCAGAGATAGGTGGGATGTGGAATTGGAGACAAGTGGGAGTGGAGTTGCTGGGCGGAGGATAGAATGATGGTCAGATAAAAGAAAAAAGAAATAAAGTAAAAATAAAACATAACAAAAAGTACATTTGAATGACACCAGTGTTGTTACAGCTAATTCTTGTTTGCCTGGGGCTGATGCCGCGTAGGCTTTGTACACATGCATATACACACACTCTCATTCAAATGCACACGTGCACATTCTCGGACACACACACATACACACATGTAAATAGTGCCATACATGCACTCAAACATATTCAGTTGGCCTCTCTGTTATGATTTCTGTTGTCCTTCATGTCTTGTTTTTTGCATTGTTCTATTCTCTTTTTCCTCTTTTGTTCATTTTGATGGTTGTTGGTGCATTGGGGAGGACGGGTCTTGGGGTTGGGGAATGGAATTATTATATTTTTCTTGGGGGGAGGAGGGTATTGTGGGGGGGTCTCGGGTGGTTGAAGCGCAGCTCTTGGGGAACTGTGGAGGGATCTTGGAGGGCTAAGTAGCCTGGCGGTTGGGAGCTTGGGCCGGTGGCTGATGGGTCGCCGATTCGGGTCCCCGTTTTTGACCTTGTGGGAGATCTGTCGACGTGCTCTTGAGCAGGGCGTTGACCCTGGTTGCTTCTGTGGGTCGCTCTGGATGGGAGTCTGTTAGAATACTAATGTGATGTAATTGTTGAGTGGCTTCACTGCAAGTAGATTGTATGTTTTAAATATTCAATAAGAAAAAATAAGAAAATAATCAATAAAAATAAACATGTCTCTGTCACTAACAAATACAGTCATGGGTGGTAACTCTACAATTCACTCGAAAGGCAAGGCACCCTGGAAAATAAGGCTTTACACCAAGCAGTGTGTTAATTTAACACTGTTCCAGTGTCTATACAGGTCCAGACTTTCATTGTTAATTTCAAACTGTCAGTGTTGATTTAACACTGGAGAATTTGGTGTGTGGTTTCTCAGTGTATGTAACTTTTTTAAACGTATTGTACGGTATCAGGTAATGGTGATAACTTCTCATTAAAACCTAGTCCACTTACCTTCTCATCTTAATTAGAGTTGGTTGTAAACAAATACCCTGTAATGTTATTTTGTGGACAGATGCTGCAGCCTGTCAAACTCATTCCACGGAGGGCAGAGTGTCTTTATTTTTTATTTTTTTTCCTTTCAACGAAGATCTATACAACCAGGTGAGGGGAGTTCCTTACTAATTAGTGATCTTAATTAATCAACAAGGGGGAACGAAAACCTGCATATACTCGGCCATCAGTGGAATGAGTTGGACAAGTACTGTAAAGATACATAAAACTGCAGGGGTGAAAGCAAACAATGTGGTTGCGAAGTTACCAACCAGCCATTTCAAAATATATCTTGGAAAGGGTTACAGACTGCTCTACTTTAGAATCTCACTGTATCCCACCCTGGAATGACACCTGCTCATACCTCAACTATTATCACAATCAATTCAATAACCACATCAATTAGTAGGAACTTATAAGCAGTATTAGGCAGCTTTGTAGACTTTGACCTATTCCCCAATTTTTACTTTGATTTGGACAAATAATAGAATAGTTAAAAATGTGCCTTTCTTTTTGCACCTCTCGTCCAGTTTCAGCGAAACTGTTGACAATCTGCAAAGTATTTTTCATGTCTATCCACACAGGAAACTAATGTTGGTTAATCGGATTGTTTGGTCAGATTTACCGTCCCATTTACACTGTGATCAATCCCACATTGTGCAAGTGTGTGATAAAGTGCTGTGATGTATTACTGGGTGTTAATGCCTCCCAGCTGTGGAGGGCATCAGCCGTTTGTGTGTGTGTGTGTGTGTGTGTTTGGCCTTTATTGGTTGGCATGCAGTGCAGGGAGATTAAACACATTCTCTGGCTACAGCAGAGATCTTGGCTCCAGTAGACAGAACATGGAGAGAATCGCAACAGAGACAGTCTTTTGTTTGCTGATGAGGGAAGGACGTACACAGTGTCAGTCCCATTTAACATTTACATTACATTTCTGACTGTTATAGGTTAGGACTGGGGAAAATTACTCAATGATCCAACACCTTACGAAGGGAGGAACCTTCGCAATGAGCTCGCTGAGGTAGCCCTTATGGAAAAACCACATGAATTTCACATGTGGAGTTAATGTGATAACGTTTCAACATGTAAAAGCAACATGTGAGAACATGAAACTACACGAGAAAACATTTGAGCACATTAAAAAATAAATGTAACAACATGGCGATGAAAAATTCCAACTTGTGATACCATGAAACTACATGTAACAAGGTTTTTCATATGTAAAACTGCAAATTTGATTTTCACATGTGAATGTTGATAATCTGAAAATGCAATTCCACATGTGAGCATTAGGTTCTAGTACTCCTTGTATACAGTCGCTCCATTCTTGTGTATTTTATTTCTCTTGTGTTTGTCACGTTCTTTCAAAATCGAACCCAGAAGCAGACCAGGACAAGGAGAGTAGGAAGAAGGTGAGTATTTATTTACAAGTGAATATGTAGAGGTCGAAAGATCCAGGTGGCGTAGCGGGCAGCGGCGGTGAGTTGATGGGAGTGAATAGGTAGATCCAAGGGAGTAGCGGAAGCCACCGACGACCAGGCAGGAATGGGGTAAGTAATCCGGGTGAATAACTGTAAACAGAACAAACGGAGGTAAGCAAGACGTACAAAACAACAAAACAAATTCTATCAAACGGGATGCTGATACGCTGGCACAACATACTGTTCATGGCTAACGATCAGGCAGGTAATGGATGTCAGGTCCGAGCTTATGAAGAGGAGAGATGATGATCAGGACCAGGTGTGCAGATAGCTGATGGGATACAGGTGCGGGTAATCAGAGATCTCCCAACTAGCTACATCGCCCGGCAACCAGACAGGGTGCGTTCCAGGACACCGGAAAAACACTCCAGGACCGAACACAGGCAAAACCCAGACTCAGGAAACGGGATTTGTGACAGTGTTACTATTATATTTTATTATTATTTTTAAACTCTGCATCGTTGGGAAGAGCTCATAAGCAAGCATTTCATGGTAAAGTATACACCAGTTGTATTTGGCGCATGTGACAAATAAAATATGATTTGATTTAGATTTTATAGCTTTGTGAAGACATTTCTCTCCATCACATAATTCTCTCTACATCACATCCAAAGATGTTTTCACCCTTCATCTGTCACATCTCTTCCTCACCGAACTCAACTGACTGTGTGGGCACAGAGTTTCTAAACCCAGAGGAGCAACATCACAAGACTTCCGGGAACACTTGCGAAACAGACAAAACAGACTAGGCCAGGGTTTGGGGTTTGAGAAGTCAATGAGATAAGTGACAAATTCTTCCTTAGTTGTTAATTTCATCGAAATCTGAAAGCACAACACAGATTCGAGCCAATGTACATGAAACTATTTCTACGATTTTACTGAGTTGATTAGGCTGTTGATTGTGGCCTGTGGAATGTTGTCCCACTCCTCTTAAATGGCTGTGCTAAGTTGCTGGATATTGGCGGGAAGTGGAACAGGCTGTCATACATGTGGACCAAGACCATCCCAAACATGCTCAATGGGTGACATGTCTGGTGAGTATGCAGGCCATGGAAGAACTGGTACATTTTCAGATTCCAGGAATTGCGTACAGATCCTTGCGACACGGGCCCTTGCATTATCATGCTGTAACATGAGGTGATGGCAGTTGATGAATGGCACGACAATGAACCTTAGTATGTCGTTACAGTATCACTGTGCATTCAAATTGCCATCGATAAAATGTTCATTTTGTTCACCACCACCATGTGGAGCAGAACATTAACATTAGCAAACCGCTCACCCACACAACGCCATACACGCTGTCTACCATCTGCCCGGTAGAGTTGAAACTGGGATTAATCTGTGAAGAGAACACTTCTCCAGCTTGCCAGGGGCCATCGAAGGTGAGCATTTGCCCACTGAAGTTGGCTATGATGCCAAACTGCAATCAGATCAAGACCCTGGTGAGGACGATGTGCACGCAGATGAGCATCCCTGAGACGGTTTCTGACAGTTTGTGCAGAAATTCTTTGGTTGTGCAAACCCAGTTTCTTCAGCTCTCCGGGTCCTGGGGTCCTGGGCTGGCTTGGTTACACGTGGTCTGCGGTTGTGAGGCCGGTTGGACGTACTGCCACATTCTCTAAAACAACGTCTCTGGAAACAGCTCTGGTGGACATTACTGCAGTCAGCATGCCAATTGCACACTCCCTCAAAACTTTTTTTACATTTTACGTTGTGTTGTGTGACAAAACTGCACATTTCAGAGTGGCCTTTTATTGTCCCCAGCACAAGGTGCACCTGGTTAATGATCATGCTGTTTAATCAGCTTCTTGATATGCCACACCTGTCAGGTGGAAGGATTAACATGGCAAAGGAGAAATGCTCACTAACAGTGATGTAAACTAATTTGTGCGTAACATTGGAGAGAAATAAGCTTTTTGTGCATATGGAACATTTCTGGGACATTTTATTTAAACTCATGAAACATGGGACCAACAGTTTACATGTTGTGTTTATATTTTTGTTCAGTATAGTTAAACATGTTATTACTCCAACCTCGTGAAAGTGATAAACTGACACGTTTTCATTTTTGTCAACAACAACTTTATATCAAAGGAGTGCTTTTGATTTGACAGCCTGCACATGCGCAGTTGGCGCGAGACAACCGTTAGACCCGATGAAGTGTTTCTACACAAGGCTTAACTTTATTATGAACTGGGTGGTTCGAGCCCTGAATGCTGATTGGCTGACAGCCATGGTATCAGACCGTATACCATGGGTATGACAAAACATTTATTTGTACTGCTCTAATTACGTTGGTAACTAGTTTATAATAGCAATAAAGCACCTCAGGGTTTTGTGATATATTGCCAATTTTCCCACGGCTAAGGGCTGTGTCCAGGCACTCCGCGTTGCGCTTAATAACAGCCCTTAGCCGTGATATATTAGCCATATACCACACCTCCTTGGGCCTTATTGCTTAATTATAGGTCAGTGGCTTATCTAGCCAACGTTGCCATGACATCACCTGCAAGTATGATTCGTGATTTTTATTGGAGAAGCAGTTTCTGCCTTTCTTCGTACTGTCTTTGGTGTGGGCGTGTGCCTTGTCATGAATGCTGTCATTACTGGGTTTAAGGAGACAATGCACACATTTATAAAATAAGATATTGCTACTTCTATGCAAATGTTGTTAATAAGTACAATAAAATAGCTGTACAATGCCATTCTGTGACTTTGGCTAATATGCAATTTTTTTGCCATGGTATCGAGTATCGTGATTGTATCGAGTATCGTGATACTAAACCTGATACCGGTATCGAAGCCAAAATTCTGGTATCGTGACAACACTATTGTAGATAACGTTTTAAATTCTATTTTTGTTCTTGTGTCTCACTTGTGATGGCTTGTTCTGTTTGTGGAATTGACAAGAGTCTGTTTTGATAGATTAGGAACACCAAATCATCATCGAACCCTTCTGCTTTTAGAGTGGTTAGCAAGATTCTGTTTTTACATTCTCTTCCAAGAAGAGCCATCGGTCATCCAGGAGAGTCGATCATTCATATGAACACAAGCTCTAGTTTATACTTACGCTTCCAGAGTAGAATGAAAGAAGAGTTTGTATGTTACGTATACAGCATGTAGTACAATAGAAACAGAGCTAGAGCTGGACACTCCTCCATCCACCAACCCCTTCTATTCACTTGACATATACTAGCCTAAATCCAACGGTCTTGTTGACACTTTGGAGGATCTCATCTTTAGTAATGGAAAGTGTCAGATGATTGTTGGGCTTGAGGCATTCAGCTGTCAGGTGAGGCAGAAGTGTCTGTTGGTGTACAAGTGCTTTACTTTTTTCAAAGAGCATGACTAAAAAAATAACCTCCACAGTGACAGATATCTCTGGGGTGTGCGTGTGCGTGTCTCTCTCTCTTTCCCTCTCTGACATGTGTCTTGTCTCCTCACAACAGGATGACTTCACATGGAACAGCATGTCAGGGCTGAGCGTACGCCTGAAGCCGGTGCCCCTCCAGAGCCTCTCAGAGTTGGAGAGAGTCCGCCTGCAGGAAGTGGCCTTCAGCAGGTTGCTCCAGGACTACGACCTGGGTTGCCAGATCACCATCCCTAAAGGTACTCTACTACTCAGGCCTGGAAGCCATCTAACAGTCAGCCACTATCTCCTGATTCCTCCCTTCAGACTCCCATACAGTGAGCAAAGCTATTTGTTCCCAGGCCCTTGGCGAGAGGTTCTTGTTACAACATGTCTAAATATTACTCAACAGACACTAACACCAAAACAGAATGTAATGTATAGTTAATCCTGCATGTTTAGTGTTGGTATAAGAAAGCAATTTGTAAAACCATTTTTTACCCAATTTATTCTTTGTATTCAATTTATTTTTGTATATTAGAAAGTAATTTGAAAGTACTGTATGTAGCTAGAAGTATATATTTTTCAACAGTCTTGCCGTGGTGTGAGGTTGCATGTGTTCAACTCCTGGTCTGTTTCTTGTCAGCCGGGCCCTCTCACAGATAGGGTTGCAAAGGGAGGGTAGATTACTGGAAACTTTCAAAGTTTACCAGTAATCTACTACAATTTTGGTATCTTTCAAGGATTTTACAGATATACGATCTCAATTTGATCACTCTTTTGTTGCTGAGCAGGAAATGCAAACCTGTAGTGTATTCAACGTTTAAACTGGTGTTCGTGAGAGTCTCAGCTTTCCACAGAGGGGTCATATTAGTGTGTAGGCCAAACCGTTCGGACGCTACAGATGTTTTTGTGAGAAGACCGATTTTCAGGATGTCTCATGGTCTGACAAACACCGCTCTAGCTCTGCCACCTTTCACTGCAGAGGCGGCAGGGCGGTGTCAGCGGATGTGGTGGATTGAGACGCAGCCCATGCAAAGAACCAGATATCTCTAGTTTAAGCAGACAGATTTTTATGTGGATTTTTGTATTTTGTTAATTAGATTTCCACGGGGGCACGGAAATTGTAGGCCAAGGGTTAAAAAGGCTTCTAAAGTTTGTCATTTCCACTATAAAATGCCAGACTTGATTGTCCCTAAAGAAAAATATATCAACCCTACAAAAAATGTCCATTACTTATAATTTGATTTGATTTATTAGGCTCCCCATTAGCTGAAGCCAATGGTGACGGCTAGTCTTACTGGGGTCTGACACATAACGTAAAAGATATAACAGACAAAATAATTTACAATTTACATAGATTTTTAAATATTAACATGTAGTGTGTGTGTGCATCTATCAGTTACAAATACATGTCCGTACATATACACAACAAGTAGGTCACATGGGGGAGAGGCGTTGTGCCGTGAGGTGTTGCTGCAGGATTATTTTCTTTCTGTAGCAAACTGGCTCAAATGAAGATCCTAACACGGTATGTAATATATCACAATATATCTAGTGGCTCATTTGAATAGTTGAGATGATCCCAGGGGTCTGTAATAATCCTCTGTGTGGCCCTATCACATGTGGTTTATCACATGATTATGAAATAAAAAATAGAATGAAAAATGTAAACCATTCTTGCCACTAGGGGGGTGCCATTTCGACATAGTCCAAATTCGTCTCCAAATCAAACTGCCTCGTACTCAATACTTGCTCGTACAATATGCATATTAGTATTACTATTGGATAGAAAACACTCTCTAGTTTCTAAAACCGTTTGAATTATGTCTGTGGGTGAAACAGAACTCGACTTAGAGCAATTTTCCTATGTGTATGTCAGAATTCAGAATTGTACTGGCTGTTCTGAGACCTGTGTATTAATTTGCCTGTCCTCTATTGGTTGAGATGCACTGCATACGCCTTCTCCTGGGTGTCAGCGAATAGGGAGACTTGAAATGGACTCTCTGCGTAGTCCCCAAAGGTTATAAATTGAATTGGAATCACGGTGGCCAATCTTTTGGATCTTCGCTCGGGCGCAAAGAGGAGCTTTGCGTATCGTTGTGGAAGCTCTGGTTTTAGCTCCTTAGATAATTCCGGTCATGTTTTTATTCGATATAAGCTTTAAAGACATCATACTCTTGTTATTTTGAACCAAATTATTTCAGTTTATATCAGTTTATTGCGATTTTCTGGCATTTCTTTGTGACGCACTTTCAAGAGTTGGACACTTTCCCTGTACATGCCGAACGTTAGTGGCCATTTCGACAGGACAAGAGGACATCTTTCGACCAAAAGACGATTAGACCGGAGAAAGGACACATTGCCCAAGATTCTGATGGAAGCTCAGCTAATAGTAAGAACTATTTATGCTGATAAATCGTTGTTCTGTTGAAAAATGTTAAACGCATAAGATGCAATTTTTTGGGGGGTAGCTTCGCTTTGGCGCAACTTGTATTGCGCAGTAAGGTTAATTTTAAAAATGTAATTCAGCGATTGCATTAAGAACTAATTTGTCTTTCAAATGCTGTCCACGCTGTATTTTTTTGTCAAGTTTATGATTATTTAATGATTAGACTAAGTCACTCTCCAAGATGGCGCCCGACATTTTCTGCCCAGTTTAGCTACTTTTCTCATTGTATAACCACGATTTTTGTGGCTAAATATGCACATTTTCGAACAAACTCTATATGCATTGTGTAATATGATGTTACAGGACTGTCATCTGAAGAATTCTGAGAAGGTTAGTGAAAAAATTTATATATTTTGGTGTCGATAACGTTATCGCCCCCTTTGCCTTGATTTAATGCTGGGGTGATGTTAGCTCATGTGGTATGCTAATATAACGATATATTGTGTTTTCGCTGTAAAACACTTAGAAAATCTGAAATATTGTCTGGATTCACAAGATCTGTGTCTTTCGATTGCTGTAGGCTGTGTATTTTTCAGAAATGTTTTAGGATGAGTATTTTGGTAATTGACGTCGGTCTCTGTAATTATTCCGGCTGCTTCCAACGCTATTTCAGATTGCAGCTGCAATGTACAACTGTGATTTATACCTGAAAAATGCACATTTTTCTAAAAAAACATATCCTATACCATAAATATGTTATCAGACTGTCATCTTATGAAGTTGTTTCTTGGTTAGTGGCTATATATATCTTTATTTAGTCGAATTAGTGATAGCTACTGATGCAGGAAAAAAATGGTGGAGAAAAAAAGTTGTGTCTTTTGCTATCGTGGTTAGCTAATAGATTTACATATTGTGTCTTCCCTGTAAAACACTTAGAAAATCTGAAATATTGTCTGGATTCACAAGATCTGTGTCTTTCGATTGCTGTAGGCTGTGTATTTTTCAGAAATGTTTTAGGATGAGTATTTTGGTAATTGACGTCGGTCTCTGTAATTATTCCGGCTGCTTCCAACGCTATTTCAGATTGCAGCTGCAATGTACAACTGTGATTTATACCTGAAAAATGCAAATTTTTCTAAAAAAACATATCCTATACCATAAATATGTTATCAGACTGTCATCTTATGAAGTTGTTTCTTGGTTAGTGGCTATATATATCTTTATTTAGTCGAATTAGTGATAGCTACTGATGCAGGAAAAAAATGGTGGACAAAAAAAAGTTGTGTCTTTTGCTATGGTGGTTAGCTAATAGAAATACATATTTTGTCTTCCCTGTAAAACATTTAAAGAATCGGAAATGATGGCTGGATTCACAAGATCTGTATCTTTCATTTGGTGTCTTGGACTTGTGATTTCATGAACATTTGATTATATGATATCCCTGTCGCTTTAGGCTAGGCTATGCTAGTCAGCTTTTTTGATGGGGGGGATCCCGGATCCGGGTTTGTGACTCTATAAAGGTTAATAAAACCTCTACTGCCTCAGAAACCCGGATCCGGGAGCACCCCCCACCCCCCCCCCCACACTGATTAGCATAGCTAGCATAGCTTCACAAGTAAATAGTAGCATCTAAATATCATTAAATCACAAGTCCAAGACACCAGATGAAAGATACAGATCTTGTGAATAAACCCATCATTTCTGTTTTTTAAAATGTTTTACAGGGAAGACACAATATGTAAATCTATTAGCTAACCACGTTAGCAAAATACACCATCTTTCTTTGTCCACCATTTTCTCTCTCCACCACTAGCTATCACCAATTCGGCTAAACTAAGATATTGATAGCCACAAACCAAGAAAAAAACTCATCAGATGACAGTCTGATAACATATTTATGGTATAGGATAGGTGTTGTTAGAAAAAAGTGCATATTTCAGGTAGAAATCACAGTTTACAATTGCACCGACCATCACAAATCGACTAGAATTACTAGATAGAGCAACGTGTATGACCAATTTACTCATCATAAAACATTTCATAAAAATAGACAAAGCATAGCAATGGAAAGACCCAGATCTTGTGATTCCAGACAATATTTCAGATTTTCTAAGCGTTTTACAGCGAAAACACAATAAATCGATAAGTTAGCATACCACATGTGAAAACGTTACCAGAGCATCGATTCCAGCCAAAGAGCGCTATAACGTAATCACCGCCAAAATATATTAATTTTTTCACTAACCTTCTCAGAATTCTTCCGATGACACTCCTGTAACATCATTTTACAACATACATATACAGTTTGTTCGAAAAGGTGCATATTTAGCCATACAAAACCGTGGTTACACAATAAAAATACTAGGAAATCAAGCCTCAATATGTCTGACGTCATCTATCAGAGTGATCTAGTTTAATTGAAAGCTAATCATATACTTGACTAAAAAATACAGGGTTGACAGGAATCGAAAGACAAATTAGTTCTTAATGCAACCGCTGACTTACATTTTTAAAATTATCCTTACTTTTCAATACAGGGTTCGCCAAGTGACGCGATAACAAACAAAATGGCGAAATATGCGTTTAAAATATTTCGACAGAACAACGATTTATCATATTAAATATTGCTTACTTTGAGCTGTTCTTCCATCAGATTCTTGGGCAATGTATCCTTTCTATGTTGTAATCTTCTTTTGGTCGATAGATGTCCTCTGTCCTTCGAAATGTCCACTAACGATCGAACGGGACCCCAAAACGTGTCCAAAGTTTCAGAGTGCACAACAAAGAAATTCCTCAAAATCGCACTAAACGGATATAAATTGCTATAAAACGGTTCAAATTAACTACATTATGATGTTTTTAACAACTATAACGACTGAAAACATGACCGGAGAAATATTGCTGGTTAGACAACGATTTGGAATGAGGCAAGTCCGATGTCCTTCACGCTTCAGGCGCGCGACGAGAAAGGGAGGTACCTATACGTTTTGTTCTTTTATAATGGCTGTGATTGTGCAATCGACTCCATTCAAAACGTGATGACGTACAGACACCCAGAGGAAGACGTAGGCAGTGTCGGTTTCTTCATAGCATTCACTGTCGCCTTAAAAACAGACTCCAGATCAGGGGTAAAAATTTCTGAAATCTGACCCCTGTCATGAAAAGTGCTGTAGATATTGTTCTGTACCACTCAGAGACAAAATTCCAACTTCTATAGAAACTAGAAAGTGTTTTCTATCCAATAATAACAATAATATGCATATTGTACGATCAAGAATTTAGCACGAGGCAGTTTAATTTGGAGACCCAAATATGCTAATGCGGAACAGCACCCCCTATAGTTCCAAGAAGTTAATAAAAGTTTCAGCATGAAAGAAACTTTTTTTTCCTTCTTTATTTTTACAAACTTAAATCTATTTAACTATGTCAGTATGTATTTGTGGTTAATGTTTTGGTGTCAAACTGATGGCAGTTGTGAAAAAAATACAATAGTTGGAAGAGTTAATTGAAAATAATACCATAGTTGATAAGATTATTTTTACATTCATTTGGCTATTTTCTCTTGAACCTATGATCTATCTACTAGAAACACATGGACAATATGGACACAGATATAACAAATGAACACCATATTTTTACATTTTTAAATAAATTACCAAAGATACGATAGATTTTCTGTTAATTACCAGAATTACTGAAGATTCTGGTAACTTTGGCAAATTACCAGTAGCTTTGCAACCCTAGCAAGAAATATAAACTGTTGGAAAAACACATTAAATGTCATTTGAAAAGTAGCAGACTTTAAAATCACCCTGTCTACATATGGATAGAGTTAGGTAAGACAGTAAAGGCAGGCATGTTTTTGTGTGGAAAGTCACGTATGACCTCCATAGTGCTATTGAAAGAAGACTATTAATTAGGATTCACATACCACATTTTAAATATGACATGATTTATGCTAGGGTTGTCTGTTTATGGGGATTTTGAAGCCTCTTTCAGATTGTGATGAGATACATTGGTATATGGAAATGTAATTTTGAGTCATGAAGTGACATGTTACAAGTATGGTAATATCTGGTAGAATGTCAGGAAGTCTTGTGTAACATCTGTGTTCTTTCTTTTCTTAGATGGTCAAAAGCATAAGAAGTCACTCAGGAGGAAGTTGGATTCATTGGCCAAAGAGAAGAGTAAAGAAAAAGGTACTTTCCGACCCAGTGAAGATTAACATGGCTCCTTTTAGTTCAAGGCTGTGGGATAGTCACTGAGTCCTGTATACCTTTCCCACTGGTAAAAAACACTGGTTGAATCAACATTGTTTCCACGTAATTTCAATATGGAAAACTGATTGGATTTGCAAAAAGTCATCCACGTAAAGGAATTGTATCTCTTTTTCATCCAACTCTTAACCTAAATCCATTGACAGTGCCATTTTTTGTTGATTTCACATTGAATTCACATTATGTAAATGTCATGTTCACATTATGTGAATTCACAAATGTGAATCAAAACTAGACATTCAACTGACTTCTGTTCCCAGTGGGTTGTTGTTGTCCAGCTGAGCTCTGTTTTCTCACACTTTGGCCTGGCCAGCCGTTGACAGTGGAAAACTCACTCTTTGATCCATTTCACTGGAGTTCACTGGAGCAGGCATTCTCAGCTGTTTCTACCTGCCGAGCTCTCAGGGAAAATATACAGTAGAAGGGGCTGCTTCAATAATTGCACTGCCGACTGCTGCCGTGCCCCCTGCAACAATGTTCATTCACAGGAATGTGAGTTCTCTCTGTCGGCTGGGCGGTCAAGGAAATAACAAAAACAATCTTGAGAGGTGGCTCAGTCATCACAGCCTATCCTCGGGCATGGCCAACCCTATCCAACTCTCACTCTCTTTTCCTTTTCTCTCAGTGTTTAAAGAGAAGAATCCCTATCTATGTGTCCCCTGACAGGATAGTGGATACATAGTGGGGATATTGTTTAGATTAAACACTACATTTCCCCAAGAACCTATAGTGTCATTTTTTCTTTCTTCAATTAGAGTTCCTATGGGACATTTAAAGAAGGCAGAAAAGCAGGCATGGTTTATAGTCATGCAGGCTTTTTGACAAGTACAGTTACAGTAGATGTTACTTCATAATCCCCGTAAGGTAGATGTTGCTTTGTTTTCCCCTTCCAAATGGCTCATTCATCCCCCCTCTTCTCCCCTGTAACTATTCCCCAGGTCGTTGCTGTAAATGACAATATGTTCTCAGTCAACTTACCTGGTAAAGTAAGGGTTAAATAAAATAAAATACTGTGAAGCAAGTGTATGGATTTATGATTGAATTGAAGCTAATGATGAAGATTAACTTTTGTTTTTCTGTCCCTCCCCTGCACCACAGAGTCTATGCCCCAGGCATTCGGTATAACGCTGTCGCAGGTGATCTCTAACGACCGTGCCCAGAAGCAGCGTCAGGAGCTCCAGACCCAGCGAGAGGAGCACCGTGACGCCATTGACCTGGTGTGCTCTCTTTTGCACCTCACGTCCCGGAGAAGCACTAAGGACAAGGAGCTGTCCAGCAGCAACTCCTCCCTCAGCTCCAACTCCGAAACGCTCAATGAGTCCCCTTTGCCCAACATGCCCGAGGCACCACCACGCACATGCAGGAGGGTAGGTTTTACATGTTTGGGCTGTTCATCAGGAGCCTGAATGTATTCTGTTACACACCCAGATATGCAGGTTCTGCCCTAGCCTTTTGGGGGCCCGAAGCAAGATTTGGTTGAGGGGCCCACCTACCTTGCTGGCAAAACATTTTAGCGGGCCACTGTTGATGGCAACAGAAAAATGTGTTTGTTTTTAAAGTACATTTTCTGCATTTCTACACATTTTGCAATGGGGCATAGAGAAAATGTTGCAGTTTAAAGCACATGTTCTGCAATTCTACTGATTTTGCCATAGGGCGGAGAATGTGCAGTTTTACAGCTAATTTCCTGAAATTGTACACATTTTCCATGACTTATACCATAATACAATATATGAGTGAGAGTGAGTGAGTGAGTGACAAACAACATTTATGTAAGCCCCCTGGAGGTCAGGGGGCTGCGTCCCTGGTTAGTAATTCGGCCAGGATTAGTACAAGTTTAGATAGCTGGCTAGCAGGGTTGGGCTCAATTCAGAATTTGGGAATTCAGTCTCATTCAACCCATTAGTTGAAATTCGAATTGATTTGGCCACACCCGACATGATGTAGAATCTGAATTTTTGTTTGATTGACAGGAAGTACAATTTAATGCAGTGCAATTCAAAGAAATTCCACTCAGTCATAGAACATGAGTTTCCTTGAACATGACAGGTCACACTTTCAGATACCAAAGAATATATAACTTTTCTCTGAAAACAATGTTCATATACTCTTAATCTTAGTGCTTAGAATAGCCTATTATATTTCCACCGACCATTTAATTTGTTTGGCTTCTTTTTGAAGGCTTCGGGGTCAACTTCAGGGTTAAACTAAAACATTCTGGGAAATTTGGTGTTTTCCCCATATTGAATTAAATTTATGTGATTAATGAAATATAATAACCACAACTTATAAAAACTTTTTATTTCATGTAAAAAAATAGTTCCAACAATATTTGATATGCATGTATTTAATGAAATGTTTGATGTTTTATTTACAAAACATTAGGAACACCTTCCTAATGTTGAGTTGAACCACCTTTTGCCCTCAGAACAACCTCAATTAATTGCGTTCTACAGGGATGCTGGCCCATGTTGGCTCCAATGCTTCCCACAGTTGGCTGGATGTATTTGGGTGGTGGACCATTCTTTATACACAAGGGAAACTGTTGAGAGTGAAAAGCCCAGCAGCGTTATAGTTCTTGACACACTGAAACCAGTGCGCCTGGCACCTACTACCATACCCCGTTCAAAGGAACATACATATTTTGTCTTGCATTCACTCTCTGAATGGCACACATACACAATCCATGTCTCAAGGCTTAAAAATCCTTCTTTATCCTGTCTCCTCCCCTTCATCTACACGGATTGAAGTGGATTTAACAGGTGACATCAATAAGGGATCATAGCTTTAACCTGGATTTACCTGGTCAGTCTATGTCATGGAAAGAGCAGGTAGTCCTAATGTTTTGTACACTGAGTGTATATTTGTATATAATACACCTAATACAGAATATAAGAGATATTTGAACAATTTTTTTTTGTTCCATTCCACTGTTCTGGCCAGCAAAATAAAGTTCTGAACTGGTTAAAATCTTTTAGGCCCACAGAATTATGCCTACGAAGGAGCAGCTTTTCTGAAGGAACTTTGAATGTTGTTGAACTTCAGAGAGATGGCCTAACTAACGTTGGACCAGAGCTAGCCCTTGATCATGACTCTCCGTTCCATTATATTGCACATAATGCCGCCTAGAGTTTGAGAGCTAGACCAAAGCTAGCTGACAAGCTTGTGTGTGCAGAGCAGCACCAAAATTAAAATAAAATCACATCTTACCTTTTGTAGTTAATACATTCAATGTGAAACGTGATAATTATAGTATCCTTAACTAGCATTGAGAAAGTTCATAATTGTTCTCTAATATAAAATCTCTCTCCCTAATTTCTGAATCAGGCCTGTAACTTCAGAAGACTATGCATGCTTCAGAGGGAGGGGGAGGGGCAGATAGCCAACACACATCATCTGTCATTTTGTCTTTGATTGACATGCTTCAGTTATATTTTCAGGATGAAATTTTTAAAGTTCTAAATGTCATCCTGAAATATAGCTGAAGCATTTAAAATGTCATCCTGAAATATACAGTGGGGCAAAAAAGTATTTAGTCAGCCACCAATTGTGCAAGTTCTCCCACTTAAAAAGATGAGAGAGGCCTGTAATTTTCATCATAGGTACACTTCAACTATGACAGACAAAATGAGAAAAAAAATCCGGAAAATCACATTGTAGGATTTTTTATGAATTTATTTGCAAATTATGGTGGAAAATAAGTATTTGGTCAATAACAAAAGTTTATCTCAATACTTTGTTATATACCCTTTGTTGGCAATGACAGAGGTCAAACGTTTTCTGTAAGTCTTCACAAGCTTTTCACACACTGTTGCTGGTATTTTGGCCCATTCCTCCATGCAGATCTCCTCTAGAGCAGTGATGTTTTGGGGCTGTTGCTGGGCAACACGGACTTTCAACTCCCTCCAAAGATTTTCTATGGGGTTGAGATCTGGAGACTGGCTAGGCCACTCCAGGACCTTGAAATGCTTCTTACGAAGCCACTCCTTCGTTGCCCGGGCGGTGTGTTTGGGATCATTGTCATGCTGAAAGACCCAGCCACGTTTCATCTTCAATGCCCTTGCTGATGGAAGAAGGTTTTCACTCAAAATCTCACGATACGTGGCCCCATTCATTCTTTCCTTTACACGGATCAGTCGACCTGGTCCCTTGGCAGAAAAACAGCCCCAAAGCATGATGTTTCCACCCCCATGCTTCACAGTAGGTACGGTGTTCTTTGGATGCAACTCAGCATTCTTTGTCCTCCAAACACGACGAGTACCAAAAAGTTCTATTTTGGTTTCATCTGACCATATGACATTCTCCCAATCTTTTTCTGGATCATCCAAATGCTCTCTAGCAAACTTCAGACGGGCCTGGACATGTACTGGCTTAAGCAGGGGGACACGTCTGGCACTGCAGGATTTGAGTCCCTGGCGGCGTAGTGTGTTACTGATGGTAGGCTTTGTTACTTTGGTCCCAGCTCTCTGCAGGTCATTCACTAGGTCCCCCCGTGTGGTTCTGGGATTTTTGCTCACTGTTCTTGTGATCATTTTGACCCCACGGGGTGAGATCTTGCGTGGAGCCCCAGAACGAGGGAGATTATCAGTGGTCTTGTATGTCTTCCATTTCCTAATAATTGCTCCCACAGTTGATTTCTTCAAACCAAGCTGCTTACCTATTGCAGATTCAGTCATCCCAGCCTGGTGCAGGTCTACAATTTTGTTTCTGGTGTCCTTTGACAGCCCTTTGGTCTTGGCCATAGTGGAGTTTGGAGTGTGACTGTTTGAGGTTGTGGACAGGTGTCTTTTATACTGATAACAAGTTCAAACAGGTGCCATTAATACAGGTAACGAGTGGAGGACAAAGGAGCCTCTTAAAGAAGAAGTTACAGGTCTGTGAGAGCCAGAAATCTTGCTTGTTTGTAGGTGACCAAATACTTATTTTCCACCATCATTTGCAAATAAATTCATTAAAAATCCTACAATGTGATTTTCTGGATTTTTTTTTCTCATTTTGTCTGTCATAGTTGAAGTGTACCTATGATGAAAATTACAGGCTTCTCTCATCTTTTTAAGTGGGAGAACTTGCACAATTGGTGGCTGACTAAATACTTTTTTGCCCCACTGTAGCTGAAGCATGTCAATCAAAGACAAAATGACAGATACTGGCAAGTGGCAAAGATTTTCAGCTGGCAGGCAGGCAGACACTAGAATAAGTTTCTGAGTGACAGTGAGGGCTTTACATAGGCGCTTTGTAGCATTTTTTGTGGGACTGGAAAACAATGCCCAGAACGTTAAAGAACGTTATTAACCAGTTCCTATGCTTTTAAAATAATGGTTCGGTTCCGGAACAGTATAGATCCCTTTCGTTCTCTATTGTGGTTCTGTTCGTCGAAAATGTTTGTTATTTTACAGTTTTCGTCTCTTTTCCCTGAACCGGTTCCAACCCCTGACTCACTCAACCCTGTGTCTGTGTGTATCTGGCAAGGGAGGAATGTCTGTGGATTGCATCACTGACCTGGATGACAACCAGTCTCGTCTGCTGGAGGCCCTGCAGCTGTCCCTGCCAGCCGAGACATCCAGCAACAAGAAGAAGCAGAGGGACAAGAATCTCAGCCTCAACCACATCTTTCGACAGGTGCCCAGGGTAGTGGAGAGCTGCTGCCTGCACCTGGAGAAACATGGTACATATACTGCAGTCGTTCTTACGCATATTGTGCCCCAATTCAGAGTTGAGATAAGTCAGGCAACTCAGACGTTCATGTAAATCATTCACTGAAGACGATATGATTTGCAGAGGATTTAATCGTGACTGGATTTATCTACACCCTTTCCCTGTTGTTACAGCAAATTTGTCCTCTATTTCGCCATTTAATTTAGGTCTACAGACTATTGGCATTTTCCGTGTAGGGAGCTCAAAGAAGAGGGTACGGCAGGTAAGGTTTCACTGGAAAATGCTGATTGACAAGTAGATGAGTGTGCATTAAACACACTATGATATTCGTAGTATGTTTCTAGTGTTAAACTGTGGTGGACGTTGTGTTGCGTCGTGTTGTTGTCTTCAGCTGAGAGAGGAATGTGACCAGGGTGTGGAGATCCAACTGGATGGGGAGCACAGTGTCCATGATGTGGCCGCGCTGCTCAAGGAGTTCCTGAGGGACATGTCTGATCCCCTACTGACCAGGGAGCTCTACACCGCCTTCATCAACACCATGTGTGAGGAACACACACACAACCTTGCCTGGCTACACATCACATACTCACATGTTGCTAAACCCACACTACAAACCTCATACCGCAATAACACACAATCTCACCGCCACACTTCACATAGCCTTCATCAACACCATGTGCGAACCTTGTATTTTATTTATATTTTTGCCCTGTCTCTATGCACACTCAAGCACACTGACACTCTAACACACACATAACATGCACACACATTTATACTGACTCTACACGCACACACACACACACACTATCACATACATAATTTACACTGCTGCCACTCAGTTTATCATATCCTGATGCCTAATCACCTTACCCCTATATATACATTTCCCTCTATCACTCCAGTGTCCCTGCATATTGTAAATGTGGTATTGGAACTGACCCTGTATATAGCTTCTTATT
Organism: Salvelinus alpinus; assembly: GCF_045679555.1. NCBI lineage: Eukaryota > Metazoa > Chordata > Actinopteri > Salmoniformes > Salmonidae > Salvelinus > Salvelinus alpinus. The sequence goes on along the minus strand of NC_092099.1, from coordinate 20,251,344 downwards.
TTCTTGTGTTCTTTCTATTTCTTATTTTATTTATTGTGTGTTTTTGTTCTACCTTATGTTATTTTTAGTGCTACATTGATATTGATTACTGCATTGTTGGGTTTGGAGCTTGCAAGAAAGGCATTTCACTGTGCTTGTGCACATGACATTAACCCATTTAATCCCACATTTTCCCAGACAAGAAAATATCAAAATCATTAGTAACCCTTTGAAATAAGGGTTACTAATGATCATTATTTTTTTGAAATTTTCATGGAAAAGTAAGTGAGATAATGTGATGTATTCTGAATTAACATATTTCTCCTATGCAGTCATCAACATTCTTATATATCCCGGCCCACTTATGAATTGCTTACATCCATGCCAGCAATAGTATCGGATCATGCTCTCATCCACTGACAGCCATTCCTGAAATGGCATGACTTTGTGTGACTGATTGAGCTCAGAGAAGATGGGCCTAACCTTAAAAAATGTGTCGTCAGTGATCTTTGTGTTGTCAACCACATGAACTGAGGCCATTATTTCATCAAAGCGATTTCTCCGCATTGCTTCTGCAATGCTTTCATTGTGTACATCACTGTCAAGTGACCAGTACATGTGTCTTCTAGGAACAGAGCTGTACCCAGATGTGACAAGGATCCCATAGAATGTAAGGAGCTCATCCATACTCAGATACAGTTGCTTGTCCTTGGTCTGGGTGGAGTAGAGGTTGGACATTTCAATGGTGATCTCTCTTAGGGTGGGTGGATACATTAGTAGGAAAACATCCATTGGGTTGGGGGAGCTTTGTTTTACACATTCTGTAGCATTTGGGCTGAATAGTATGTGTTTTGGAATCACAGCGGAGGCAGGCCTCTTCGATTGTTTGAACACTCCATCTTTATTGTTGACCACCTGCAGCTTTTCCCTTGGCTCTTCTGGCCTGCCCCTGTGGCTTGTAGAGGCCCTTGGCTCTTCTGTCTGGACCCCCTGCGGATAGAGGCCCCTGGCTCTTCATTATCAATAGTGGAGGGGTGTGTGTGGGGGGGGGGGGGGGGGGGGGGTAGGTCATCATCACTGATAACATTGTTCCTGTCATGATCTGTTTTCATAGGTTAAGCATATGCATTCAACTGCCTGGCTGGCAAATTGCCTGTCTCCCCCTCATAGTCCATATCTGACCCATCGCTTTCACAATCACTGAGGACAGCATCTTCCTCATTTTGAGGGATAACTGCAATGTTGCATGCCATGTCTGGGCGGTCACCTAGATCCAGCATATCCAGAACTTGACTCAACGTGAAACTAAAAGAAAGAACAGAGTAGGAAGTTAGGTAGAACAAGAACTATGTATGTGTATAAGTATGTGTATACCTAGATGCACTGTGTTATTCCGATGGTCACTATTGTTGCCGTCAACGTGTTTACACATTCTATGACCACACTGAACAAAGTTGAGTAATTGTAAATGCATATATCAATACTAGACACCTTAAAGATGTGTACCAAAAATCTTTGTCCTATCTTTATGTTAACATACTTTACTAACCTTTTGTTTGGGAGCTTTGATGCAGCCATCCTCTTCTCATGGTGCAACCAGGAAGTAAACAGCCTTGGTCATGTGACAATTTACACTAAACATGTGACACTGCACATATTTCATTGAGACCCTTTATCATGTCAATATTTGCTATAAATGCATTGATACATCATTCAGTAAAATTTTTTGAGCCTTATAACTGAAAACATTTTTTATGGTCACTATTGTGACTGATGGGATTAAATAGGTTAAAACTTGAACAGCCCACGCTGGCCCCATATCCCACATTCATGTACACTACATCCACTACAGTGTATAACTCAAATGCTTTGCCACACTCTCAGCACAACACTTCTCATAGCATTCATCAACTCCATGTGGGAAGGGTGTACAGTAACTCCTACAATACTTAAGTTTGTTAAAAGCTCAGAATTTGCTCAGCTAATTCCTATACATCTCTATCGTTATTGTTCTGTAGCTGTAAGAATGAGAGTGAGTTGTGATGAGGTTTATCGTGTCCTCCTCTGCAGTACTGGACCATTCAGACCAGGAGATCACCATGCAGCTGCTGATGTACCTGCTCCCACCCTGCAACAGTGACACCCTGCAACGCCTCCTGGAGTTCCTGGCCACGGTGGCCGCCCATGCCAAGGACAGCCAGGACAGGGACGGACTGGAGGTAAGGGCAGGTACGAGCAGGATATGACAGAGCAGGACAGGAGGACAGAACAGGGCAAGACAGGGCAGGAACGCTGGTTGGGATATCAGTAGTCTAATAAAATGGCTCAAATTTACCGTACTTTTCTGCCTTCGTCTGGAATAAACTTTCATGGATGAATGTTGTAGTAGTACATCCAATGTTGGGTATTTGATATCCATGACAAGGTCATAGTCATCTTTTTATTTTTTTATTTTTTTTACCCCCCTTTTTCTCCCCAATTTTCGTGGTATCCAATTGCTAGTAATTACTATCTTGTCTCATCACTACAACTCCCGTACGGGCTCGGGAGAGACGAAGGTCGAAAGCCATGCGTCCTCCCAAACACAACCCAACCAAGCCACACTGCTTCTTAACACAGCGCGCCTCCAACCCGGAAGCCAGCCGCACCAATGTGTCGGAGGAAACACCGTGCACCTGGCTCCCTTGGTTAGCGCGCACTGCGCCCGGCCCGCTACAGGAGTCGCTGGTGCGCGATGAGACAAGGATATCCCTACCGGCCAAACCCTCCCTAACCCGGACGACGCTAAGCCAATTGTGCGTCGCCCCACGGACCTCCCGGTCGCGGCCGGCTGCGACAGAGCCTGGGCGCGAACCCAGAGTCTCTGGTGGCGCAGCTAGCGCTGCGATGCAGTGCCCTAGACCACTGCGCCACCCGGGAGGCCCTCATAGTCATTTTTTGAAATACTGGCAGCATTTTACATTACAGCACGGAATACATGGTTAATTAACATGCAGTAGTAGTACTTCTGCCATCCGAAACTAGAGCAGAGTGGAGTAAATGTTGAGGATCCATTGACATTCTGATTCTGATTGACAGACATGGCTTTATTCATGTTGACAGGGCAGGTTAAGTGCAAATTCATTCCCACACTCCTCTCCGTTTGTGATTATGTGTACACATTTGGGTGAGACAGGAGAAGCCTTCAAGTCAGCCATGTGCATGAATTGTGTTCCTTTGCTACCACAATCATCACTTATAAAACTGTGGTTATTCTTCATTCAACTTAAAGAAGACTTAAAAGTCATCTGAGTTTTTTTATTCATTGTCACCTTAAATAATCTTTCAAATTTACGTCCATCAATGTAACTTTCAGTATAATCCTGAAATGTTTCCTGTAATCGCAAAAGGTCAGAGGAAAATTCCTTGCAATCACGCACCAAGGCCTGTGAGTTTTGAGGCTGAGTGGCTGCTGGTCAGACCGCCAGAATAAAATAAATTAAAACTTCTTCATCCTGTTATCACTGGGTATTTCGTGACGATGCATAACAGCTTTAATCCTCCCGAGCAGAAGGAGCTTAGGTATGCCAGCACAGTTAGGAGAGCTTCCCAGAAAGGTGTGTGTGCGTGTGTGCGTGTGTGCGTGCGTGCGTGTCCATGCTCATCTTTTTAGTGTTTTAGTGTCAAATCCAGCATTGTCCACTTTAGATCACAGGGAACAAGATGACATCGCTCAACCTGGCCACCGTCTTTGGGCCGAACCTTCTACACATGCAAAAGAGCTTGGACAAGGAGTTTGCTGTGCAGAGTTTTGCCCGTGCCGAGGAGAGTACAGCCATCATAGGCGTGGTACAGAGGATGATCAACACATACGAGACCCTCTTCATGGTAAGCTATCACTTATGGAAAACACTAGAACATGGCGCCAATGGACGGATATATAAGCTTTTATCACAGTAGATAGAGGACAGAGTAAAAAATTGGCACAGCTGACAAACAATTTAACTCTCTTAGTCACTGCTCCCCATTCCAGGAAGAATTGTGTTTAGGGGAATTCTCAAGCTTAATAGAGTGGCTCCATCTAATGAAATGTAAACATGACATTTATACATTTTCGAGAAGACTTAAGCCTCGTTAAACCAAGCCCCAGTACAGAGAGGCTAATGAACTCGTGCCATTGTTTTTCACTCCTGTACGTGTCCTTGTAATGTCTAAGAAAAGGATAAACAAACACTTTTTGGAACATGGATTATTTTTTTAATTAAAACATTATTTGATAAAATATTGAATTTAGCCTTTCCTACTCATAGAAACGCATTGAATAACACATGCCTAAATGTAAAAAAAGAAATCATAAAGTTTTGACGTGTCTGTCCTATCTAGAAGATATAAGAAAGCTCAGGAAATGTTTTTATTTGTTTCTCAAAACTACCTCCATAAATCCATTAATTTGTATAGGTTACCTTCAGACGGGTCCCATCACACTTGTGGGGGTCATAGAGCAAAACACCATCATGTTCGTGAGAGTCTCATCATTCCATTGAGTGGTCATATTAGTTTGTAGGCCAAACCGTTCGGACGCTATAGACATTTTCGTGAGAAGACCAATTTCAGGGATGTCTCATGGTCTGACAAACACCATTGTAGCTCAGCCAGCTTCCACCGCAGATACAGAAGGACGACATGGGTGGATGCGGTGGATTGAGACGCAGCCCATGCAAAAAGCTGATATCTCTAGTTTAAACTGACAGATTTTGATGGGGATTTATTTATTATGTTACTTAGATAGACAGGTATAGACTCTTAAGTAATATTATTACAGTCTCTTTTCGGACCAAGCTCTATTTTTCTTAAAGAGGCAATCCGCAAAATCTGAGGGATGGACCTGGAGAAATGTAAATTCATAAACAGAGCAAGGATTGACCATCCAAGATATACAAATTATAGTTTTTGTATATTTTGAGGCAATAAATAGTATTTGTTTAAATTTACAATGTTTAAAAACATTGGAGTAAAATAAGTTTATATTTTAGTTTCTGATAGGGTACAACAGTTGTATTTAGCTCATGATGCATTTATAAGTTTAACCTAGCTCTATTTTTCTTAACCTTAGTCTGTAGGACCTTCCAACACAAAACCATGTTAGCCCTGATACAACATTCCCTTGGCCATTGTTTCATCTAAGCTATAATATAAAATGAGCATGCGTTAACATATGGTACAGTAGCTTTAAACTGTACATGGACCGCTGTAAATCTTGAGCGATATTATCAATCTCTTGACACATCGTCCGTAGGAGACATTCTTGAGTACATATTTACCGTGCATTCGGAAAGATTTCATATCCCTTGACTTATCCACATTTTGTTACGTTGCAGCCTTATTCTAAAATGGATTTAAAAAAAATCCCCCCTCGTCAATCTACACACAATACCCCATAATGACAAAGCAAAAACAGGTTTTTAGAAATATTTGCTAATTAATACAAAATACAAAACTGAAATATCACATTTACTTAAGTATTCAGACCCTTTAGTCAGTACTTTGTTGTAGCACCTTTGACAGCGATTACAGCCTCGAGTCTTCTTGGGTATGACGCTACAAGCTTGGCACACCTGTATTTGGGGAGTTTCTCCCATTCTCCTCTGCAGATCCTCTCAAGCTCTGTCACGTTGGATGGGGAGCGTCGCTGCGTAGCCATTTTCAAGTCTCTCCAGATATGTTTGATCGGGTTCAAGTCCGGGCACTGATTGGGCCACTCAAAGACATTCAGAGACTTGTCCCGAAGCCACTCCTGCATTGTCTTGCCTGTATGCTTAAAGACGTCCTGTTGGAAGGTGCACCTTCACCCCAGTCTGAGGTCCTGAGCGCCCTAGAGTAGATTTTCATCTAGGATGCTGCCACCACCATGCTTCACCGTAGGGATGGTGCCAGGTTTCCTCTAGACGTGACGCTTGGCATTCAGGCCAAAGTGTTCAATCTTGGTTTCATCAGACCAGAGAATCTTGTTTCTCGTGGTCTGAGAGTCTTTAGATGCCGTTTGGCAAACTCCAAGTGGGATTTCATGCCTTTTACTGAGGAGTGGCTTCCGTCTGGCCACTCTACCATAACGGCCTGATGGTTGTCCTTCTGGAAGGTTCTCCCATCTCCACAGAGGAACTCTAGAGCTCTGTCAGAGTGACCATCGGGTTCTTGGTCACCTCCATGACCAAGGCATGTCTCCCCCGATTGCTCAGTTTGGCCGGGTGGCCAGCTCTATGAAGAGTCTTGGTGCTTCCAAACTTCTTCCATTTAAGAATGATGGAGGCTACTGTGTTTTTGGGGACCTTCAATGATGCAGAAATATTTTGGTACCTTTCCCTAGATCTGTGTCTCGACACAATCCTTTCTCTGAGCTCTACGGACAATTCCTTCGATCTGATGACTTGGTTTTTGCTCTGACATGCACTGTCAACCATGGGACCTTATATAGACAGGTGTGTGCCTTTCCAAATCATGTCCAATCAATTGAAATTTTCTACAATCAAGTTGTAGAAACATCTCAAGGATGATCAATGGAAACATGATGCATCTGAGCTCAGTTTCGAGTCTCATAGCAAAGGGTCTGAATACGTATGTAAATGAGGTATTTCTGTTTTTTTATTCTTTATACATTTGCAAACATTTCTACAGACCTGTTTTCACTTTGTCATTATGGGGTATTGTGTGTAGACTGATGAGGAATCTTTTTTTTAAATCCATTTTAGAATAAGGCTGAAACGTAACAATTGTGGAAAAAGTCAAGGGGTCTGAGTACTTTCCAAATGCACTGTACATTATTGTGTCAATATCTGGCTCAAAAGTTGGCCTACATCTGAGCAGCTGATGATTTCTTGAGGGAGTTACTGTACATATCCAGTTTAAGCTAACACAGAATGAGATGGATGTACCAACTCAGTTAAATTCAGACGTCCAGTTAAAGATGTTGTATTTCTGGCCCTCCCAGGTGCCTCCTGACCTGCAGAATGAGGTTCTAATGAGTCTGCTGGAGACGGATCCTGATGTGGTGGATTACCTACTGCGGAGGAAAGCTTCTCAGTACTCGTGAGTGTGTGGCCTTCTGTATGCTTAGATATGGACTTGCTGCTGCAGGGCCACCAGCAAACGTGTGGCGAGCAGGCATTTGCCCCTGCACTTTTCAATTTGGGGGGTGACGGGGCAGTGCCCTACCACTTTTGATTTGTTTTAATATTTTGGGGGGACGAAAAGCGTTGAAAACAGACAAAGTAGACCAACAGTTTTTTAGACTGACTTGCCTTGCCGCTTCATCAACTCTCGCACTATGGCCTTCTGAACAGAGTGCTGTGTTTGTGTGTGAGTGTGAGTGGGAGTGTGTGTCTTGACCAATCAGATTCAGGAAAATTGCAGGTAGGGCACAGCACATGTCTATAGAAACCAGTGCGCGACGTCATGAGCTCTGCTGGTCAGCTATTGTGTAATAACCTAGCGGTGCCAAAAGCCCCGGTCTACCCTAGAAAGCCTATGTAAATTGCAATCGGCAGAAAAACATTTCAACAGCCGTTTTGGCTCTAAAATTGGTTTATTATGATCAAGTTCGATCCCCACTGTGAATTCTTTTGAATTTCACTATACAAATTGAGATATTTAATGAAATAGTGATCCATTCTGACAGTTGTCGTCACACAGGACCACGTGCTGACCCGGACCAAACACGGGCCAGCAGGCTGCGAGGACGCTCCCAGTTGACTCTCTCAGGCAGCATAAAAACGACTACATCGACCATGATCCATTGCTAGTTACGGCGTCATTCCCCATGATTCTTGTTGCCATTCAGCCCCATTCAGCAATATGGCGAGCTTCAAATTCTTCCAGCTTCATGCGCCATCGGGAGTTTTCCATAGGAATACGTGAATGATGTCAGCGCTATCACTATCTACTTATTTTAATGTCTATAGCCCTGTCCCATCTGGCTAGTGAAAACAAAGTGGTAACACTATGTATTTATAGTCTAACAATTTTTTTTACTTCCTCCCCATTGTTTAATTAAGAGACCGACCATTTACCACCTTCTGCGTGTAAACAGCTATTTTCACATTTTATTTTTCCACCTTATGTTGCATCCCTGTGCAGGCACATACATCTGTAATTAAAAAGCTACAGGTGTATTAACACAGTCTAGCCTACAGTATGTCATCACTATTTGTTGATTTGAATAATTCCAGTCAATAATTTTGGATTAAAAAAGGCATCGGTAGCCTAGCCGACCGGAGTTTGAATTTAAACCAAATTTGATCACATTCACATTTTCTCTTGGTCTGCTACATCGGACATGTTACTTTTGCCGAGCGTGAGACGCTCCTATTCATTTCCACAAAATCTGGGCTTCTGCTGCTCGAGTGTGAAATTACGCTCTGGTTCTATTTTCAAGATTTCGACACGCAACTCAGGCATATACACTAGAGAAGGCTGTGCGTGGTGAAACAATGGCTTCCTATTCATTTTCAATGGAAGGAAAGCAGGGGAGAGCAGTGTGGGTGGGACCGTTGGGCGATGCGAGCATGGGCGAGGGAGCTGAACAGGGCGGCACTAAAGTTGGGCAAAGCTTAACTTAATGCAAATCTTCTGCGATATCGTGGTGCGAACCAATCGAAGCTCAACATACTGTAGTTTCCAACCCCTACTAGATTGGTTGACAAACATACTGTAGCTTCCAATCCCTACTGGATTGGTTTACATTGGCTGTTGATACGTAGCACTACTTAGCATGCCTGCTAGCTTTTTAGCACCCACATGAGGGTAAAGCTAGCGTGGCCTGTAAAGTTACCGCTATATAGAGTATCTCAGTCTGGAGTAAAAGGATAAAGTGGCTCGTGCTCAGCTCGCCCAGACCAAAATTTACACTTCCAGTGTAGCAGGTAAAAATATTAACTTGTTTTCAGACACCCCATCTCAAATTATTTTCAGTTTGGTTGATTTCAGTTTAAAAATACCCTGCATAATGGGACAGCCACAGAGCATGCTCAACTTGCCCAACTCCATAACTGCCATATAATATCCGTATTTCACTTGAACAATGGGAATGAACCAGAAAGAGCCGTTTTAGACTACACCTATTGGAATTCCTTACAACTTTGTTGTTTTCAGTTTAAAAAAAACACTTGGAGCAACTTTAGAGCCGGCTCAACTTGGCCGTCTGCTCAGTTCACTTGCCCCGGGAAATAGGGCAACCCTTAAAGGGGAATGGAAACACTTTAGGAAGTAAAGCTAAGCAAAGAAATGTATTTCATCCACTAATACTAAACATGTGCATTTAACATAGAAACATCTCTATTTTGGGGATTTGTATATAAAAAAAAGTTTATTAGAGGTATGTGTAGAGCTCTTGAATTGCCCCTATTAATGACTGACGCCAGTGTGCCATTGGCAGGCTTGAGCAAATTGTGAGTTTTAGTGCGGGACTGAAAGTGAATGAATGCTGCCACCGGGAGGCGCTTCACCTCTACTGGACCTAAAAGTTCTCACAACTTTGTCATTGAGATCAGGATAACAATAGTAAGGTAAGGAACTGTTTACAATTTGTTTTTATGTGGGTAATTATAATCTAAATTTTCAAGTATGTTTTCCGATTGATGAAATTAGTCTGTGAAATGAACTTCTGATACAAGCCGAGTAGTCAGTCAGCCAAAAACGAGACAACCTAGCTAGCTAGCCTACATGATTTAGCTCATCTCTTGTCTTGTCTTTTTGATTTAAATTTTATTTTATACAGTAACTGTACAAAATAAAATGCTTAAAGAGCATTTGTCATTGGTATTAGCTAAGAGCTCAAATGAACTGGCTAGTGTCTGATTCAGTTTGTGTCTACCACAGCCAAGAGACGGCTGCTGCAGGATTGTTATTTTACTAGTAAAATGTATGATAACCATATAATTATTAGCTGGCTAGCTAGATAACTAGCTACATAGCTAGATATCTCATTAGGTGTCTGTTTATATGTGATATGATTCCTAAAAATAGTAAGCAATAATTAATGTAACCTAAGCCTGAAGCCTAACCCTTATGATGATAGTTAGCTAATATCTATGACTGGGATTCATCCTGGTCTAGCTGGTAACTTTTAATTAATGTACGTAGTGCAATAATTTCCTATGACTGAAAACATCTTCTGGACATCAGAACTGCGATCACTGACCTTGATTTGGACGAAAATGTCTACTTTAACAAGTCGACAGCTCTGGATATTCTGCTTACTCCGGACCAGGCCCTAATCCCCTGGACTCGAAAGAAAAGTGGCTGCGAAAGAGAGACAGGCAAGCTGGCATCCTGACGAAACAACATCAGCAACCAAATAGACCGCCATTGCCCTCTGGTCTGTTGGCGAACCTGCAAGAACAAACTGGATTAGCTCCGTTCGAGACTATCCTATTAACGGGACCTAAAAAACTATACTATTCATTGTTTCTCAGAGTCGTGATTGAATGCGGACATACAGTTGAAGTCGGAAGTTTACATACACTGAGGTTGGAGTCATTAAAACTCCACCACTCCACAAATTTCTTGTTAACAAACTATAGTTTTGGCAAGTCGGTTAGGACATCTAATTTGTGCATGACACAAGTCATTTTTCCAACAATTGTTTACAGACAGATTATTTAACTTATAATTCACTGTATCACAATTCCAGTGGGTCAGAAGTTTACATACACTAAGTTGACTGTGCCTTTAAACAGCTTGAAAAATTCCAGAAAATGATGTCATGGCTTTAGAAGCTTCTGATAGGCTAATTGACATAATTTGAGTCAATTGGAGGTGTACTTGTGGATTTATTTCAAGACCTACCTTCGAACTCAGTGCCTCTTTGCTTAACATCATGGAAAAATCTAAAGAAATCAGCCAAGACCTCAGAAAAAATTTGTAGACCTTCACAAGTCTGGTTCATCCTTGGGAGCAATTTCCAAATGGCTGAATGTACCACGTTCATCTGTACAAACAATAGTACACACATATAAACACCATGGGACCACACAGCCGTCATACCGCTCAGGCAGGAGATGCGTTCTGTCTCCTAGAGATGAACGTACTTTGGTGCGAAAAGTTCTGTTTGACCATCGTTATGTTTGGAGGAAAAAGGGGGAGCTTGCAAGCCGAAGAACACCATCCCAACCGTGAAGCACGGGGGTGGCAGCATCATGTTTTGGGGGTAATTTGCACTTCACAAAATAGATGGCATCATGAGGGAGGAAAATTATGTGGATATATTGAAGCAACATCTCAAGACATCAGTCAGGAAGTTAAACCTTGGTCGCAAATGGGTCTTCCAAATGGACAATGACCCCAAGCATACTTCCAAAGTTGTGGCAAAATGGCTTAAGGACAACAAAGTCAAGGTATTGGAGTGGCCATCACAAAGCCCTGACCTCAATCCTGTAGAAAATTTGTGGGAAGAACTGAAAAAGCGCGTGAGAGCAAGGAGACCTACAAACCTGACTCAGTTACACCAGCTCTGTCAGGAGGAATGGGCCAAAATTCACCCAACTTATTGTGGGAAGCTTGTGGAAGGCTACCTGAAACATTTGACCCAAGTTAAACAATTTAAAGGCAATGCTACCAAATAATAATTTAGTGTATGTTAACTTCTGACCCACTGGGAATGTGATGAAAAAAATTTAAGCTGAAATAAATAATTCTCACTATTATTCTGACATTTCACATTCTTAAAATAAAGTGGTGATCCAAACTGACCTAAGACAGATAATTTTTACTAGGATTAAATGTCAGGAATTGTGAAAAACTGAGCTTAAATGTATTTGGCTAATGTGTATGTAAACTTCCGACTTCAACTCTAGATATAAATCTTCCTGGTTCTTCTATTCATCGTCAAGACCGATCTCTAATGTTAAGGAAATCTCTAGTTTTTGCTCACCTGTGTTAGAGTACTGTATGCTAAGATGCATAACATACTATTTACCAGTAGAGTTTTTATCTATAATTTTCGCAGCTGTCTATTTACCACCACAAACCGATGCTGGCACTAAGACTGTACTCATTTTGCTTACAAGCAAAAACTCAAACAGGAATTACCACTGACGCGCTCAATACGGAAGTGGTCCCATGATGCGGATGCTAAGCTATAGGACTGTTTTGCTAGCACAGACTGAAATATTTTCCGGCATTCGTCAGATAACATAAAGGAGTTTACCACATCAGTCACCAGCTTCATTAATAAGTGTGTTGACAATGTCATCCCCACAGTGACCATACATATGTACCAGGGTTTCCGTTAACCAGTAATAGGCGACTTTTGCCCCAAAATAAATAGAGACACAGACAAATTGTCAAATTGGACCCACTCCAATATGCATACTGCCTCAACAGATCCACAGATGACACAATCTCTATTGCACTCCACACTGCCCTCACCTACCTGGACAAAAGGAATACCTATGTAAGAATGCTGTTCATTGACTACAGCTCAACATTCAACACCATAGTCCCCTCCAAGCTCATCACCAAGCTTAGGACCTTTATCTTTAACTCTGCATTGTTGGAAAAGAACCCATAAGTAAGCATTTCACTGTTAGTCTCCAGCTGTTGTTATAAGGCATGTGACAAATCAAATTTAATTGGATTTGTTTTATAATAATCTCTCTCTCTCTCTCTCTGTCTGTAGGACACTGGTGGACTGTCAATTCTCAGACACTGTAGACATGTCACCTGTGCACCAGACAGTGAATAGAAGCTGTCCCCATGGTATTAATGACAGACAGTGGCTGGAGAGATTGGACATCATGCTGCTGAGGCTGAAGACAAGGTTGAGGGACAATCACACCCTCACAGTCTAGTTGAGCCTAGGTGAACTTCAATTTACTGGAGGAATAATAAATTGTTGGCTTTGTTACAGGGAAGATAGAAAGGAGGATATGACGTGCTAAGTTTGTGTTGTACTAGAATGCTAGGGAAAGCCGTTATGCATCCTAGGGCACCGAATTTGTGTTAGGTTGTGGTATTTCAGTGAGTGTGACTCATAGTAGAGGGACTCCTAGTCTTCACCCAGTTGCTCAGATTAGCCATGTTTTCATCCACAGGAATGTAAAAAGGAAGTTTCAGTACAATTTTATAAATGGCGACAGGTAATTTGTCTGTTCTACATGGTGGGATTTTTTTTCTGTCGGTAAAATGTATTAAGCGAGGTCTCTCGAGTGGCGCAGCGGTCTAAGGCATTGCATCGCAGTGCTTGAGGCATCACTACAGCCCCGGGTTCGATCCCAGGCTGTGTCACAGCCGGCTGTGATCGGGAGACCCATGAGTCGGCGCACAATTGGCCCAGCGTCGTCTGGGTTAGGGGAGGGTTTGGCCGGCCGGGATTACCTTGTCCCATTAGGCTGTAGTGACTCCTACGGGCGGGCTTCAATCGCCAGTTGTACGGTGTCTCCTCTGACACTTTGGTGCGGCTGGCTTCCGGGTTAAGCAAGCAGTGTGTCAAGAAGCAGTGCGGCTTGGCAGGGTTGTGTTTCGAAGGATTGTGTTTCGGAGGACGCATGGCTCTCGACCTTCACCTCTCCCGAGTCCGTACGGGAGTTGCAGTGATGAGACAAGACTGTAACTACCATTTGGATATCACAAAATTGGGGTAAAAAAAATATATAATGCAAGAAATGGTGTTGGAAAATGTGCAAATATTGATATAATAACCATCACTTCAAGACTAGAATGCATACGTATATACTGTATTCTAGTCAAGACTCATCCTGTATAACTACACCTTTGATATTCATATACTATCCATATTTTCTATAAATAGCATGTTATACACATACATGTATATACACTACCGTTCAAAAGTTTGGGGTCACTTAGAAATGTCCTTGTTTTTGAAAGAAAAGCAACATTTTTGTCTATAAAATAACATCGAATTGATCATAAATACAATGTAGACATTGTTAATGTTGTAAATGTCTATTGTAGATGGAAACAACAGATTTTTTATGGAATATCTACATAGGCGTACAGAGGCCCATTATCAGCAACCATCACTCCTGTGTTCCAATGGCACGTTGTGTTAGCTAATCCAAGTTTATCATTTTGAAAGGCTAATTGATCATTAGAAAACCCTTTTGCAATTCTGTTAGCACAGCTGGAAACTGTTGTGCTGATTAAAGTAGCAATACAACTGGCCTTCTATAGACTAGTTGAGTATCTGGAGCATCAGCATTTGTGGGTTCGATTACAGGCTCAAAATGGCCAGAAACAAAGAACTTTCTTTTGAAACTAGTCAGTCTATTCTTGTTCTGAGAAATTAAGGCTATTCCATGTGAGAAATTGCCAAGAAACTGAAGATCTCATACAACGCTGTGTACTACTCCCTTCACAGAACAGCGCAAACTGGCATTAACCAGAATAGAAAGAGGAGTGGGAGGCCCTGGTTTACAACTGAGCAAGAGGACAATTAGAGTGTCTAGTTTGAGAAAGAGACGCCACACAAGTTCTCAACTGGCAGCTTCATTAAATAGTACCCGCAAAACACCACTCTCAACATCAACAGTGAAAAGGCAACTCCGGGATGCTGGGTTTTCTAATGATCAATTAGCCTTTCTGTCACGTTCGTCGTATGAATCGGACCAAGGCGCAGCGTTGTATGCGTACATTCTATATTTATTAAAAGAATAAACACTGAACAAACTAACAAAACAACAAAACGAACCGTGAAGCTAATATGAATAGTGCAGACAGGAAACTGAACATAGAACAAGAACCCACGAACACCAAAGGGAAAATGGCTACCTAAATATGATCCCCAATCAGAGACAACGATAAACAGCTGCCTCTGATTGGGAACCATATCAGTCCACCATAGACATACAAATCACCTAGACCTACAAAAACCCTAGACATACAAAAAAACCTAGACAATACAAAAACTAACGTACCAACCCTAGTCACACCCTGACCTAACCAAAATATAAAGAAAACAAAGATATCTCAGGTCAGGGCGTGACAGTACCCCCCCCAAAGGTGCGGACTCCCGGATGCAAACCTGAACCTATAGGGGAGGGTCCGGGTGAGCATCTACCCTCGGTGGCAGCTCCGGTTCTGGACGCAGCCCCCCCCCCCCCCTCTTTACGCTGATCCCTCTGCCTTTGTAGAACCGGACTGCGGATCATCGCCAGAGAAGCCGGACCGCGGATCATCGCCAGAGGCCCCGGACTGGGAACCGTCGCCGGAGGCCCCGGACTGGGAACCGTCGCCGGAGGCCCCGGACTGGGAACCGTCGCCGGAGGCCCCGGACTGGGAACCGTCGCCGGAGGCCCCGGACTGGGAACCGTCGCCGGAGGCCCCGGACTGGGAACCGTCGCCGGAGGCCCCGGACTGGGGACCGTCGCCGGAGGCCCCGGACTGGGGACCGTCGCCGGAGACCCCGGACTGGGGACCGTCGCCGGAGACCCCGGACTGGGGACCGTCGTTGGAGGTTCTGGACTGTGAAACGTCGCCGGAAGCTCTGGACTGTGGAACTGTCGCCGGAAGCTCTGGACTGGGAACTGTCGCCCGGAAGCTCTGGACTGGGTACTGTCGCTGGAAGCTCTGGACTGTGGAAGCACACTGGAAGCCTGATGCGTGGTGCCGGAACTGGTGGTACCGGGCTGAGGACACACACCTCAGGGCGAGTGCGGGGAAGAGGTACAGGATGTACTGGACTGTGGAGGCGCACTGGAGGCCTGATGCGTGGTGCCGGAACTGGTGGTACCGGGCTGAGGACACACACCTCAGGGCGAGTGCGGGGAAGAGGCACAGGCCGTACTGGGCTGTGGAAGCGCACTGGAGGCCTGATGCGTGGTGCCGGAACTGGTGGTACCGGGCTGGGGACACACACCTCAGGGCGAGTGCGGAGAGGAGCCACAGGACGTACTGGCCTGTGGAGGCGCACTGGGGATCTGGAGCGTAGAGCTGGCACAATGCGTCCTGGCTGGATGCTCACTTGAGCCCGGCAAGTGCGGGGCGCTAGCACAGGACGCACTGGGCTGTGCAGACGCACCGGAGACACAGTATGCAGAGCCGACGCAGGATATCCTGGTCCAAGGAGGTGTACTGGAGACCAGGAGCGCTGAGCCGGCATCATCCGTCCTGGCTGGATACCCATTCTAGCCCGGCAAATGCGAGGAGCTGGAATAGAGCGCACCGGGCTATGAATGCGAACTGGAGACACCGTGCGCATCTCTGCATGACACGGTGCCTGACCAGTTACACACTCCCCACGGTAACCACGAGGAGTTGGCTCAGGTCTCCAACCTGACTCAGCCAATCTCCTCGTGTGCCCCCCAATTTTTTATTTATTGAGGCTGCCTCTCGGGCTTCCGTGCTAACTGTGTCCCCTCGTATTGTCGCCTTTCCTCCTGCGCTATCTCCACCTGCTTCCATGGTAGGCGATCCTCTCCTGACAATATTTCCTCCCACGTCCAGGATCCTTTACCATCCAAAATCTCGTCCCATGTGCATGCTGTCTGCTCCTTCTGAACACGCTGCTTGGTCCTTTTATGGTGGGTCCTTCTGTCACGTTCGTCGTATGAATCGGACCAAGGTGCAGCGTTGTATGCGTACATTCTATATTTATTAAAAGAATGAACACTGAACAAACTAACAAAATAACAAAACGAACCGTGAAGCTAATATGAATAGTGCAGACAGGCAACTAAACATAGAACAAGAACCCACGAAAACCAAAGGGAAAATGGCTACCTAAATATGATCCCCAATCAGAGACAACGATAAACAGCTTCCTCTGATTGGGGACCATATCAGGCCACCATAGACATACAAATCACCTAGACCTACAAAAACCCTAGACATACAAAAAACCCTAGACATACAAAAAACTAACGTACCAACCCTAGTCACACCCTGACCTAACCAAAATATAAAGAAAACAGAGATATCTCAGGTCAGGGCGTGACACTTTCAAAATGCTAAACTTGGATTAGCTAACACAATGTGCCATTGGAACACAGGAGTGATGGTTGCTGATAATGGGCCTCTGTACGCCGATGTAGATATTCCTTTAAAACAATCAGCCACGATGTTTCCAGTCGTTTACAACATTAACAATGTGTACACTGTATTTCTGATTAATTTGATGTTATTTTAATGTACAAAACATGTGCTTTTCTTTCATAAACAAGGACATTTCTAAGTGACCCCAAACTTTTGAACGGTAGTGTATATTTATATTCCAGATTCTGACATTGCTTGTTCTGATATTTCTAAATTTCTTCATTTTTATTTTGGGGATTTGTGTGTATTGTTCCTTTTGCAAGGCTGGAGACTTTGCAATTCGGAACTCCCAATTTCTAACACGTATGGACCCAGAACCTAGTCATGCAGCTGATCAAATGATGCCAAATTAAGATTTTAGTTTTGGGTTAACTAAGATTACACTGCTCTAAGGAGTGAATGGAATCCACACTTTGATTTTGGTAGAGAAGTCACTGACGAGAAAGCTTAAGTTAGCATTTCAGACAAAAAAACAGTTTGTATTCAGCATGAAGTTATACATCACCCTATTACAACAGTGTAACTGTTTTGTAATAAAATGTTTTAAACATCCTCTGTATTGTGTGCTTATTGTTTATCCATTGATACTGTATGTTCTTGGTGCCATTTGAGACCTTAAGGAGCATCAGGTACTGCTGGAATGTCTACCAATGCCATGTGCTCCTTTTTGTGAGAAATTACACTGGTCACTCCAAACATTTATAAAGTATTTTGAAAGTATAAATAGCCGACACTTTAGATGAGACCGCGCACAAATATTTGGTTTATAAAGGCCTATATTAAACATCTTATGAATGATCTTATAAATCATTATTAAATACTTTGAAAGTTGTTTATAAATGTCTGACTAAATAAGTTAATAACATTAATACAGATTAATACATTGAATACATGATTTACTAATCAATTATAATTGTTTTATTATGTGGAACTCCAAATGTTCCCTACTTATCTGTACATTATGGCATACTTTATAACTAGGGCGCAGATTCTTCTTCATAATGGCTCTCTCCTCTTTCCAATAGTGGTCCAGGCCTGCTGATGATTGAGGATCCCTTCTCTCTGAGTGAGAGGCGCTGCTCCAGTGACTCCAACAAGGCCTCCAGTGCGGATGTGTCCCCCTATGAAATCAACTCTCCAGTGCGGTCGGAGCACTTGCTCTCCCAGGACCAGGGGGACAGCAGCCCCCTCTCTGACAGGCTCTTCAAGGTCTCCGAGCAGTACACACTGGTGGCCCACGTCAAAGGTTGTCCCAGCGACAGCTACAGTACCACTCACCATCCACAGGCAAAGGGGAAAAGGAAAGGGAAAGGGGGATATACCTAGTCAGTTGTACAACTGAATGCATTCAGCTGAAATGTGTCTTCCGACATTTAACCCAACCCCTCTGAATCAGAGAGGTACGGAGCTGCCCAATGATCAAGTTGTTGGCCATTTCATCTCTGAAAATACCACTAATACACTGTATTGTATATTGCTGCTTAATATGAAGAATATTTCAGATTTTTCTATTAGACACACCTGATTAACATTTCTGGAGTGCCTGGCATTCCTCTCTAAGGAAAGGGTTTATGGATCATCATATCACTGGTATGTTCATTGTCTTTGAATAGCATGTCTCATTCTTTGTTCTTTGAAACCCTGCAACCTAGAATAAATTACATGTTCACTAGGTGGAGATAAGACTTTGATTATGTGTACATGGTTTCCCCCAGTTTCCCATGGCGACGTTTCAGAATGCAGCTCTTGTGGCTCATTGGAGGGACTCGACGGTCACCAAGGTAACAACAGCAAACAGCGTGTCAGATGATCTTACACCTCAATTGGTATGCCTGAGTGCAGGCCACACCCCCCAGTGACTTGCTGCAGCAGTAGCCCTCTGACGAAGAGAGGGCGGAGATTGGAGGGTACAGACCTTTTATTACTTCACCGGGCCAACCAGGGGGCTGCAGCCCAGAGGACATTGCACTAATGTGCGGAATGGGACAGCCTGCCAGTCCCTCAGAGGCAGGCCTGGCGGCAGGGTGGATGGAAGGCCTCCCCCTTCCTACTCTGGACCGCTCAGAGGAACTTCTCCACACCTTCCCTCTGCCCTTCCACCCACCAGCCTGGGTGTGTGACCCACCCAGAATCCACAACTGCCCCCCCCCAGGGCAGCAGCAGCCCTGGGCCCCAGACTGTGGCCCCTACGACCCCCTCTGGTCCTCTGGAAGGGAAGGTGTCAGGCAGCCCAGAGTTGCCGAAGGAGAGGCGGCAGATAGGGCAGCTCCTATCAGCAGACAATACACTCTACCAGAGACACTGGTGTGATGTTTATACGCACTCGCTCAAACTACTTTGTCCTTCTCTAAATTGTAGGTTCAACTTACTGAGATGTGCCAATTGTCTGTGAGTAAATGTTGTTATTTCACTCTTGATGTGTGTCTTACAGTTTTCATATTTCAGAAGTCTGACTCCAACATTTTGCCACTAAGACAGTACCTCAACAGAGACACAAATTAGCATCACTGACATGTGACTATCTGAATATTGTTTACCCATAGTAACTAAATACTACATTTTCTTTCCTTTATGTTTTTTTATTTTATTTCAACTCAGAACAATGGTGTGAGAATTAATCTGAATGTATCCTAAACGTATTGGTACTAATAGCCTACATGTAATGTTTGTTTTTGTATTGTAATATCACCCTGTGAGATATAATGCAGATATGTTATAAGCAAAATCAAATACAACTTTCTTAGTGAAACATGACATCAAATTATGTTTGATGCTGTAAGTGTCTTTGTGTTATTTGTATCTTGGTGGAGCTATTGCCGAACAAATGAAAATTGATTGTTTGTGTTTTTTGATAGTGATATTGAACTTAACTGTTTAGGTCACTTGCTTTTTATAACTAATTTTAATGTTTGTGGCCTTCTGCAACTGATTGTAATAGTCATTAATTCATTGACTCGTTCACGCATCCAAATAAAACAATAACTGTCATCTAACTGTTTTGATTATTTGAAGGGAAATGAAAC
This sequence comes from Salvelinus alpinus, assembly GCF_045679555.1. Lineage (NCBI taxonomy): Eukaryota > Metazoa > Chordata > Actinopteri > Salmoniformes > Salmonidae > Salvelinus > Salvelinus alpinus. The sequence goes on along the minus strand of NC_092099.1, from coordinate 20,231,320 downwards.
TGTACGATACAGAACATTATGAATGTAATTCCACAATACGGAGTACAGAAAAAGAGAAAAGCATCACTCAGTTTGTGCTTGAATGCCACTGTCATGAAATGTACCAAGTTTGTTTGTTTTATTCTTCTCCCCTATAATTTGTTTTATAGCTTTTGAGGGGAAATGAAGGTACTGTACTAAGATATAAATATGGTCATGACTTTCACTGAGTTTTTTTCGTTGTTATTTGCTGGGAAATATTGTTTGTTTGTCCTGACCAAATGTTATGCCTTAGTAACAACTACAGTATTGTCTCTGAGATGGCTAGTCATGCTAGTAAGACTTGTTCATGTTCACTTTGACTTAACATTACGTTGCTAATGCTAATAGTCATGCTTTAGTACCTTGTGCAACATCAGTGTTGACATGTTTTTAATCTAATCAAGCTGCTTTAATACGGTATTATTGCCAACTCGAACCCTTCTTCCACCTGATTGTTGTACTGTATGTTCATTTTCCTATGACTTCCATGATGTGATATTAGTAATTTTATCATCTTGTTATCATCCTCTGTAAAACTATACATAGAAACTAAAAATGACGCAGAAGGTTATGTGGCTATAACCTCTTACTGTCTTTAAAATGCCTTTTAATTTCTACTTCACAGAGTTCTGTCAGTATGCTCCAACTACTACAATGATTTATTCTCGCTCTTACTTCTTATGTGCCCATTCTGTGTAAAGGGAAGTCAGGAACAATGTGAGTGGTTCACACTCGAATGAACTGGAGCGGAAGGTGTCTCTCTTTGCAGCTTCTCCGCAGACTCCATAAAGATTTAATTCTGGCACATTTCAACACTGTAATGAAGTGCCGGAGCCGGAGCTGTCTGGTCTCTGAGAAACCACTCTCACAAACCAGGAAGTGGATCAGAGGGTCCCAGACATAACCATTGGGCGTTCACCTCTCCTCTCCCCAGACTGGAACACAGGCAAACTCGCTTCCTGATTACTGGCTTATCTTTTTATGGGTGGGGTGAGTTATCATGCCCAATCCTATATGGTCCTTTCGCCACTATATGGTCCTTTCGCCACTTAACTCTGTTTGCTTACGGTGGAGTATGATTTTTGTGAGATTATGCTAAATATTTGAGCATATAGATAAAATACTATATGTATAAAATCAAATAATTTCTTTGAACGGCCACAAGAGGGAACCATGACCAAATGGAATGTCCTGTTCTCGATGATCGTGTTTTCCTGCATTGCATATCTTTTGAATTTGTTATTACAATAGGGAAATGTAGGAATATTTTCAAAATTTTAACTTTTTCTAAATTATAACATTCTATCTTCACCATGGTTGCAATACCTGTGTTATTTTGCTGAATATCCATAAATGGTTGTTTATCTTCCTTTATGTAGGTTTTGGTTATTTACAGCGTGTGTCTCAGCTACTGTAGGATTGCAAAGTTATCTATAATTTACCAAAGCTACCAGTAATTTTGGTAATTAACAAAAATGATATGGCAATCTATTGTAACTTTGGTAATTTATACTGTAAAATTACTGTAAAATGTACACGTTATATTAATATATAGGATTCATTTATTATATCTGTGTACATAATGTCATTGACTTTCTAGTAGTTAAACCATATGGTTCAAGAGGAAATAGCCTAATTAATGAAAAAAGCATCTATTTTATTATTATTATATTATTTTCAATTAACGCTGCAAATCTTCCAACTATTGACTTTTTTCCCCCACAACTGCCACCAGTTTGACACCAAAACATTGACAACAAATGCATATTTACATAGTAAATAAATAAAAGTTTGTAAAAAATATATATAAAAGATATTTTATGCTGAAACCCTCATATTAACCCATCAGAGCCTGGGCCGAGTCTAAGCCGGGGGAGGGGGTTCTACTAGGCTAAATGGAATTGGATAATTTAGCTATTTTATTTTGAATTTTAAGACCACTTGAAGTATCAAAAAATATACAGTACTAGTCAAAAGTTTGGACACACCAATTCATTCAAGGGTTTTTCTTTATTTGTACTATTTTCAAAACTGTAGAATAATAGTGAGGACATCAAAACTATGAAATAACACATATGGAATCATGTAGTAATTTCAGAATCTTCAAAGTAGTCACCCTTTACCTTGATGACAGCTTTGCACACACTTGGCATTCTCTCAACTAGCTTCACCTGGAATGCTTTTCCAACAGTTTTGAGTTCCAACATATGCTGATACTTGTTGGCTGCTTTTCCTTCACTCTGCGGTCCAACTCATCCCAAACCGTCTCAATCTGGTTGAGGTCGGGTGATTGTGGGGGCCAGGTCATCTGATGCAGCACTCCACCACTCTCCTTCTTGGTCAAATATCCCTTACACAGCCTGGGGGTGTGTTTGGTCATTGTTCTGTTGAAAAACAAATGATAGTCCCACTAAGGGCAAACCAGATGGGATGGCATATTGCTGCAGAATGCTGTGGTAGCCATGCTGGTTAAGTGTGCCTTGAATTCTAAATAAATCACAGACAGTTTCACGAGAAAATCACCCCAACACCATCACACCTCCTTCCATGCTTCACAGTGGGAACCACACATGCAGAGATCATCTGTTCACCTTCTCTGCATCTCACAAAGACATGGCGGTTGGAACCAAAAATCACAAATTTGGACTCATCAGACCAATGGACAGATTTCCACCATTCTAATGTCCATTGCTCAAGCAAGTCTTATTGGTGTCTTTTAGTAGTGGCTTCTTTGCAGCAAATTGACCATGAAGGCCTGATTCATGCAGTCTCCTCTGAACAGTTGATGTTGAGATATGTCTGTTACTTGAACTCTGTGAAGCATTTATTTGGGCTGCAAATTTTGAGGCTGGTAGCTCTAATGAACTTATCCTCTGCAGCAGAGGTAACTCTGGGTCTTCCTTTCCTGTGGCAGTGTCACGACTTCCGCCGAAGTTGGTCCCTCTCCTTGTTCGGGCGGCGTTCGGCGGTCGAAGTCACCGACTTTCTAGCCATCGCTGATCCTCTTTTCATTTTCCTTTGGTTTTGTCTTGTCTTGTCTTGTATCACACCTGGTTCCAATCCCATCAATTACATTGTATATTTAACCCTCTGTTCCCCCTCATGTCTAGTCGGTGATTGTTCGTTTGTAAGCTATGTGCAAGTTATGTTCTGGTGTGCGACGGGTTTTGTACTCACTTGTATTATTTTGTATATTTTGGTTTTCGGAGTTTTTGAGCACTTATTAAACTGCTCCGTTTCTACCAAGTTCGATCTCCTGCGCCTGACTTCCCTGCCACCAGCACGCACCCCCTTACAGGCAGTCCTCATGAGAGACAGTTTCATCATAGCGCTTGATGGTTTTTGCGACTGCACTTGAAGAAACTTTCAAAGTTCTTGACATTTTCCGGATTGACTGAATATCAAGTCTTAAAAGTAATGATGGACTGTCATTTTGTTTGCTTATTTGACCTGTTCTTGCCATAATATGGACTTGGTCTTTTACCAAATAGGACTATCTTCTGTATACCACCACTACCTTGTCACAACACAACTGATTGGCTCAAATGCATTAAGAAGGAAATAAATTCCACATATAAACTTTTACCATACACGCCTGTTAATTGAAATGCATTCCAGGTGACTACCTCATGAAGCTGGTTGAGAGAATGCCAAGAGTGTGCAAAGCTGTCATCAAGGCAAAGGGTGGCTACTTTGAAGAATCTCCAATATAACATCTATTTTGATTTGGTTAGCACGTTTTTGGTTACTACATGATTCCATATATGATATTTCATTGTTTTGATGTCTTAACTATTATTCTACAATGTCGAAAATAGTAAAAATAAAGAAAAACCCTGGAATAAGTAGGTGTATCCAAACTTTTGACTGGTACTGTAAATACAAAAATGATTTGATCAAAATGTTTTTTTGATCTTACTGCTATTAGCCCTTACAAATGCATTGAATACCATATTCACTACATGGAACAACATATAGTCCCCAAAAAATATCAAAAGTAAGTTTGTTCTGAAGTATCTCTCATATATCTGTGCGATATAAGAAAGATCAGGAAACATTTGTTATTTGTTATTTTACATGTGTTTATCCACTTATTTTTGGCACTAAACAGTCTAAGCCCTGTCTAAGCTGGAGAATTGAGTGTTCTGCTAAGCTATTTGGAATTGTTTTAAGAAGGTCATTACAAGGATCATTTAGCTATTTTATTTTTAATTTTAAGACCTGTTGAAGTATCCAGCAAAAAATCCTTAAAAATTATTTGATGTACAAAAAAAAGTGATCTTACTGCTATTAGCCCATACAAACGCATAGAATAACAGATTCACTACATGGAACATAGTAGTCTGTAAGCCGTTCGGAACGCTATAGATGATTTTGTGAGAAGACCGATTTTCAGGGTTTGTCTCATTGTCTAACAAACACTGCTTTAGCTCTGTCACCTTTCACAGCAGATTCGGAAGTGCCACATAGGCGGATGCGGCATCCATTATAAAAACCCCCAGATATCTCTAGATTTAACTGACAGATTTTTGGGGGGATTTTTATATTATGCTAATTACATTCCCACTGGGGAGCGGACATCGACCTTAGGTGGTTTAAACACCAATAGTATTCACTAAGTTGATGGTGTATATTTAGTTTACAGCTTTGTCATTCTTTTATTTTTAAATAATCTTATAAGGCGTCACAGAGGTCCAGAGACTGTTACAGACACCTGTGATAACCTAAAGTACCCAAAGGAGCCACTAGATGTCTTGTGATAGATGACATCAAATCCTTGAAAGATAACAAAATTCTGGTAGTTAGATTGTTAGTAATATACCCTACCTTTGCAACCCTAGTCTCTGCTCAGTCTCTCGATGCAGACAGTGTTGCGAGTAATACATTTTTTAAGCTTGGTATAAGTAAAGTATCACTAGGCCTTTGTTCATTATTCAACAAAATCTCCAAGTGGGTGTGTTAAAGATGTGCTGCTGAATATAATGTCCAGTCGTCACACTGCTCTTCGTTGGAACAATTGCCAAAATAGGACATCTGGCTTCTGTTGTCAAAAACAGTCTACTCCTTGTTAGGCAAAGCCAGGGGATTTACTCAGCACTGAGAAATGTGGTTAAACTACGTGGGCCATATCTGCCTTCACAGCTGTTTAAAGGCTTTGCTATTCCACTCTGGCCACCAAAGAGCTTGTCACACTCTCTGACCAGGCCAGAGAGACAGAGCAGGATGTCTGGATGCATTTTATAGGGAATCCAACCAATCCAACCAACCACACTGCTGTTTACTTCCACTTCCACTTTCCATCTGCACTACAGAGTGAAACAGGCCTTCCTCCACCCCCACCACACATGCAAATCCATCCTCTCTAAGAAGAAACAGACCAGGTCGGGGATAGAAAAGCGTCATAGGAAACAACATTGCTCTGAAGAGATGGGTGCAATGTACTGTAGAGCCAATTGACAAATCTGAAATATTTTGATTTCACCTCTTATCAGGGTTGTACTGACAAATGCAAGCTGATCCGCTGGCTGGGAGGAGAGGAGTCTCAGTCATTCACAGGGGGGTCCATCCTACCTGTTTACTGGCAGCAGCAGCTGCAGAGAGGACAAAGGAAGGTTGTAGCTGAGACTGTGGGTGGACATGCAGGAACAACAGAACATCCATTAGAACTTATTCAAGAGCAGGAGAATATGTCTGCACTCCACAACCAGTCTCAGTAGATCTGTCACATGTTTTGTTAACAATGTGATCAATGGAAACATTGAACAGCCAGAACATAATGTCTCATGCTGCTTTACTTTAGTACTGCTATTATTAGCTGCTATCCCTACTAGAAGAACTTCTGACGCATCGAGCCTATCACTCGCTATTTCTACTAGTATTCTACTAAAACACTCATTACCAATTAAACAGTCATAAGAAACACCCATTTGAGGAAGTGAACACCACTTTATGTTAGAGAAAACGTTCTTTCCGATTAAAGGATTAACACTGATTGCATTAAGCCTCTTAGCCTAGACCAATTCAAAATCTTCTTAGAGGACCCACATTTTTTCACTTGACTTCAGATTATTACCATTACTTTTAAAGATAAGACATGCTTAAGTAATTGGGTGCACTTTGTTGTCAGTCTTTTGATTCTGAGCAATACCTTTTTATTTGAAAGGCGCAAGGCAACATATATTCTAGGAAACTGGTTTACTTGATATTTTATTCAGGTATTAACACTGAGATAAGTGAACTTATTTAAATAGCATATACAGGCAATGCCCTAAATCAAATGCACTCCCCCCTCCAAAAAAAACATACATTACTAATTTGAAGTCATCCTTGAGATTAGTAGGACACATATCAAGTCATCTGCATAAAGTACCTTGGCCAAACCTGACAGACGTTTTCTCCTTGTCTTTGCCAGGGTCCTGGTGAGAACGGAGACACCAGCACTGTGGGTGCACCAACCCATCTGCTCCTCCTCATGCTCTTCCTGGCCAAGGTGTTTGTCCCCATACAAATAAAACGAAAATGCTACAGTAACATTGGTCTGGTAATGTTTCTACTTATACGTTACTACATTTAGCTCAGTGTATTCCTTGATCCTGTGTTCAGTCAGAACATATAATTACAGCCTTCCTTCTCAGCCTTCCTTCTGTTAGTAATTTAATGTGAAACATTCTTGCTCTCACTAAGACTGGCAGACCACTGGACAGATCTGCTTTGTTTCATTCTCAATTGGCAGCTCTGTCCGACCGTAAGGCGCTACAGAGGGTAGTGCGTACGGCCCAGTACATCACTGGGGCCAAGCTTCCTGCCATCCAGGACCTATATCCTAGGTGGTGTCAGAGGAAGGCCCAAAAAAATGGTCACGGCAAGCGGTACCTTGAGCGCCAACTCTAGATCCAAAAGGCTCCTTAACAGCTTCTACCACCAAGCCATAAGACTGCTGAACAATTCATCAAATGGCCACCCTGACTATTTACATTGACCCCCCCCCCCCCTTTGTTTTTACACTGCTGCTACTCACTGTTTATTATCTATGCATAGTCACTTTACCCCTACCTGCATGTACAAATTACCTCGACTAACCTGTACCCCCCGCACATTGACTCGTTACCGGCACCCCCTGTATATAGCCTCATTATTGTTATTTTATTGTGTTACTTTTTATTTCATTTTTTACTTTAGTTTATTTCTTATTTCTTGGTTAAGGGCTTGTAAGTAAGCATTTCACGGTAAGGTCTACACCTGTTCTATTCTGTGCATGTGACAAATAAAAATGTATTTCATTTCATTTGAGGTGCTTGTTTTAACCTCATATTCAGTCTTCTAGACCTCTGTTCAGCTACCTCTCCATGTAAAACAGAAGGAATGTCTGTTATTCAAAAGAACATGTTCATTTTTTATTTTATTTAACCTTTATTTAACTAGGCAAATCATTTAAGAACAAATTCTTATTTACAGTGATGGCCTACCAAAAGGCAAAATGCCTCCTGCAGGGACGGGGGTAAAAAATAAATAATAATAATAATAATATAGGACAAAACACACATCAAGAGAGACAACACAACGCTAGTACATAAAGAGAGCCCTAAGACATCAACACAGCATGGTAGCAACACAACATGACAACATGGTAGCAACACAACATGGTAGCAGCATAAAACATGGTACAGAATTACAGGTTTCATAAATAAGCATCAACCAGTGGGTCTTGCGGTAGGTATACAGAGATGACCAGTTTACAGAGGAGTATAGAGTGCAGTGATGTGTCCTATAAGGAGCATTGGTGGAAAATCTGATGGCAGAATGGTGAAGAACATCTAGCCGCTTGAGAGCACCCTCACCTGCCGACCTATAAATTACGTCTCCGTAATCTAGCATGGGTAGGATGGTCATCTGAATCATGGTTAGTTTGGCAGCTGGGGTGAAAGAGGAGCAATTACGATAGAGGAAACCAAGTCTAGACTTAGCTTTAGCCTGCAGCTTTGATATGTGCTGAGAGAAAGACAGTGTACCGTCTAGCCACACTCCCAAGTACTTGTATGAGGTGACTACCTCAAGCTCTAAACCCTCAGAGGTAGCACTCACACCTGTGAGGAGATGATCCAAAAGGAAATATATTGAGCGTATTTTGGGATTTGAGCTAACACACTTTATTTCATTCCCACTATATTATTTCAGTGTAATAAGACATTTAAAGACAGTGCCTTAAGAAAGTATTCACATACCTTTACCTTTTCAATATTTTGTTGTGAATTTAAAATTGATTAAATTGAGATTTTGTGTCAGTGATTTACACCCAATGCCTCATAATGTCAAAGTGGAATTTTGTTTGTAGAACACTTGAGAAATTAATAAAATGCTGAAATATCTTAAATCAATAAGTATTAAACTCCTTTGTTATGGCAAGCCTAAATAAGTTCAGGAGTAAAAATGTGCGGAACAAGTCATATAATTATTTGCGTGGACTCATTCTGTGTTCAATAACAGTGGTTAACATGATTTCGCTACACTCACAATAACATCAGCTAACCATGTGTATGTGACCAATAAAATTTGATCTGATTTAATTGGACTACCCAATCTCTGTAGCTCACACATACAATTATCTGTAAGGTCCCTCAATCGAGTAGTGAGCACAGATTCAAAGACCAGGGAGGTTTGTCAATGCCTTAGATATGAAGAATTAAAATTAAACAAATAATCAGACGCTGAATATCCCTTTGAGCATGGTGAAGTTATTGATTGCACTTTGGATGGTGTATCAATACACCCAGTCAGTACAAAGATACAGGTGTCTTTTTTAACTCAGTTGCCGAAGAGGAAGGAAACTGTTTAGGGATTTTACCATGAGACCAATGGTGATTTTAAAACAGTTAGAGTTTAATGGTTGTGATATGAGAAATCTGAGGATGGATCAACACCATTGTAGTTACTCCACAATACTAACCTAAATGACAGTGTCAAGAAAGAAGCCTGTACAGAATTAAAATATTTCAAAATATGCATCCTGTTTGTAACAAGGCACTTAAGTAATACTGCCAAAAATTTGGCTAAGAAATTAATGTTTTGAATACAAAGCGTTATATTTGGGGCAAGTACAACACAACACATCACTGAGTACCACGCTTTGTGTATTTATGTTATGGGTATGCTTGTCATCGGCAAGGACTAGGGAGATTTTAAGGAAAAAATTATCGCAATGAATCCATAAGCACAGACAAAATCCTAGAGGGAAACTTGGTTCAGTCTGTTTTCCAACAGACACTTTCTAGAGAGTTTTTCCTAGCCACCGTGCTTCTACACCTGCATTGCTTGCTGTTTGGGGTTTTAGGCTGGGTTTCTGTACAGCACTTTGAGATATCAGCTGATGTAAGAAGGGTTATATAAATACATTTGATTTGATTTGACACTGGGAGATGAATTAACCTTTCAGCAGGACAATAGCCTAAAACACAAGGCCAAATCTACACTGGAGTTGCTTACCAAGATGACATTGAATGCTCCTGAGTGGCCTAGTTACAGTTTTTACTTAAATCGTCTTGAAAGTTTATGCCAAAACTTGAAAATGGCTGTCTAGCAATCATCAACAATCAGCTTGTTGTTTGAAGAATTTAAAAAAGAATAAGAATAATATTGTACAATCCTGATGTGGAAAGCTCTTAGAGACTTACCCAAAAAGACTCACATCTGTAATCGCCGCCAAAGCTGCTTCTTACAAAGTATTGATTCAGGGGTGGGAATATTTATGTAATTGAGATATTTCTGAATTTCATTTTCAATACATTTCACAAACATGTCTAAAAACATGATTTCACTTTGTCATTATGGTGTATTGTGTGTAGATGGGTGAGAGAAAAAAATCTTCAATTTTAAATTCAGGCTGTAACACAACAAAATGTGCAATAAGGCACGGGGTATGAATACTTTCTGAAGGCACTGTAGATACACTACATGGCCAATAGTATGTGAACACGTGCTCGTCGAACATCTCGTTCCAAAATCATGAGTAGGTCCCTCTCCTTTGCTGCTATAACAGCCCCCACCCTTCTGGGAAGGCTTTCCACTAGATGTTGGAACATTGCTGCAGGGGCTTGCTTCCATTCAGCCACAAGACAAGGTCGGGCAATGATGTTGGGTGATTATGCCTGGCTCGCAGTCGGTGTTCCAATTCATCCCAAAGGTGTTTGGTGGGGTTGAGCTCAGGGCTCTGTGCAGGCCAGTCAAGTTCTTCCACACGGATCTTGACAAACCATTTCTTTATGGACCTTGCTTTGTGCAAGGTGGCATTGTCATGCTGAAACAGGAAGGGCTTTCCCCAAACTGTTGCCACAAAGTTGGAAGCACATAATCATCTCAAATGTAATTGTATGATGTAGCATTAAGATTTCCCTTCACTGGAACTAAGGGGCCTAGCCCGAACCATGAAAAACAGCCCCAGACCATTTTTCCTCCTCCACCAAACTTTACAATTGGCACTATGCAATGGGGCAGGTAGCATTCTCATGCCATCCGCCAAAACAAGATTTGCCCATCGGACTGCCAGCTTCCACTGCTCCAGAGTCCAATGGTGGTGAGCCTCACACCACTCCAGCCGATGATTGGCATTGCGCATGGTGATCTTAGGCTTGTGTGCGCCTACTTGTAAATCTATTTCATGAAGCTCCCAACAAACAGTAATTGTGCTGATGTTGCTTCCAGAGGCAGTTTGGAACTTGGTAGTGAGTGTTGCAACCGAGGACAGACGATTTTTACACGTTACACGTTTCAGCACTCCCGTTCTGTGAGATTTGTGGCCTGCCACTTCACGGCTGAGCCATTGTTGCTCCTAAACGTTTCCACTTCACAATAACAGCACTTATAGTTGACCGGGGCAGCTCTAGCAGGGCAGAAAATTGACAAACTGACTTGTTGGAAAGGTGGCATCCTATGAAACGTTGAATGTCACTGAGCTCTTAAGTACAAGCCATTCTACTGCCAATGTTTCTCAATGGAGATTGCATGGCTGTGTGCTCGATTGTATACACCTGTCAGCAAAGGGTGTGGCTGAAATAGCCAAATCCACTCATATAAAGTTATGTCCACATACTTTTGTCGTGGAAAAAGTACCGATTGTCATACTTGAGTAAAAGTATAGATACCTTAATAGAAAGTTACTCAAGTAAAAGTGAAAGTCACACAGTAAAATAGAACTTGAGTAAAAGTCTAAAAGTATTTGGTTTTAAATATACTTAAGTATCAAAAGTAACTGTAATTGATAAGATATACTTAAGTATCAAAAGTAGATGTAAAATAATAAATCATTTCAAATTCCTTATATTAAGCAAAGCAGACAGCACCATTTTCTTGTTTAAAAAATGTACAGATAGCCAGGGGCACACTCCAACACTCAGACATTATTTACAAAAGATGCATTTGTGTTTAGTGAGTCCGCCAGACCAGAGGCAGTAGAGATGACCAGGGATGTTCTCTTGATAAGTATGTGATTTGGACCATTTTCCTGTCCTGCTAAGCATTCAAAATGTAATAAGTACTTTGGGTTGTCAGGGAAAATGTATGTTGTAAAAAGTACATTATTTTCTTTAGGAATGTAGTGAAGTAAAAGTAAAAGTTGCCAAAAATATAAATAGCAAAGTAAAGTGCAGATACCCCAAAAAATTACTTAGGTAGTACTTTCAAGTATTTTTACTTAAGTACTTTACACCACTGCATGTAGCGTATGTGTGTGAACAATGCCTTGAAAAACATTTTAAATATTGGTATCCTCTAGGAGAAAGGTCATTTTTCGATGATCCTATTTAGATGATCTGTTCTTGGGTCGACATACTATACTTTAGCACAATGGGGATACAGATGCTTTGGACATGGTGGGACAGGAGATCAGTTTGGGTCAACCTCAGTATGTCCTTATTCTGGCCAACTGATTCTTAACAATTGTTGTTTTAGAAAATGTGTTAGCACTCTACTTCATCATAGTAACCAAAAGCCACTTCCCAATATAGACACAGAGTATCCAACTCCTTAACAATCAGAGAATTGTGCAAATTCAACAAGGAGCAGTAATTCTCAGAGCTACAGACACAGTGCATTCGGAAACCAATCAGGCCTTTATGGTAGAGTGGCCAGACGGAAGCCACTTCTCAATAAAAGGCATATGACAGCTCGGTTGGAGTTTGCCAAAGGCACCAAAAGGACTCTCAGACCATGAGCAACAAGATTCTCTGGTCTGATGAAACCAATTGAACTCTGTTGCCTGAATGCCAAGCGTCACATCTGGAGGAAATATGGCACCATCCCTACGGTGAAGCATGGTGGTGGCAGAATCATGCTGTGGGGATGTTTTTCAGCTGCATGGATTGGGAGACTAGTCAGGATCGAGAGAAAGATGAATGGAGCAAAGTACAGAGAGATCCTTGATGAAAATCTGCTCCAGAGCGCTCAGGTCCTGAGACTGGGGCGAAGGTTCACCTTCCAACAGAACAATGTCCCTAAGCACACAGCCAAGACAATGCTGGAGTGGCTTCGGGGCAAGTCTCTGAAGGTCCTTGAGTGGCCCAGCCAGAGCCCGGACTTGAACCCGATCAAACATCTCTGGAGAGAGCTGAAAATATCTTTGCAGTGACGCTCCCCTTCCAACCTGACAGAGCTTGAGAGGATCGGCAGAGAAGTTTGGGAGAAACTCCCCAAATACAGGTGTAACAAGCTTGTAGAACCATACCCAAAAGACTTGAGGCTGTAATCACTGCCAAAGGCGCTTCAACAAAGTACTGAGTAAAGGATCTGAATACTTATGTAAATGTGATTTTTCCGGGTATTTTTTGTAATGCATTTGCGAATTGTATTACAAAAAATACCCGGAAATATGACGTTTACATAAGTATTCAGACCCTTCTAAAAAACTGTTTTTGCTTTGTCATTATGGGGTATGGTCTATAGATTGAAAAAATATATAATCCATTTTAGAACTAGGCTGTAAAATAATCACATTTGGAGCAGTCCAGAGCAGTCTCGTTGACAAACTATTTGAAAAGACTGATCTTGTAAACAGATTTTTTATTACAATGTGGGTTTTCAAAAGTGACTGTAAAATAGATTGAAGCTGAAATATTGCTTAGCAGTGCTTGTTTGTTCTCCATAACTATACTTGCTTTGTAATGTTTCTTGAGACATCAACAAAATATTGATGTCGGGTTGGGAAATACTTATTGTATTGACTGCAACTTATATTACAGACCACACATCTGTGTTGTTACAGGTAAGACTGCATAGTGAAAGCATCATCACAGTAGTTGAGTGTATACAATTTGCTTGTTCCCCTTCGGTAACTTTTTTGGATTTCAAGATTAACAAACTCCAGGGGGGAAAAATATCTCAAAGTAAATAACTAGAAACATTGCAGTTTCTCAGATGTACACTGAACAAAAATATCAACGCAACATGCAACAATTTTAACTATTTTACTGAGTTACAGTTAGGGCTTTGGCGGACACGAAATTACGTCAGCCGGGGATTGTCAGTCTCACAGTAATTGACCGGTAATTAACATAAACACATATTGCATCTACTGGCTTCCACACAAGCCACTGATGCAGACCTTTGGAACATCTACATTTTTAAAAGTCTAATAAATCCATTATTTATTTAGACAGGTCTAAAGAAGCACAATATGAAGAAAATGTAATCTATTTCAGAAGAACAGAATAGCATACTCTGAGTTGTCCTTATGTTAGGTCCTGATCTGGTTATGCCATATGGCTGTGGACTACACTAGTTCATTTAGAAGACACGCTTTTGCTTAGTCAACTGCCGGACCATGGCATTATTTTATATTATTTTATAGTATGAAGAATATAATTGATCAAACCTGAATAAAAGCAAAAACAGGTTTTTCAAAATGTTTGCAAATGTATTAAAAATGTACAACAGAAACACCTTATTTACCTAAGTATTCAGACCCTTTGCTATGAGACTCGAAGCTTAGCTCAGCCGCATCCTGTTTACATTGATCATCCTTCAGATGTTTCTACAACTTGACTGATGTCCACCTGTGGTAAATTCAGTTGATTTTACATAATTTGGAAAGACACACACCTGTCTATATAAGGTCCGGCAGTTGACTGTGCATGTTAGAGCAAAAACAAAGCCATGAAGTTGAAGGAATTGTTCGAGCTCCGAGACAGAATTCTGTCGAGGCACAGATATGGGGAAGAGTACCAAAACCTTTCTGCAGCATTGAAGGTCCCCAAGAACACAGTGGCCCCATCATTCTTAACCCTTGTGTAGTCTTAACATTCTGTATACTCCCCTTGTCCTAAGGGTCAAAAATGACCTGCCTTCACTAAACCCCTAAAATAAAGCAGCTTAATTAAATGTTAAACCCCAAATCTATTTGGCATGAAGAAACAACCTGTCATTCATCACAAACTTTGTGAATATCTGGATTTTCCCTCTTCACAATGAAGAAAGACTGCATTTAATCAGTGGACACCACTCATTTTTATCACAAGACACCTGTCATAATTGTTTTCCTTACTAAAGTAGAGGTTTATTATTATTATTATTGCTAAAGATACTGCATAGGTGTATACATACATTTTTTGCAAGAGATAGCACTTGTATAGCCTAAGAAAGTAGCAGAAAGGTGCATAAAGTAGTTTTGAATGCATTCTTTTAAAGGGAAACAATAAAAGATTACATTTGTTTGGCAACATAGTGATATATTCTTATATACTGTGCAATGAGGAATTCAACTACAAAAAACTGGTCTTCTCCCATTTGTTGAACCATTGCCCCTACCCATAACGTGTATAAACAACAACAATAAATAATAATAAGATAATAGATACAAATCAAAAACGTGAAGAACATAAATCAACCAACTCTAAGTAGCACATGTAGGACAGTATGCAAGTGTGTGCGCATGGACTTTGCAGATGTATTTCTCACATCTGCAGCACATAGTATTTGTTTTACAGTCCTTCTTTGGGGTGCAGAATTGGCATCTCCTCCTCTTGCCTGACCCAGCTGCAGCCTCAGGTTGATCAGGACAAGATTCAGCCCCCTGAACAGCTTTCACAAGCGCTGCAGAGGCTGCTGTGCAGAGGAGGCGCTCCCTTCTTTGAATGTGTGGGGTTACAAGTGCCTTTCCCAGCTGCTCCAGGAATGCCCTCCTCTTGTTCTGCTTATCAGGCATCCAGGTAGGGTTGATCTTGTTCGATTTCATGAAGGCATTGTATGAGGACACGTCAATGATGTTATGGAAGATGACCAGGGGCCAGTGGGCAGTCATCTTCCTGCAGCTGTAAGTTCGAGTTCCTCGCCTCCTTTGTTGTGGTTGTAGTCCAGGATGATGGCTGCCTTCCTTTCCTCATGATCACTCATGATCAAACTTTGATGAGAAGGCCTCTCTCCCCCTTGTTGCGAGGAGTGCAGGGGGAGCTTAGTCTTGTTCTTTCTAACTGTGCCAACCATGGTGATCTTCCTCTTCAGGAGCTGCTGGCTGAGTTCAATCAGTAGCACACAATCTCAAGTTCTCATTTGGTGTGCGTGTGTAAATTACTTTATAACTTTCGGGTCAAAAATGACCCTAAGACAAAGTCATAAAATTTCAAGTAGAAAACATTTCATTTAGGGGGTTTTCTCGGCTGTTAAACATAGTGGCGGGTCATTTTTTACCCTTAAGACAACACAAGGGTTAAATTGAAGAAGTTTAAAACCACCAAGACTCTTTCTGGAGCTGGGGAGCTATTATGTCCGTCGTTAGTGGTAGAATGACCAGACCAAGGTGCAGCGTGGTAGGCGTACATTTTCTTTATTAAATGTTCCACCCAAAAAATAATAAACAACACAACGAACATAAAGCTTCAGAGTGCAACACATGCAACAAACAAAGACACAATCCCACAACAGAAAGTGGGAATAAGGGCTGCCTAAGTATGATTCCCAATCAGAGACAACGATAGACAGCTGCCTCTGATTGGGATCCATACTCGGCCAAAAACAAAGAAATAGACAACATAGAATGCCCACCCCAAATCACACCCTGACCTAACCAAATAGAGAAATAAAACGGCTCTCTAAGGTCAGGGCGTGACAGGAGCCCACCCACTGGGGAGCCAGGCCCAGCCAATCAGAATGAGTTTTTCCCCACAAACGGGCCACAAACGGACCACCGCTGGAGGCTCCGGACTGCAGATCGTCACCGGAGGCTCTGGACTGGGAACCCCCACTGGAGGCTCTGGACTGCAGCTCGTCGCTGAATACTCTGGACTGCAGATCGTTGCTGGAGGCTCTGGACTGCGGATCGTCGCTGGAGGCTCTGGACTGTGGACCGTTGCTGGAGACTCTGGACTGCGGACCGTCGCTGGAGACCCCGGACTGGGGACCGTCGCAGGAGACCCCGGACTAGGGACCGTCGCAAGAGACCCCGGACTGGGGATCATCGCTGCAGGCTCCGGACTGGGGACCGTCGCTGCAGGCTCCTTGCCATGGATTGTCTCTACAGTCTCCGGGCCATGGATCATCACTGGAGGCTTCGTGCCATGGGTTACCACTACAGGCTCCGGGCCATGGATCATCACTGGATGCTTCGTGCCATGGATCATCACTGGAGGCTTCAGACCATGGATCATCACTGGAGGCTTCGTACGTGGAGCCGGAACATGTCTCACCGGACTGGGAGACGTACTGGAAGCCTGGTGCGGGGAGCTGCCACAACACGTCCTGGCTGGATACCCACTTTAGCTCGGTGAGTGTGGAGAGCTGGCACGGGACGCACTGGGCTATGAAGGCGCACTGGAGACATAGTGCTTTTAGCCGGCGCAGGATATGCTGGGCCGTGGAGGCGCACTGGAGGTCTGGAGCTGGCACAACACGTCCTGGCTGAATCCCCCCTGTAGCACGGCAAGTGCGGGGAGCTGGAACAGGCCGCACTGAGTTGTGCTGGCGAACTGGGGATACCGTGCGTAGAGCTGGCACAGGATATCCTGGACCGAAGAGACGCACCGGAGGCCAGGAGCGCTGAGCCGGCACAATCCATCCTGGCTGAATGCCCGCTCTAGCACGGCAACTGCGGGGAGCTTGCACAGAGCGCACCGGGCTGTGTATGCACACTGAAGGCATGGTGCGCAGAACCGGATAACACGGTGCTCGACAGGTCACTCGCTCCCCACGGTAAGCACGGGGAGTTGGCTCAGGTCTGAACCCTGACTCCGCCAATCTCCCCGTATGCCCCCCCCCCCCCCCCCAAAAAATGTTGGGGCTGCCTCTCGTGCTTGCTTTGTTGTTATAACTCCTCGTAACGTCGCCGTTCCGCTTTCGCTGCCTCCATCTCCTCCTTCGGACGGCGATACTCCCCGGCCCTTGTACAGGGTCCTGCTCCCTCCAGGATTTCCTCCCAGGTCCAGTCCTCCTGACCACGCTGCTTGGTCCGTTGGTGGTGGGATCTTCTGTTACGGCTGTCGTCGGAATGAGACCAAGGTGCAGCGTGGTAGGCATACATTTTGAATTTATTAAATTAACACCAAAAAAACAAGAAAATTCAACGACACGTAAAGTAATGTAGCGCTAAACCAGCAACTAACAAAAACACAATCCCACAACAGAAAGTGGGAAAAAGGGCTGCCTAAGTATGATTCCCAATCAGAGACAACGATAGACAGCTGCCTCTGATTGGGAACCATACTCGGCCAAAAACAAAGAAATAGACAACATAGACTGCCCACCCCAAATCACACCCTGACCTAACCAAATAGAGAAATAAAACGGCTCTCTAAGGTCAGGGCGTGACAGGAGCCCACCCACTGGGGAGCCAGGCCCAGCCAATCAGAATGAGTTTTTCCCCACAAACGGGCTTTATTACAGACAGAAATAGTCCTCAGTTTCATCAGCTGTCCGGGTGGCTGGTCTCAGATGATCCTGCAGGTGAAGAAGTGGGATGTGGAGATCCTGGGCTGGTGTGGTTACACGTGGTCTGCAGTTGTGAGGCTGGTTGGACGCAGTACTAAACTCTCTAAAACCACATTGGGGGTGGCTTATGGTAGAGAATTTAACATTCAATTCTTTGACAACAGCTCGGGTGGACATTCCTGCAGTCAGCATGCCAATTGCATGTTCCCTCAAAACTTGAGACATCTGTGGCATTGTGTTGTGTGACACAACTGCCCATTTTAGAGTGGCCTTACATTGTCCCCAGTACAAGGTACACCTGTTTAATGATCATACTCATTAATCAGCTTCTTGATATGCCACACCTGTCAGGTGGATAGATTATCTTGGCAAAGGAGAAATGCTAACGAACAGGGATGTAAACTAATTTCTGCGCAAACTCTGGAAGAAATAATATTTTTGTGTGTGTAGAACATTTCTGGGACCTTTTACTTCAGCTCACGAAACATGGGTCCAACACTTTACATGTTGCGTTCATATTTTTGTTCAGTACACATTCACAAAAGGTAATTACTACACTCTTAGAATAAGAGGCGCTATCTAAACCTAAAAGGGTTCTCTGGCTTTCCGCTTAGGAGAATCATTTGTAGTACCATTTTGGTACTAGGTAGAACCCTTTTGGGTTCCATGTAAAACCTTCTCTGGAAGGGGTTCTACCTGGAATGAAAAAGGGTTCTACACTCTAAAAAATGTGGTGTTAAAAACAACCCAACGCTGGGTAAAGAGTGGACAGAACACACTTTGGGTTATTTTTAACCCAGCCAGTTGTGTCACTTAGCTGGGTTATTGAGCTATGATCCACCGGGTGAGATCAGAAGACTGGAGGTGTGGCTTAGTAGGGGCTTGGCTTTCAGATAGCTCTTTTTTACCACCTGTGAGAGTAAATGTAATTCCGGTTAATCTGTTCTGTTGTGTTTTTCAGCATATGTTAAGGTTGAGCACTGACTTTTGTTGTGTAGTGAGCCTTACACAAGTTGACTGTCTCAAGTGCCTATGTGTATGCCAAGTGCATTGATGATGTTGTCCCCACCATTAGCCATGGATTACCGGCAACGTCAGTACTAAGCTGCTGCTTTCAAGGAGTGGGAAACTAACTCGGACGTTGATAAGAACTCCCGCTACACCCTGCCGATGAAGCAACAAACAGGCAAAGCATCATTACAGGACTAAGATTGAATCCTACCACACTGGCTCTTTACTTTTCCATTATTTCTCTATTTTCTTTCTCTCTGCTTTGTTGGATAGGGCCTATAACCATTTCACTGTTAGTCCACACCTTTTGTTTACCAACAAAACTATATTTCTTAGTTAACACTTTATGATATTTAAATAATGATGTTATTAATTGTACATTAAAATATGTAACAGGCAATAATATTTCAGGAAATGTAAACAACATGATGAAGAGGAATGACATTTGCTCTGGTGGGTGGCAAACTATAACAATCTAAATGCCACACCACACATAGGCAATGCCTCCTAAAAATAACATATGGACTGCAATATAAAAATATATATAAATACACATCTGTTGGGTCAACCCAGCATGAAAGTGAACCCCCCCCCCCCCCCAACTGATGGATAAATTAATAATGCATGGCCTTTTAGGGGCATGGCTTTCCATATCACTATTTTGGCCTCCTGTGAGAGTAAATATCATTCTTGTTCATCATGTTTAATTTGTACATGCACATTTCAATTATTTTGCACCTTACACATTGTAATATAAAATGTAATTACATTATTATTAGATACCATAACTAAGCAGTAACTAACCCAACATTCAGATATGCAGAGGCACTTAAAGAACTCATACTCTTGTATAAACCTCATTAAAACCCCAAAAGTGTCAGTGCTTAAACGTAACATGTTGACTTTACAACAGAACAGATTCATTGGAATTATATTTACTCTCCCGAGTGAGCAAAAATAACTAGCTGAAAGCCAAGCCCCTACTAAGCCACACCTCCAGTCTTCTGATCTGACCCGGTGCATCATAGCTACACTAAATCAGGGTTTCCCAAACTCGGTTCTTGGTCCCCACCTGGTTTCACATTTTGTTTTTTGCCCTAGCACTACATAGCTGATTCAAATAATCAAAGCTTGATAGCGAGTTGGTTGCTTGTTTTTAACCCAACATTCGTTAGAGTGTACCTGGAACGAAAAAGGGTTCTCTTATGAGGAAGGCCGAAAGAACCCCTTTGAAACGCTTTTGTCTAAGAGTGTACTACTCACTGGAGAAAACGCTGAAGGCTGTTAGTTAACATTCCAAGGCATGTCTTAATTTCAATATTAATGCTTGCTAAATTGATTGGGGTAAAACATTGGCGCTCAGACAAAGCAGGAGACACTGAGCGATAAATCTAGTTTCCAACCATATAATTATGCGTTTTATGTATCAAAGAAATGTCAAGTGAAAGCAAGCAGCAATTAAGCAGAAGATAGGCCTTGATAATAAGTAGTCATTTCATTTTATTGGAGTCACTGAAACTGAGGGAATTTCCTCAAGGTTTTCTAAGGTCTTCATTGAGCCTTCTGCTATGTTACCAAAAAAGTCCAGTTAGCATAAAATATGACTTGTCCTCAGGGAGGTTGGGAGATATATGTTTACTCCAGACCCATAAGATCACACCATTGTGATGATGAAATCGTTCATTTTTCAAACATTGCAATCAATCCCGTAGCATTTAAAGTCTTTAGCTGAGAAATTCAATTCTAATTACAACGGGTTTGTTGCCTGTTGGCGTAGGATGATGCTTAGGGAGATTGATTCTGTTCCAGACTTCTTTATCTCTGTTTGTCTTCTCTGCTGTGGTATCTCAGTGGAGAATGCCCAGGGCCATGTGAGATAAACTGTTAAGATGAAAGAGCATTTATCCCCATTATCAGGAACTGATTTTCCACCCACGGCTAACAGACCTAGCCCTAGTAAACACAAGTCTCCCTGACTTTCCTCCTAATTCTATCTAATTAATTTGTTGTTGTTTTTTGCAGCTAACTACCAAAAGATAATCAATAAGTTACAAAGTTTGTGCATATTAGGTGCAGAACAGATAAGTTCCCCCACCATATGGGTAGGTCAGATGATGACTTACAGTGAGTATAATTAGGGTGAATTTAAATGGAAATATTTGTACATTGTGTGTGGATAGAACTGTAAAGGCATTACTGTAACGGCAGCTCCCCTGGGGTGGAAGGACTCACCCCAGCCCAGCTTTCTGTGCTCCTGTGTAAACCTGTGAGGCAGATGAGAAGCAGAGTGTGTGTCAATATGGTATGTGTGTGTACACACCCTGATGAAGGGGAGTGTACAGCAGCGAGACAGAACACCTTCCAACCTCCTGTATGTTTTTACCAGAGGAATCCTGGCTGACTGCTGCCTGACGGAGACATTCTGCCTGGCCACGTTCTGCTGTTCTGCCATTATTCACCTGGGAGAGACTCACACATGGCAGCCATGGGGAGCCAGGTAAGATGCATACTGTAGAGGTCTAAGGACAAATGGCAACATTGGAATAGTGATGAGACTATGAATTGTATTCAGGATTGAGTTTTTGTACAGTATAACTTTCTCCATGACTTTCACTTGCGTCCCTCAACAACCAAATTGTTAAGCTAACCATTGCTGACTCAACATTGTTGTCTCCCCTGCACACGGTGTACAATTTCTTGCGCAAAGGCAGAGAATGTGATTAGGGATTACAAAGTGATTAGGATAATACATCCTCAGTATTGCATCAGAAGGACTATAAAAAAAGGCCTATATAAAGATTTGATCAATCTCTCTTAAATGGATATTGATGAGACTCGGGGGCCTAATATTGCTTGACAATTTCTGCCAGTCTGAGAGACAACAGAATAGGAATGTGCTGTAAGTGAATTCCTGTTACTGAGCTACTGGTCAGGTGTTGAAGTCCCAGTGTGTGTGTGTGAGAGGGAGTGTGTGTTCCAAGTAAGGAGGAGCAGGAATTGCTGTAAAAGAACAGGTTGAGACTGGTGTGGACATGAATCATACCTGCTGACAGGTCCAGTGAGTTACCAGGTACCACAAAGAGGAAACTGTTCTGACTTTGGCTTATTAAACAGAAAAATGTACGTATACTTCATTTCAGGGAAACAGTCAACTGTCATGCGGCTACTGTACATAAGGAGGTTAGAAGGTTCCGTTCCTTGTAATTTTACACCATAAATCTTATAATTTAAAATAAACGTTATGTCATATATCTTAACCTAAAGCTTTTTGGTGGAAACGAAAGCAGTACCATGTTATTTTAGGAAAGGATACAGTACATTTAATTGAGCCAAAAATGGTAAAAGTGGGAATCTGGTATATTCATTTTGGTTTTCTGTAGTTTCCCTCAAGTGCAGCCTAGAAGCATCTGGTAGTGTTCAAACACTTCAAACACTTTCTTTGTAAACTTTGTCTTAAATAGACTGAAACAGTAGTACTTTCTCTCAACATTAATATTTTGTGCTTTCTTTGCCTTGAGGACTGAATTCCGTAACCAGCTCTTTTTTATTTTTTTTTATTTATTTTTTAACAGGCCAGATGAGTAATTTCTCATCAATACATTATAATAATCCTGAGTGCAATGGATTTCTTGTGATTTTTTATTTACGTTTAGCAATGTGAATTGTAGTTTCTGTTGGTGTATCACCTCTTAAACCCCACTTTTGCCTCACTACTATCCTTCTTAATGATAAATGAACCCAATGTATCCATCCCAGGTCAAGAGAGCCAGGGCCATTAGTGAGTGTGAATTCGCTAGGCCTGGGTGTTGTGACCAGGGGAGAATGACTGCCCACTCTAATTGAAGCCACGAAGTTCAAGGCAGACCGCGGTACTGCAGGTATTATTTGCAAAAAAACAGGATCCCCATTAGGGAATGAGAAAATGAATGAGAAAATGTCAAACTTCATGGTCAATCTTGGTGTAAATAAAGCATTTTTTTAGACAATCATTTGACCAATAATGTATTCTATTACACCAGATGTATGTCCTCGATTATTTAACCAATTATTTTAAAATTGCAAACAGAAGAAGCTATGAGGATAATTTAGTAGCTAATGGCAGCCTGTAGTACACGGGCGGCCTTCAACTTGAGATACTCAATGGGGGGGGGGGGGGGGCAACACTGAGCTAGCCTGCAACGTCCCTACCTGGAGTAACTCAAAGTGCATGCGCATCTTAACCTGACTTCCTTGGCTTCAAATGCGCTATTGAGTCTTCACATAGGAATCAATGGTGTCATGTGATCAATGGCTTTGTCCATTCCTATATTATTCCCAGCCATTGGTTGTGACAGAGCACGCCGCTGTGTTGATGTGAGCCCAAGGGTTGTACTGTACTGTAGCATTGACTGTGGAAAGAGTGATGCTGAGTCTGTGAGTCAGTCACCACAATGTGTGGTTGGATACTCCTCTGCTGTTGGAGGCTGGAGCACAAGCTCCAGTTCCCAGAGAAGACAATCTGAGCTCAGTGGAAAAGGCGACTGTTTAATCCATTTTGAAATGGGAGAAAAATCTATTGTTGGAGCCAAGTTTGGGGAATGTGTCCTGCAAAGACTTTAGAGCAAGTGAGATATATATGGAGAAGGAATGAAAGGAGGATACTCTGCATGCTTCTAGCCAGCCAAAGCAATGAAGCTTACAAGTTTTTTCAGTTAACTCTTGTTGAGGACTATTCAACCCCATCTAGCCAGGGCCCTCTACAGAAACTATAACCTATAGTGTAAAAATTATATCCCAAGAAGTGATAGCTAACGTTTATCCACTATATTGCTTGTCTATGATAACCCGTTCTGCCTCTAACAATGCATTATGTAATTATTCCCACTGAGGGACCAGATCAAACCAGAGCTGATGGTGTTTTGACAGAGCCTGTAGTGTAGTGAAGATGGAATGCACCCAGCCAGACCAAGACCCAAAGCTCAGACCCAGATTCTAAGAGCTGGTTCTCCTGCTGAGGGCTCCTGCAGCGCTCATCCTATCCACGGCTCTCCCAGGATAAGACACAGGAGCATAGAACAGCAGATGTTCACAGTCCCCACTAGCCAGTCTCCACTTTGTTCAGTGTCTTAGTAAAACTGTATGTTTCTGGGAGAGATACAAGGAACAGTACAATAGGGTCTGTATTAAAGTTAACTGATGATTTAAGCAGGTATCATGAATGTGCTAATGACTAAGTTTAGTCAGCCAGTTTTTAGCTGTGTAACTGTGTCTGAGATATCTGAGAATTACCTAGACATTTCCCACCTTTTCATCTGAGTTGCGATAAACAGCTTTAAGTTAATATTTTGCTTAATAAAGACATACATCTAATAGTCTAACAATGTCTAAGAAAATCCATCAGCTGCTGGAAGCAATTACAGGGCTCTCCAAGCAGAAAAGAATGTGGCAGGCTTTCACCACAGACTTACAGAAGAAGGATACATTTTTCAGGAAAAAAGAAAAGCCAACAAGCTTTGGCTATTAGACTGTGCTGTGGAACTAAACATAACACATAACCTTATTTTCCCGTAAGTTACTGCCTCTATCTCCCTATTTAACTGGGAAAACAACAGACATTCAGTATTGTATTGTGTTTCTCACGCAAAAAATAAATATTGCAACTCATCCCTGCGTTTCTCTGCAAATGATTTATTTGTGCTGGACATTTGAGTCACACTTTATCTGCAGACTTTGTGCTTAGGGTGTTCAAGTTTTAGAGTGAGCCATGGTAGCTAGTCATAGCCTGCAAAGTAAAATCTATTTTGTACATTTAACTCAGAAAGTGTGAAATGTACACCACTCAACTGGTATTAAAATAACACTTTTGAAAGTGTTAAAGGTCCTGGACAGTCATTCTGAAAAGTACTTTTTCTCTCATGGTTAGCTACCAGGAAGTTGGAAAATACAGGCTGAGTGGGCGGGGAGCTTATATTGATGACCTCACCTTGACTGACAGCTCATTGAAACGCCTATGTCAAGCAACTTGGATGCAGTGAGCAGTTTTAAAATTAAAAGTAAATAAATATATAATTTCACCTTTATTTAACCAGGTAGGCCAGTTGAGAACAAGTTCTCATTTACAACTACGACATGGCCAAGATAAAGCAAAATAAAGCAAAGCAGTGAGACACAAACAACACAGAGTTACACATGGGATAAACAAACGTACAGTCAATAACACAATAGAAAAATCTATATACAGTGTGTGCAAATGTAGTAAGATTAGGGAGGTAAGGCAATAAATAGGCCATAGTGGCAAAATAATTACAATTTAGCAATTAAACACTGGAGTGATAGATGTGCAGAAGATGAATGTGCAAGTAGAGATACTGGGGTGCAAAGGAGCAACAAAATAAATAACAATATGGGGATGAGGTAGTTGGGTGGGCTATTTACAGATGGGCTGTGTACAGGTACAATGATCAGTAAGCTGCTCTGACAGCTGATGCTTAAAGTTAGTGGGGGAGATATAAGACTCCAGCTTCAGTGATTTTTGCAATTCGTTCCAGTCATTGGCAGCAGGGAACTGGAAGGAAAGAAGGCCAAAGGGGGAGTTGACATTGGGGGTGACCAGTGAAATATACCTTCTGGAGCGCGTGCTACGGTTGGGTGCTGCTATGGTGACCAGTGAGCTGAGAAAAGGCGGGGATTTACCTAGCAAAGACTTATAGATGACCTGGAGCCAGTGGGTTTGGCGACGAATATGAAGCGAGGGCCAGCCAACGAGAGCATACAGGTCGCAGTGGTGGGTAGTATATGGGGCTTTGGTGACAAAACGGATGGCACTGTGATAGACTACATCCAATTTGCAGAGTAGAGTGTTGAAGGCTATTTTGTAAATGACATTGCCAAAGTCAAGGATCGGTAGGATAGTCAGTTTTACAAGGGTATGCTTGGCAGCATGAGTGAAGGATGCTTTGTTGCGAAATAGGAAGCCGATTATAGATTTAATTTTGGATTTGAGATGCTTAATGTGAGTCTGGAAGGAGAGTTTACAGTCTAACCAGACACCTATGTATTTGTAGTGATCCACATATTCAAAGTCAGAACCGTCCAGTAGTGATGCTAGACAGGCGGGTGGGTGCGGGCAGCGATCGGTTGAAGAGCATGCATTTAGTTTTACTTGCATTTAAGAGCAGTTGGAGGCCACAGAAGGAGTGTTGTATGGCATTGAAGCTTGTCTGGAGGTTTGTTAACACAGTGTCCAAAGAAGGGCCAGAAGTATACAGAATGGTGTTGTCTGCGTAGAGGTGGATCAGGGAATCACCAGCAGCAAGAGCGACATCATTGATGTATACAGAGAAAAGAGTCGGCCCGAGAATTGAACCCTATGGCACCCCCCATAGAGACTGCCAGAGGTCCAGACAACAGGTACTCCAATTTGACACACTGAACTCTATCTGAGAAGTAGATGGTGAACCAGGCGAGGCAGTCATTTGAAGAAACCAAGGCTGTTGAGTACGCCGATAAGAATGTGGTGATTGACAGAGTCGAAAGCCCTGGCCAGGTCGATGAAGACGGCTGCACAGTATTGTCTCTTATCGATGGCTGTTATGATATCGTTTAGGACCTTGTGCGTGGCTGAGGTGCACCCATGACCAGCTCTGAAACCAGATTGCATAGCGGAGAAGGTATCATGGGATTCAAAATGTTCGGTGATCTGTTTATTAACTTGGCTTTCGAAGACTTTAGAAAAGCAGGGTAGGATAGATATAGATCTGTAACAGTTTGGGTCTGGAGTGTCTCCCCCTTTGAAGAGGGGGATGATCGCGGCAGCTTTCCAATCTTTAGGGATATCAGACGATACGAAAGAGAGGTTGAATAGGCTAGTAATAGGGGTTACAAAAATTGCCACGGGTTAATTTTAGAAAGAGAGGGTCCAGATTGTCTAGCCCGGCTGATTTGTAGGGGTCCAGATGTTGCAGCTCTTTCAGAACATCAGCTATCTGGATTTGGGTGAAGGAGATATGGGGGAGGCTTGGGCAAGTTGCTGTGGGATTGCAGAGCTGTTGCCCGGGGTAGGGGTAGCCAGGTGGAAAGCATGGCCAGCCGTAGAAAAATACTTCTTGAAATTCTCGATTATCGTAGATTTATCAGTGGTGACAGTGTTTCCTAGCCTCAGTGCAGTGGGCAGCTGGGAAGAGGTGCTCTAATTCTCCATGAACTTTACAGTGTCCCAGAACTTTTTGGACTTTGTGCTACAAATTTATGTTTGAAAAGCTAGCCATTGCTTTCCTAACTGCCTGTGTATATTGGTTCCTGACTTCCCTGAAAAGTTGCATATCGCGGGCGGCTATTCGATGCTAATGCAGTACGCCACAGGATGTTTTTGTGCTGTCGAAGGGGCAGTCAAGTCTGCAGTGAACCAAGGGTTATATCTGTTCTTTGTACTAGATTTTTTTGAATGGGGCATGCTTATTTAAGATGGTGAGGAAAGCACTTTTAAAGAATAACCAGGCATCCTCTACTGACGGAATGAGGTCAATATCCTACCAGGATACCTGGGCCAAGTCGATTAGAAAGGCCTGCTCGCTTAAGTGTTTTAGGGAGCGTTTGACAGTGATGAGGGGTGGTCTTTGATCGCGGACACATTACGGACGCAGGCAATGAGGCAGTGATTGCTGAGATCCTGGTTGAAGACAGTAGAGGTGTATTTAGAGGGCAGGTTGGTCAGGATGATATCTATGAGGGTGCCCGTGTTTACAGATTTGGGGTTTTACCTAGTAGGTTCCTTGATAATTTGTGTGAGATTGAGGGCATCTAGTTTAGAGTGTAGGACGGCCGGGGTGTAAGCATATGCCAGTTTAGGTCACCTAAAAGAACAAATGGGGGGAAATTCATTCACATATGATGTCCACGGCACAGCTGGGGGCTGAGGGGGGTCTATAACAATTGGCAACAGTGAGAGACTTATTTCTAAAAAGGTGGATCTTGTAAAGTAGAAGCTCAAACCTTTTGGGCACAGACCTGGATAGCATGACAGAACTCTGCAGGCTATCTCTGCAGTTGATTGCATCTCCAACCCCTTTGGCAGTTCTATCTTGGTTGAAAATTTTGTAGTTGGGGATGGAAATTTCAGAATTTTTGGTGGCCTTCCTAAGCCAGGATTCAGACATGGCTAGGACATCAGGGTTGGCGGAGTGTGCTAAAGCAGTGGATAAAACAAACTTAGGGAGGAGGCTTCTGATGTTAACATGCATGAAACCAAGGCCTTTACGGTTACAGAAGTCAACAAATGATAGCGCCTAGGAAATAGGAGTGGAATTGGTGGCTACAGGGCCTGGGTTAACCTCTACATCACCAGAGGAACAGAGGAGGACTAGGATAAGGGTACGGCTAAAGGCTATATGAACTGGTCGTCTAGTGCGTTGGGGACAGAGAGTAAAAGGAGCAGATTTCTGGCCGTGGTAGAATAGATTCAGGGCATAATGTACAGACAAGGGTATGGTAGAATATGAGTACAGTGGAGGTAAACCTAAGGGGTTGAGTAGCGATGAGAGAGGTTTCGTCTCTAGAGGTACCAGTTAAGCCAGGTGAGGTCTCCGCATGTGTGTGGGGTGGGACAAAAGAGCTATCTAAGGCATGTTGAGCGGGACTGAGGGCTCTACAGTGAAATAAAACAATAAGAACTAGCCAAGACAGCAGTAGACAAGGCATATTGACATTAGAGAGAGGCATAAAGCAATCACAGGTGTTGATCAGGAAAGCTAAGACAACAACGGGTAAATGGCGATGAATGTGCAGAGTGGGTCAGTTAGGTACATACAGGACCTGAGTTTGAGGCTGGGGCAGACAGGTAAACAATATGAGGTACAGTGTTATTGAAACAGTCCAGGAGGCATCAGCTGTGTAGCCGAGTGATAATATGGTCAAAAGAGCAGCAATAGGTGAGTCAGGGTGCCGTTCGGTAGTCACTACTATGCTAGGCGATTAGGGGACACAGCGTTCAGAAAAGCTAGCGGGCCGGAACTAGTAGATGGTTCTTCGGCGACATCGTAACAGAATAGCCTGTTGAGACCACATCGGGCGATCACGTCGGTAGTCAAGTCGTGATGGATCGGCAGGGCTCCGTGTTGACAATAAAGGGTCCAGGCCAAATGGCAAAGGAGGTATTGTAGCCCGAGCAGGTATATGGGAATTAGCAGGTATATGGGTCTAGCTCGAGGCTAGCTCAAGGCTAGCTTGTGCTTGCTTCGGGACAGAGGCATTAGCTAACAGTAGCCACTCGTTTGCAGCTAGCTAGTTGCGATGATCCGGTGTAATGATCCAGAGCGGCAGGAATCCAGTGATGTGGTAAAGAGAAGCAGTCCAATATGCTCTGGGTTGATATCGCGCTGTGCAGACTGGCAGGTGTTGTCCGAGCTAAGGCTGGCTGGTTACCAAGAAAAAGGTGAAGACCGCTAGCCGTGGCTAACAACGTCTAGTAGCTAGTTAGCTGGCTAGCTCCTGATGGAAGTTCCAGTTATAAGGAATAAAAATAGCAGATCCGTACCGCATTGGGGGAGGCGAGTTGCAGGAAAGTATATTTAGTTCGTAGATAGATAGTGAGATTAAGATATATACGAAAAAGACTGGCTATTTACACGGGATAAGACAAAGACAAACACACACGTTCTACTGCTACGCCATCTTGGATCCTAATAAAAACTTACCAAGAAAATCACAGCACTGAAGGATGTGTTGACTTGACAACTGTGTCGGAGTTGTTAATGACCCTTGCCCCACTTTTGTTCCATGCTGGCTGAAGTCCTAGCAAGCCAGTAACAGACACAGATAAAAGGGGAAAGATGTAAGTACCTTTGCCATATGGATGAATATGGTAAACCTTTAATCATAGAGTGGACTCGGAATGTAGCCAGACCCCTTGACTTTT
The DNA here is from genome assembly GCF_045679555.1 of Salvelinus alpinus. Classification (NCBI taxonomy): domain Eukaryota; kingdom Metazoa; phylum Chordata; class Actinopteri; order Salmoniformes; family Salmonidae; genus Salvelinus; species Salvelinus alpinus. Next base: position 20,201,496 of record NC_092099.1, on the reverse strand, counting down.
TCCACACAATACCCCATAATGACAAAGCGAAAACATTGTTTTAGAAATTTTTGCACATTTATTAAACGTAAAGAACAGAAATACCTTATTTACATAAGTATTCAGACCCTTTGCTATGAGACTCGAAATTGAGCTCAGGTGCATCCTGTTTCCATTGATCATCCTTGAGATGTTTCTACAACCTGATTGGAGTCCACCTGTGGTAAATTCAATTGATTGGACATGATTTGGAAAGGCACACACCTGTCTATATAAGGTCTCACAGTTGACTGTGCATGTTAAAGCAAAAACCAAGCCATGAGGTCAAAGGAGTTGTCTGTAGAGCTCTGAGACAGGATTGTGTCAAGGCACAGATCTGGGGAAGAGTATTAAACATTTCTCCAGCATTGAAGGTCCCCAAGAACACAGTGGCCTCCAACATTGTTAAATGGAAGAAGTTTGGAACCACCAAGTAGAGCTGGCCATACGGCCAAACTTGAGCAACCGGGGGAGAAGGGCCTTGGTCAGGGAAATGACCAAGAACCCGACGGTCACTCTGACTGAGCTCCAGAGTTCCTCCGTGGAGATGGGAGAACCTTCCAGAAGGACAACCATCTCTGCAGCACTCCACCAATCAGGTCTTTATGGTAGAGTAGCCAGACGGAAGCCACTCCTCAGTGAAAGGCACATGACAGCCCACTTGCAGTTTGCCAAAAGGCACCTAACGGACTCTCAGACCATGAGAAACAAGATTCTCTGGTCTGATGAAACGAAGATTGAACTTTTTGGCCTGAATGCCAAGCGTCACGTCTGGAGGACACCTGGCAAAATCCCTACGGTGAAGCATGGTGGTGGCAGCATCATGCTGTGGGGATGTTTTTCAGGGACTGGGATACTTGTCAGGATCGAGGGACCGATGAATGGAGCAAAGTACAGAGAGATCCTTGATGAAAACCTGCTCCAGAGAGCACTCAGGACCTCAGACTGGGGCAATGGTTCACCTTCCAACAGGACAACAACCCTAAGCACACAGCCAAGATAACTTAGGATTTGCTTCAGGACAAGTCCCTGAATGTCCTGAAGTTGCCCAGCCAGAGCCCGGACTTGAACCCGAATGAACATCTCTTGAGAAACTTGAAAATAGCTGTGCAGCAACGCTCCCCATCCAACCTGACAGAGCTTGAGAGGATTTGCAGAGAAGAATGGGAGAAACTCCCCAAATACAGGTGTGCCAAGCTTGTAGCGTCATACCCAAGACTCAAGACTGTAATCGCTGCCAAAGGTGCTTCAACAAAGTCCTGAGTAAAGGGTCTGAATACTTATGTAAATTCAGTTGTTGTTTTTTATAAATGTGCAAACATTTCTAAAAAACAGTTTTTGCTTCGTCATTATGGGGTTTTGTGTGTAGATCGATGTGGGGAAAAAAACTAAATGTGGAAAAAGTCAAGGGGTCTGAATACCGAATGCACTGTATTTGCTGACACCCTACAGTAAAATGTTGGCACCAGTAGAGTAGCTATCTAGCTATATAAACCGCACCCCTCCGCAAACATGCCTTCTCTGATGTTGGTTGCAAGGATGTTACTTATAGAAATTAGGTTAGAGAATATCATGTTACCTTTGGCAAATTAAATTTAGAGTAAAGGTGACCACGTTGTCCCCTTAATAATGAATCCAAGTTTTCGACATGGGGGAGGGAACCAGTAACTTTATGATCAAACTTTATCTATGTAGAAGCAACAATAACTTTTCATATTTTGGTCATCATACTTTAATCTGGTTTCCTTCAAATATCATCCAATTTCACAAAAAAACTGATTTTGACACTGGATGACCTTTGAAAGCATATGCAAAGCCCAATGTGATAGTAACCACTATGTAGCACTAATATGAAAATAAAGGCATTTATATTTGTGTATAAAAATGTAATGTCGAATTGTGTTCAATTAAAATATGACTTTGTTGTGAACAAAGTTAACATGATCACCAGGAATGACATTAACTATGTTAAAGCCCCACCCCTAATAAGCCACGCCCCATGAATATAACCTATAGATTACATTATTCCATCTGCTTGGTCAACCCAGAATGAAAACTAAATTGATGGTTTAATTAACCTATGCTTGTTGGGTTTTTCACACAACCTGACACATTATGCTGGCTTGCAAAGTGATGTGTAATTCCTATTGAAATTCAGCCAGAGTGCCAATATCCAACCTTGAGCATTTTTAATCACCCACAACCTGCTTTCAGAATGACTGCCAGGGTTGGGAAAACTGCAATATTAGACTACCTAAAGCGTCTAAATTGGAACAATCATTTCAGTAACTAGTAACATATTGGATTAGTTTAGAAAATGCATTTCATTTATATTTGAGAAACATAAGATTAATTAATCAATCAATGTACATGCAAGAACCTAGATATTGAAACAAACAATTCTTAAATTCATCCTGCAATAGAGCATGCTGGTAAATATGATAATGATGGGTGTGGTTTTGGTTCAAATCTGGTTATTTTGTCAACACTGGGGTTATTTTACACCAATGAGTGTTAATTCAGCACTTACAGAGTTCTTATGTTTAGAGTGTAGGACCTCAAACTCAGGCCTTATGAAATACGTATTATAGTGTGTTAAAGGTCCCGAACAGTCATTCTGATTCCCATGTAAAATAGCCTTTGAGTGACTAAAATATGACACATAATATTTGTTTCGGATAGAATTGCTCAACATTTGAGTACTTTGTCTCTCACTACCAGGAAGTTTGAAAAGACAGACTGAGTGGGTGGGGAGATAAATTAATGAGCTCGCCTTACTTTGATAGAATTTAGAGTTGGATAAATGTAGATAAACTTGAATCTTTCGCAAGGATTTATACAGGATACTACCATCAACATCAAAACCTTCATTCCAAATCACAATTCCATACCTAAAACCTTGATTTTGGGCAAAATTATCTGATTGGACTATTACCACCAAGGATCCTCAAGAAACAAACCAAAACCTGCAAAAGAAACACATTGGAACCTGGAAATACCATCCAACACAAACAAATTTGTTTGGACGTCGTAAAGGACCATTCGCCGAAACTGAAAAGATATAGCTAGCTAACAACCTCCTTTTCCATGTGGAAAAGACGGTGAACAGAGACTTGTTAGCTACGTTAGCTACATTAGCTAGCTAGCTGGGATTTTCTACAAGGAATCTGCCTCCCGAAAAAAGTTTCTCCCAAGTGGGTGTAACACCTACTCCCGTTGCCTGCTGCACTGCTGCTTGGATTCCACCTGGTGATCTGTTCACCATCTGCCCTGGCCTGTATCCCCCTGTCTGGTACAGGTACCCCCACCACACTCCCTCCTCTCTCCCGAGCTTTCGCTCTCCTCCAGCACACACGCACTGTTGGGGTAAGTGACTTTGAACTTACAATGACTAGCCCCAAGTCGTTATATTTTTCTACTATTATTTCTATTATTATTTGCCTCATGACTCCTGTGTGCTTTGTTGACTATGAATTTGCTTGTTTACTCAACCGTGATACTGACTATGTTTGTTCTCACACTCGGGACTCTGACTCTCTATTGGTTACACAGACTCTTGGCCTCCCATCCTATTCTAACCACATCTCGCCAGCTTTGTATTCATGTTACCTGATGAAATTGCTGTACATTATGATCTTGTTGCCATCTAATGCACATTCAAATGTTCTAAATCAACACTGCAGAGCTCTCCCTGTCCTCTGCCGTGCCCTGATTGTATTACTGCTGCTTATATCTGGGATTGTGCATGTACACCCTGGCCCATCTACTAGCCCCAATTCTTATTTGTGCCCTGATATCTGCTTCACTGATTTCTGCTCTCTTCAAAGCCTTGGTTTTCTGCATAATAACACTAGAAGCTTATTACCTAAATTTGATAAATTGAAAGTGTGGGTTCACAGCTCCAATCCAGATGTTTTGGTCATTACTGAGATGTGGTTAAGAAAGAGTGTTTTGAACACTGATGTTAACCTTTCTGGTTATAACCTTTTTCAGCAAGACAGATCTTCCAAAGGTGGTAGAGTGGCAATCTTTACCAAGGATCACCTTCAGTGCTCGATTGTCTCTACCAAGTCTGTCGCAAAACAATTCGATTTGCTGGTTTTACGCATTCAACTTTCAAATAACTCTTTGTTGACTGTTGCCGGATGTTATTGGCCACCATCAGCACCGGCCTGTACCCTAAATGCCCTACGCTCTCTCCTGGCCCTTTACACTAAGTCTGAATTTGTCCTGCTAGGCGAACAAAACAGTGACATGCTTAAACCACCTGACCAAGTCCTAAAGCAATGGGACTCCTTAAATCTTTCTCAGAAAAGGCTACTCTCCTTGATGTTATCCTTACAAATAATCCTGATAGGTATCAGTCTGGTGTTTTCTGTAATGACCTTAGCGATCACTGTTTTACAGCCTGTGTTTGTAATGGCTGCTCAGTGAAACAACCTGTCCTGATTTGTCATGGCCTGATTTGACATGGCCTCTGTAAATTGGTGTATAATCAGCTTGACGCCCTCTGTCGAAGACGCTTTAACCTTCTTTTTTGATATTTTCAGTTGTATCGTTAACAAATATGCGCCCATAAAGAAAATTAGAATTAAAAACTGGTTCAGCTCCTGGTTCAACCGTGATCTGGCAGAGTTACTCCACCTCAAGAATTCCATTTAGCAAATTGCTCGGCACACGCATACTCAGGCTGACTGGCTCTTGTTCAGACAAATTAGAAATAAGTGCACTCAGGCTATCCGGAAGGCCAAAGTTAGTTACTTTAAGCAGCAGTTTTCTCTCTGTGGGTCTAACCCCAAGAAGTTCTGAAAAACGGTTAAAGACCTGGAGAATAAACCCTCCTCCTCACAGCTGCCCATGTCCCTTAATGTTGATGATGTGGTTGTAACTGACAAGGAGAACGTGGCTGAGCTCTTTAATCACCAGTTCATTAAGTCAGGATTACTATTTGACTCTGCCATGCCTCCATGCCCGTCCAACATTTCCTAATCTCCCACCCCTTCTTGTGCGACTATCCCCAATGCTCCTCCCTCTTTTTCCCCTGCCCGCTACAAAGTTTCTCTCAACAGGCGGTCACTGAGTCCGAGGTGCTAAAGTAGCTTGTTTAACTTGACCCCCCCCAAAAAATCTGGGTCAGATGGTTTAGACCCTTTCTTCTTTAAGGTTGCTGCCCCTATGATCGCCAAGCCCATCTCTGACCTTTTTAACCTGTATCTCCTCTCTGGGGAGGTTTCCATTGCTTGGAAGGCAGCCACGGTGCATCCTTTATTAACAGGGAGAGATCAAGCTGATCCTAAATGTTGTAGGCCAATTTCTATATGCCCTGTTTATCAAAAGTGTTAAAAAAAACTTGTCAATAATCAACTGACTGGCATTCTTGACGTCTATAGTATTAGCTCGGGTACGCAATCGGGTTTCCGCTCAGGTTATGGATGCGTTACTGCAACCTTAATGGTCCTCAATGATGTCACCATTGCCCTTAATTCTAAGCGATGTTGTCCTGATGTTTTTATTGACTTTGGCAAAGCTTTTGAAACGGTAGACCATTCCATTGTTGTGGGCCTGCTAAGGAGTATTGGTGTCTCTGGGGGGTATTTGGCCTGGTTTGCTAACTACTTCTCCCAAAGAGTGCACTGTAGTTAGAACATCTGCTGTCTCAGACACTGCCTATCAACAAGGGAATACCCCAAGGCTTGATCCTAGGTCCCACGCTCTTCTCAATTTACATCAACAACATAGCTCAAGCAGTAGGAAGCTCTCTCATCTAGTTATATGCGGATGATACCGTCTTATACTCAGCTGGCCCCTCCCTGGATGTTGTGTTAAATGCTCTACACACAAGCTTTCTCTGCCCTTAACCTTGTTCTGAACACCTCCAAAACAAAGGTCATGTGGTTTGGTAAGAAGAATGCCCCTCTCCCCACAGGTGTGATTACTACCTCTGAGAGCTTAGAGCTTGAGGTAGTCACCTCATACAAGTACTTGGGAGTATGGCAAGATGGTACACTGTCCTTCTCTCAGCACATATCAAAGCTGCAGGCTAAGGTTAAATCTACACTTGGATCCCTTTATCGTAATCATTCCACTTACACCGCAGCTGCCAAACTAACCCTGATTCAGATGACAATCCTACCCATGCTAGACTACGGAGACATAATTTATAGATCGGCAGGTGAGGGTGCTATCGAGCGGCTAGATGTTCTTTACCATTCGGCCATCAGATTTGCCACCAATGCTCCTTATAGGACACATCACTGCACTCTATACTTCTCTGTAAACTGGTCATCTCTGTATACCCATCGCAAGACCCACTGGTTGATGCTTATTTGTAAAACCCTCCTAGGCCTCTCTCCCCCCTATCTGAGATCTCTACTGCAGCCCTCATCCTCCACATACAACACCTGTTCTGCCAGTCACATTCTTTTAAAGGTCCCCAAAGCATACACATCCCTGGGTTGCTCCTCTTTTCAGTTCGCTGCAGCTTGCGACTGGAACGAGCTGCAACAAACACTCAAACTGGACCGTTTCATCTCCATCTCTTCATTCAAAGACTCAATCATGGACACTTCCTGACAGTTGTGGCTGCTTCGCGTGATGTATTGTTGTCTCTACCTTCTTGCCCTTTGTGCTGTTGTCTGTGCCCAATAATGTTTGTACCATGTTGTTGTCATGTTGTGTTGCTACCATGCTGTCTTTTCATGCGTTGCTGCCAAGCTATTTAGTTGTCTTAGGTCTCTTTTTATGTTGTGTTGTGGTGTCTCTCTTGTCGTGATGTGTGTTTTGTCCTATATTTTCTTTTTTAATCCCAGCCCCCATCCCCGTAGGAGGCCTTTTGCCTTTTGGTAGGCCGTCATTGTAAATAAGAATTTGTTCTTAACTGACTTGCCTTATTAAATAAAGGTCAAGCAGCGTGGTTGCAGACAGCAGTATTGCAGTAAAATCACCTCAAGCTAATTTGGTAATACACAAAGCTACTCAAACATTTAAATTGCATGAATGTTGTATTTTCATTTTATATATACATCTCCCGTTTGTCATGTCTGATGTGATGCGGTTCACAGCAGCACTGATAGTGTTTTGAATGACCCTTCCCCCCTTTTGTTCCGTGCTGGGTGAAGACCTAGCTAGCAAGTAACTAGCAAACACCAGACACAGATGAAAGGGGAAACATGTAAGTATCTTTACCATAGATGAATAATGTAAACGTTTAAATATATTTGCTGACACCCCAACTTTATGATCTTACGTTGATCTGGTTTCATCCAAATATCACCCTACTCCATGAAAAACATGATTTTGACTGTTCATGACCTTTTAAATAAATGTACTTTCATTTTAAACGGATGAATACAACAACCATGTCTCTGTAACTAACAAATGCAGTCATGGGTGGTAACTACAATTCACTCGAAAGGCAATGTGTTAATTTAACACTGTTCCAGTGTCTATACAAATCCACACTTTCAGTGTTGATTTAATACTGGAGAATTTGCTGTGCACACTCAGACTCACACACATACTTGATGTTTTTTTTACAGTGGAGAATTTGCTTTTCACTGTAAATAAACAGCACACCTCCAAGTATTTCCCCATCTATGTTCTTAAAAACATACCTCACTGTGTCAATTCAGATCATGGCTGCTGTTGAATGGCTAGAGCTTGTGTGAGAGAGAGCAGAGAAAAAGCTGCATGGAATCTGATGCCACAGTGCTGGCAGGCAGGGCCGTAGCCATGGAGACAATCAAGCTGTAGTATAGCCGCCCTATACTCAAAGGAAAAGCATAACTTCCAGGTCAATGCCTCTTATAGCCCCTCACAGCCAACTATATGTTATCCAAGCTAATCAGAATGCAGTCCAAAGGTTGTTTACATTAAGGGCATCTTGTGCTGTGGCACACACATGGCTTTCCAGTTCCACTCGCTTGAAACTCAACCACAGCTACTCAAATGAAAAACCCGAAGCAAAGGTAAAGAGGATACTAGATGTTATCTTCGTTGCTATTCTTTTGTTTGTATTGTTGATAGATTAGAGGAGGGTTCATCATTTATTGTAGTAGAACACTGCTGCAGAGGGAAATGCATTTATATGTTTATTTATTTGATCCATCAACCCTGTGTGTTTCAGTAGTGAGCCCTTGGGGGAGATCATCTTACTGATAGGCCAGCAGAGTAATTAAAATCTTGAACCTTTGCCATGGTTACCGTGTGCACATAGAACTGTCCGTGGGGACAGTGGAGTAAGGTAGAATTTAACAGGAGTGATAATGTTCTCTCAGAATGATGCAGATTGTGTTCAGTGCAGTGCAGTTCATGCTGGATTCATCCCTCAAGTTAACGTTGTGTATCTTGGGTGGTTGAACGTACTTGGGTGGTTGAGTACACAGTCCTATGTGGCTCAGTTGGTAGAGCATGGTGCTTACACCACCAGGGTTGTGGGATTGATTCCCATGGGGGACCAGTATGAAAAATGTATGCACTCACTACTGTAAGTTGCTCTGTATATGAGTATCTTCTAAATTACTTAAATGAATATACACAAAAAATTGAGGACTTTGGAAAGGGTGATGGTTCTATGTGCAACCATAATGACACAAAGAACCATTTAAGCTCTTATTTACAGTTCGCAAAATGATTATTTGCTCTTTTAGTGATAATTAAATTGTAAGTAGCGGCGGCGTTTTGTGCAACCATGAGTAAGAGTGTCATTCCAGTTTATCTAATGTGTTGTGTTATGCCACTACATATATTAGATGACGTTGGCCAGTGATGGTGTCTTGTGAAAGATGACCAATTTGGTCAGTGGTTCTCAATTCTCTCCTTAAGGACACCCAGCTGTTTCAAAGGTAGCTCACTTGATTTAACTTGTCAATGAACACAGCAATAACACCTATGGAATATAATGACTGACCAGAATAAAAAAGTCTGCATGGTTCTTCAAAAGGATCTACAAAGAACCTTTCAGATTGAGAAAGGTTCTATAAAGAACCATAAAAAAGGCTTCTAAAAGCCACAAAAATGGTTGTAACCATAGCGGAAGGTTTTTTGGTGCTATATAAAACCTTTTTTAATGGGTCTTTATAGAACCTTGGGAAAGGGTTCTTTATAGAACAGTGCATGTTCCATTTAGAACTTTAGGAGCATGGTTCATTATAGAACCTTCAAATAAGGGTTCCGCTAAATCTATAAAATCATGTTTTTCATGAAGTTGATATTTACAAGCCGCAGAACCCCTATCTGATTCTATTATTATTAGATGTTTTAATGTGTAGATAAATATTCTATACGACCTTATAATAAGTCTGTGGGGGAAAAAAACTATCCCTAACGCATGCTTTCACTTCGATTACATCTGCGTTTTCTCACATCTGATTTGCTAACACATCAACACATCAATGAAGAAGTCCTCCTTTCCCCTAGATCTTCTCCCATTGTATGGCCTCTTGCAGTTGCACATTTATTTCACCATGATCTCATGAGGAGCTTTTATTGAGCAGTGTATTCTTCATGTATCTTTTGTGATGATGTATGGTTGTGATGCAGCGATGCAGCAGAGGCTTGGAGACTGACCCCATCTGTGTGCAGCCTGATCCCCAAGGTTCCCCCATACTCCCCCGTCTTTGTTTGCTTGCCTTTTGTCTTATGGGGTGGAGAGGGGAGAGAGGGGAGCGACAGGGGAGTGTCAGGGCCAAGAGCACAGTCCCAGCCCTTTAATGGATGCCGCGTCCATGAAATAACCCAGTGCAAGTGACGCTACTCTAGCCCGTTACACGCTTCCATGAACATACGGCTACGGCTGGGTCAGGGGCAGAGGGAGGGAGAGGCACCACACTAACTAGGTGGCTGTGTTTTGTTTGGAGGCAGAGTTTCATCCATGTGCCAGTGACATGCAGTAGAGTGTTTAACCGTTCAGTGGGTGTTACATCTCTCCTCTCCGTTGGACAGGACCACCCTGGACCATAGCATGTGAGTAGTGCTTGTTATGCAAGGGCTAAATGTTGTGGAAAGTTGTTGTAATTAATGATTCTAGCTATTTATTCTGAGCTGCTTGAACATGTCATATATAGGCATAGCTTCTTGAGCTTCTTGACATGGTGATCCATTATCTGGACATGTGCAGTAGAAGTTCATTTGTAATTGTGTTGTATGAATCCTTAAGATTTGTATTTCTAGTTTGAGGTTTTTGAAGGACATAAGATTTGAAGGACATAACAGCATTTTGATTAATGAAGCATATTTATGGACCTTGTTAAGCCATTTTTTGAAAATGGGGAATAATATGGCTCGTTTTGAGAATATGGCCTGTACCTGAAATCTTGCATTGTAGAAGTGTATTATGTTCAGAAATCTTCAATATGAATCTATCTGTTTAGTTGGAATCATGTGGACTAGTTAAATTGTTCAACAACCAGACCAAAGCAAGTAAATTATGGATGGATCTGTGTGAATCCAGTCCATATGACACATCCCATATCTGACACACCCATGTGCTTTAGACTCTTGGATCCATCAGGCCTCAGTGCTTTCTCTGTTCCATCCCTTATCTTCTACTCCAAGAAGGTTTTTCTAAGCCACAATTTCTTATGTTTGACTTGCCCAGCACCACCAAGGAAGTAGCCCTGAGCTACTAATGGACTTATTTAGCATGGATGAATATTCATCTGTTTGGAAGAATTGTTCTATATTATGGTAGTCATCAGAGCAAATGGTAAATGCTCATATATACAAGACAATTACTTCTAAGTAAATATTTCTGAGTGTAAATTACGTAAGAGGTTTATAACTTTTCATTCACTGATGAATATTCAAAGAATTCAGGATTTGATGAAGCTGTATTTGTTGCTACATTGAAAAAAATGAAGGTTCTTAAAATGGTTCTTCCTCAGTTCTTAAGGTTCCTTCAAGAACTCTTGCCCGAATAAGCACCTTTGAGTTAAGTGTGGGGTTCTTGACATGGCATCTGGTTCTTCAGAATTCTAAAAGGTTCTTCAAATGAATGGAAGCATGCAGATGTGTCCCTTTCATAGCACACAGGAAATTGGCCAGTGTTAACTAGTGTTTGATTGTCAGTGTAACATTTATAGTGTTGATTCAAGAGTTAAATTAGCACTGTAATGAGTTAAATTAACACTCAGTGGTGTAGAATAACCCCAGTGTTGGTATTAAGGTACAGTAGTCTAGTATCTTAATCTTCCCAACCCTGGCAGTCATTCTGAATGCAGGTTGCGGGTGATTTTTCTTCTGAAAATATTTAATATCCCCACTCAGGCTGGATTCCAATAGGAATTACACTTCGCTTTGCAAACCAGCATAATGTGATTTGCAGGCCTGATGTGGGCAGTAATCTATGAGTTACAGGCCACTCTATAGAGTAAAAGAAGGCCCTCAACTGAAGGCCTTGTATTAAATAATTACATTTTTATGACAAAATTATACATGAAGGCCATAGCTATGTCAATGAATAAATGCATCAATCATGTCTCTGTCACTAGCAAACATTTACATTTTTTTTTACATTTAAGTCATTTAGCAGACGCTCTTATCCAGAGCGACTTACAAATTGGAAAGTTCATACATATTCATCCTGGTCCCCCCGTGGGGAATGAACCCACAACCCTGGCGTTGCAAGCGCCATGCTCTACCAACTGAGCCACACGGGACCACAGTCATAGGTGGTACTGGTAACTCTACAATTCACTCTAAAGGCACCCTGGGAAATATGTAAATAAGGTTTAAAACCCTAAAGCAGGGCTATTCAATTCCTGTCCTGGTTTTGGAATTTTTGTATGGTTCTTTCAAGAACCGTCCCATTTATGATTCTTCCGAGACTCCAAAATAGTTTCCCTGTGGTATTGCTCTCAAGAACCTTATTTGATTCCAACTTGCATCTTTTTTTTTAAGAGTGTACCCTAATGTTTAACCTAATTCATCCCAGTCTCAGTTTCGACGCTATATACTTCAGTCAAGTACTGTCAGATGTAGACTACAAATTGACGGAACAGAAGTTGACTGTTTATGGTATTATTATGTTGTTGAGGGAAGTTTATTAAAAAGTGTTAATAGTTCAAAACCATCATGCTTTTGTTTCTTTTGTTTTTCTCTCAGAAAATCCTAAATGTAGCTTTGTGCGTCAGCCTGGATTTAGGATCAGGTTGGATTTCATGTGGGTGAGGTGGAGACAGTTGCTTAACCACAGTCCAGACATGTCCTTTTGGAGTGGTTCAAAATGTAACAAAATAAAACCGTTTCCACTCAATCTTTATTTCAGCTCCAAATGGGTGTGATATTGGACTTGACCTTCTGCTGCTAAACCACTTGTTACCAGTAAAAAATGTTTTGTCCCCAAATAACCTAACTGCTGAGGAAACAACACTGCTGCATCAATCATGATGGAATTTCTAAAAAGTTGAGTGGAAAATGCTATTATGGACCAATCCCGTATACTCTGGAGCTTTACCTGGAAACTATACAGAGGCAACTATACAGAAGCAACTATACAGAAGCTATACTATACAGAGGCAACTATACAGAAGCTATACTATAAGAGTTATTTCAATGCAGTATTTCTATAGTGTAGAAATATATTGTCATTTGTGTGTCAGATGGGTACAGGGTTGGTGTCTTTTAGAGTTGGCACATGTGGTATTATAATGAGGGGTGGGACATACTTCTGTCAAGCGAAGTGAGAATAATCAAACACGGCTTTGTGTGTGTACAGGATATGTGTTACAGTCATGAGTTGTTTGCATATCCTTTGTCCGATCTTTTTAAATGAGGGCAATGTATACATGTTAAAATGCTGTTTTAATTTAATATTTAACACACTACATTTCACAAATTTTTCATTGGAAGCTCCTGTCAAGCTAAAATGTGAAGAGAGGGGCAGGCAACCCAGGTTTACTAAACGCCAACTTGAACACCTCTGTTATGAATCCTTTGTGTAAACCTTCCATCAGTAACACTCCTCAAGCCTCTCAATGTCAAGTCGTCAGCTTAAGAACAGAAAGACCCTTCACAAGTCCAATTGCCTTGTGCGAAGAGAGTCTTTGTAAACAAATTGCTTTGCCTTTTCAAAACATTTGACCAGTCATCACAGTAAGAAGAGGAAAGCTTGCGGGTGAGGAGAGGAGAGCAGGAGGAGAGTGACAGGCAGCCATGGGCCCCAGTAGGAGACAAGCAGGCTTTGATCTGGGAGAGAGAGAGAGCTGAGCTGGAGGACTTGCCATGAAAGGATTAGAGTGCTGTTTGGCACAAGAGCCAAGATGCACTGTCGAGCTGTTGCACACCACCATGGCAACCAAAGCCTTACACCTCCCCGCCAACTCTCCTCAATGCCATCCCTACTCATGCATTTAAAAATGATCTTATGTCTTGAAGAAAATGCTCATACTGTACTCGCAAGCTAAATGCCTGTAGATATATAACTGTAGCATATGAACAATGAAATTGTATGGTGAACAATAATCCATCTAAATAGCTAAGTACACATATATTACATGTATCAAGTCTCTTATTGCAAATCAATATTTATTTTTTATTTTATTTACCTTTATTGCACTAGGCTCGCCACCTTTATTGAACTAGGCTCGCCAACAAATTACGATTTACAATGACGACCTACCCCGGCCGACACTGGGCCAATTGTGCGCCACCCTATGGGACTCCCAATCACGACCGGATGTGATACAGCCTGGTTTCGAACCAGGGTGTCACACTGAGATGCAGTGCATTAGACCGCTCCAATATCAATGTACAGGCCAGCTCAGCTGTGCCACCTCCACGTCCCCATCCCCAAATCCCCACACCCCCATTTCCATACCCCCATCCCCATGTCCCCATATCCCCACTCCCCGATATCCCTCTTATCCCATACATTGCAATTTCCTAATTACCATTATAAAACAGGTAGTTTGGCTTCTGGATACTGATTGGCTGAAAGCCGTGGTGTATCAGACAATATACCATGGGTATGTCGTAAAATGACTTGTTTACTGTTCTAAATATGTTGGTAACTAGTTTATAATAGCAATAAGGCACTTTGCGGGTTTGTGGTATATGGCCAATATACCACAGCTAAGGGCTGTATCCAGGCATTCCATGTTGCGTTGTGCATAAGAACAGCCCTTGGTCGTGGTACATTGGCCATATACCACACGTCGTCGGGCCTTATTGCTTAAATCAGGGATGTCTCCTTGGCAGCCAGCCCCCTCAGTCTCCACCACCAGGTTTGATTGACATCCTCCCTATGGAGGAGGGGGATTATTTACATCCCAAAGTCTCCAGGGACCAAGTTAATGATTCCAGCCAACAACACAACACAAAGAGGAAAAGCCTGAGAAGTCTCTGCAGTCTGCTGGAGTTATTTGGATTGCACTCTTTAAGAGGAGGATTAGAGAAGAGAGAGGGGCTGTGTGTGTGTGTGTGTGTGTGTGTGTGTGTGTGTGTGTGTGTGTGTGTGTGTGTGTGTGTGTGTGTGTGTGTGTGTGTGTGTGTGTGTGTGTGTGTGTGTGTGTGTGTGTGTGTGTGTGTGTGTGTGTGTGTGTGTGTGTGTGTGTGCGTGCGTGCGTGATGAGAATTTCACAGATAGTGGCAAAGGCGAGACCAGGAGAGACCAACCATGTCAGAGAGAAAGGCTCCTGAAGGAAGGAAAGTGGTGTTCTCAGCTCTTTCCTGCTCTTCAAGGCATCTAAGCCAGTGCTATGTTCATCTGTCACCCAGGCTGTGTGTGGAGAAGTGACTGGTAAGAGATAATCACAAGATTCTCTGTTTGTTTCCATGATGGAAGTTTCTGACCTGCCCTCTGATTCGTGGTCAGCTGGCCGCAAGCCTCAGCTGATCTTATCGATAGTGTGTACATACAGGAGAGCTGGTTTTGTGTTTTTATTAACAAAGACATCAAATTCAAGCATCATAGTAGGTGTGGTGATGAGGATGGTTTATCCTTTGTAGGGTGACATCTCTCTCTGTGTTAATATGAAGAGAATAGTTTAGTTCGTGAGTTTGGCTCCTTTATTATGCAAAATACAATTGAAAATCTAATTTATTTAGTTTATCATACTATTATGAATTATCAAAATGTTATGAATTTTAACCTTTTTTAAATTAACATACAGTAGCTTTGACCACTTCATAATTCCAACTGTCTTCCAGAGGTAGCGCTGACAAAACCTCCTGGGCTTTACCAGTTAATTTACACTGAAGTAGTAGGCACCATACCTCTTCAGGCCATTTCAATGCTACGGCTATACGTTCAAATACACAAAAATAGGAGTCAACCTCTGACTCTCTGAACAAAGGTACCAAGGCAATCTGCCTACTAATGTCAACAGTATTTGAGGACACAGCTGGTGAGCATTGGTTTTGTTATGGTGTTTGTTTGACAGTGGGAAAAGGGGGTACCAAGATAAGTCGCCCATGGGCATACTTTACCCGTAGGAATACTTTGTTAAATACACTAGTTAACACTGGGCGCACCACCTACTGTATTTTTGGTTAGTTAGTTAGCTGTTGGTGAAGTAGGCTAGTCTAGCTTAGGGGTGTTTGTGGATACTTATTATTTCTTTCCTTGGGTCCAGCTCAGCCCCTTTTCCTGCTCCCCCCATTACCATGTGTTTGTAAATAAACCCTGAGTGTTTGACGGTAGATATTAGTTGTTGTGGTTATTTCGTTCTCACTCTTACTTTGTCACTACTATAATTTGCATGAGTTATGTTGCGGGTCCCATTACCATTCCCCCTAGACTGTCGGGCCAAAGGGATTCGTAACATAAGTGGGGGCTCGTCAGGGATTTGAACACGGGACCTCTCGCACCCCCAAGCGAGAATCATACCCCTAGACCAATGTTAATAAAACATATGTAAGACAGTTATATTGCAAACTTTTATATATATACAGTACCAGTCAAAGTATGGACACACCATACTTTTTCTTTATTTTACTATTTTCTACATTGTACAATAATAGTGAAGACATCAAAACTATGAAATAACACATATGGAATCATGTAGTAACCAAAAAAGTGTTAAACAAATCAAAATATATTTTATATTTGAGATTATTCAAAGTAGCCACCCTTTGCCTTTATGACAGCTTTGTACACGCTTGCCAAACATTTGACTGGTACTGTATATATCATAAAACATAGTTAGTACCATGTTTTTTTTTCTCCCACTTTAAATCTAAGAATACCAAGGGAAGTATTATATTTGTTTTGTGTATTACTTAAAATACTTAAATATCAACTACTATTTATTAATAATTTACAGGGAATAGCTGTCCCTCAATTTAATGTCACTGGTGTTACCCCATTATAAAAACCACAATTAAAAAAACGAACTTCTTACCTGGTCAAAGGTTCATTGGATGTAGGGCTCTCTCTCTTCATAGCAATTTAATGATTAATTTGGTCATTTCAGGTGAAGCCTTAAGATGTGTCACTGGTGTTACACAGTTTAAAGTAAGGGTTAAGGGACATTTAATTAAAATAATTGATGAAATCAAATGATTAAGTGATTTATTTAGAATTTAAGAAATGTGGTTTGGATACTGTGGCCACCATCTTAGATATTCTATATTTTCTGCAGATTTGTGACTGGTGTTACCATCACTGGTGTTACTGTTCCTGCTGGTTTTAGTAGAATAGTCTGAAGATTTGTTACTGGTGTTTCTGGTCACTGGTGTTACAGTCACTCGTTTACGTTAAACAAAAAATGTGTTTTGTTTAAAGTAAATTATTACTAATCAAAAACATTTCTTAATTTTATCATGAACCTTTTCTGTCTTTGAATATATATGCAAATTAAATAATCAAATTACATTCTGGAAAGGTTGAATTGTCATTAAAATATAGGTAACACCAGTGAAAAAGGCAACAATAGCATTTTGTTTTTTTATGTAGTAAAAATATCAAAATACTGTGGCGTTTACGGGTTTCCCGATCTTATAACTTTGATAGCTTAAATAACAAATGGACTGATAGGGAAATACAGTTAACGCCAAAAGGTATTTTAATGTTACACTGCACAGGGTAACAGGGAGTTGCACAAAACAACAAACCTAGCCTGAACTAGATACATCACAGTCGGGAGGTATCTCCCCAGAGAGATAAACACAAGAGAGACACTGGTTATATCCCGACAAAACCTATGAGCAGCCCTTTTCTATTACCATGACAAACACCATAAACATTGAATGTGACTGGTGCTGACAGGTTGGGGCAGGGTCTGCCCACCCTACCCCTTGAGGGTCGCTACATTGCTCCCTCCCTCAAGTCCTCGTCCCCAAGGATAAAGTATCTGAACGCTGTAGCCTCCGGGTTGGAGCAATGGGGGTAGGCGGAGAAGGGTGCCCAGCTCTGGGTGCGAGAGTGGAAGCAGGGAATGTAGTGTTTGGCCTTGATGGAGGCACCAGTGCCCCCATTGGGGTCACCACTTCACCTCAGAAGTGGCTCTTATGTTGCCGGGTAACCACAGGTGAGGCCGTCCGGCCCTCTGGTAACTGGGGGTTGAATGGGTGACGCTGGAGGGTGAGCCGCAGTCTCTGTTGGATGGTGAGCTGCGGTCTCTGGGATGTGGTGAGCTACAGTAGGCCTGGTTCTGGCACTGATAAGACGACATTCTGTCTCGGTGGGTGACAACTGTGTGGCCATGCTAGCCTCACTCGGTATACGACCTCTCCAACCCGGCCAACCATGTAGCAGGGACCCACCCAGTTGCTGTCCAGCTTGGGGCTCCTGTCTTTCACTCTCTTAGGGCCATACACCCACACCAGGTCTCCTGATGTAAATTGTTGCCCCATCACCTGCACATCGTACCCTCTCTTTTGTCGCACACCAGCTGCCTTGGCTTGCTCTCCGGCAAATCTGTGGGCAACATCCATGCGGTCTTGCAGCTGCCTTGTGTAATCAAAATCAAATCCAATCAAATTGTATTTGTCACATGCACCTGGGTGGTATAACACCAAGTAAAACTGAAATGATAACTTAAAAACACAAAATATAAATATCCATTAACAAACTTCTTATAGCTTAGACTAATTTCCACTTCCTGAACACATACTACTTAAATAAAAAAACATAGCATTTTCTTAGTAAAACGCAAAAGTAAAAATGTCAGGCCCTACACCCAAACAAGGGCACTGCGTTCATCCACCTCTGGCCTGCTCGCCTCCCTACCTCTGAGGAAGTACAGTTCCCGCTCAGCCCAGTCAAAACTGTTCGCTGCTCTGGCACCCCAATGTTGGAACAAACTCCCTCACGACGCCAGGTCAGCGGAGTCAATCACCACCTTCCGGAGACACCTGAAACCCCACCTCTTTAAGGAATACCTAGGATAGGATAAAGTAATCCTTCTAACCCCCCCCCCCCTTAAAAGAGTTAGATGCACTATTGTAAAGTGGTTGTTCCACTGGATATCATAAGGTGAATGCACCAATTTGTAAGTCGCTCTGGATAAGAGCGTCTGCTAAATGACTTAAATGTAAATGTAAATGTATGTTTGAGGAATTTTAATTATGAGATTTCTGCGGTTTGAATTTGCCGCCCTGCACTTTCACTGGCTGTTGTCATGTCATCCCGTTAACGGGATTGCAGCCATAAGAAGTTTTAAGTAAAAAATAGGAATGAGAAAATAAAAAAATATATAAAAAATATTGAACAGCAGCCGTAAAATAACAAGAGAGTCTAAATACAGGGGGTACCGGTACAGAGTCAATGTGCCGGGGCACCGGTTAGTTGAGGTAATTGAGGTAAAATGTACATGTAGGCAGAGTTAAAGTGGCTATGCATAGATTATAAACAGAGAGTAGCAGCAGTGTAAAAGAGCGGTCTGAGTAGCCCTTTGATTAGCTGTTCAGGAGTCTTATGGCTTGGGGTAGAAGCTGTTAAGAAACCTTTTGGACCTCGACATGACCCTCCGGTATCGCTTTCCTGTGCGGTAGCAGAGAGAACAGTCTATGACTAGGGTGGCTGGAGTCTTTGACCATTTTTAGGGCCTTCCTGATATAGAGGCGCTGGATGGCAGGAAACTTGGCCCCAGTGATGTACTGGGCCGTACGCACTACACTCTGTAGTGCCTTGCAGTCAGAGGCCGAGCAGTTGCCATACCAGGCAGTGATGCAACCAGTCAGGATGCTCTCGATGGTGCAGCTGTAGAACCTTTTGAGGATCTGAGGACCCATACCAAATATTTTCAGTCTCCTGAGGGGGAATAGGCTTTGTCGTGCTCTCTTCACGACTGTCTTAGTGTGTTTGGACTATGATTTGTTGGTGATGTGGACACCAAGGAACTTGAAGCATTCAACCTGTTCCACTACAGCCACGTCAATGAGAATGTGGGCGGGCTCGGTCCTCCTTTTCCTGTAGTCCACAATCATCTCCTTTGTCTTGATCACGTTGAAGGAGAGGTTGTTGTCCTGGCACCACACGACCAGGTCTCTGACCTCCTCCCAGGCTGTCTCATCGTTGTCAATGATCAGACCTACTGCTGTTGTGTCATCGGCAAACTTGATGATGGCGTTGGAGTCGTGCCTGGCCATGCAGTCATGGGAGTACAGGAGGGGACTGAGCACGCACCCCTGATGGGCCCCGTGTTGAGGATCAGAGTGTTGGATGTGTTATTTCCTACCCTTACCACCTGGGGGCGGCCGGTCGGGAAGTCCAAGATCCAATTGCAGAGGGAGATGTTTAGTCCTAGGGTCCTTAGCTTAGTGATGAGCTTTGAGGGCACTATGGTGAGGGCACTATCCTCCACATCCTGTCTACATTGTCCCCAGTAGAAGGATTGGTGGGTTCGCTTCAGTCTCTTGGTAACACCAAAATGTCCTACACCAGGGCGTCCATTGTGTAGCTCGAGCACTTCTTCTCTCAGGACCTTGGGGAATACCAACTGCGAACGAGCCTCACCTGTGGCTGGTTCCAACCTGCTTCTTTTTAGTTATCCATCTCTTATTTCTAACCCAGGCCACTATGACCACAGTTCCCTCACTATGGGTGACTGCTCCACCACCTCATCGCAGGGGGGCAAGATCTTTCCTCCACCCAGCCAAACACCATCTGTTGGTCGTGATCAGCCTGCTGTTGTTCTATCCACCTATCAGTGTCTGCTGGCAACAGTGCCAGCACTTCACAAGCATCTGTGTGCTCACAATGCTTGCACTCAGGACCACATGGCCGCCTGGACAGTGCATCAGCATTTTAGTGGTTCTCCCCAGCACAGTGAACAATGGTGAACTGGAAAGCCTGCAGCTGCTCTATCCAGCGGGCGACTTGGCCCTCAGGTTCTTTAAAGGAAAGAAGCCACTTCAAAGCTGCGTGGTCTGTTCGTATAACGAAGGGCAGGCCACAGAGGTGGTGGCGGAAGTGATGAGTAAAGTCCACTACTGCCAAGAGTTCTCAGCGAGTGACGGAGTAGTTCCTCTCCGCCTTGTTGATGGTACTGTATGTCTATAGTATGCCACTACCTGCTCATCCTTCGGGTTGACCTGTGACAGGACTGCTCCCAGACCCTTCCACTGGTATCGGTGGCCAGGGTGAAGTGTCTCTCTGAGTCTGGGGCAACAAAGATGGGGGCATCACAAAGGGCCTTTTTCAGGGCTTCAAAGGCAACATGCTGCTCTTGGTTCCACTGGAAGTCATTCCCTTTCTTCAGGAGCCAGTTCAGAGAAGCAGCCACTATTGAAAAGCCTTCCACAAATCCCCTGTAGTATTGGGCTAGGCCCAAGAATGCCGGTACTTAGTGAATGTCTCTGGGGGTAGGCCAGTCCTGAACTGCAACGATTTTGTCCTCCATTGATTTGAGACCCTCACTGCTCACTCTGTGGCCGAGGAACATGACCTCCCATAGCAACACTTTTCAGGGTGCAGCTTGAGGCTGCGGCACGGATCCTCTCTAAGACCTCTCTCAGCGCCTCTAAGGCAGCAGCAAAGTCCAGCCCATGTGCCAACACATCCTCTAAGAACACTAGACAGCATTCAGGAGGCATGCCAGCCAGTACTTTCTCCATCAGTCGTTCAAACATTGCTGGGCAGTTGCATAGTCCGAACAGCATGGTCTTGAACAGCCACAGCCCTTTCCTGTGGTGAACGCAGTCTTTGCCTTGTCCCCTGGAGCCATGGCCACCTGCCAGTAGCCACTTCGAAGGTCTAAAGAAGAAAACCATGTGGACCCCACCACCAAGTCAAGGGACTCATCCACCCGAGACAGCTGGAAGGAGTCCTTGACAGTTATGTAATTTACCTGGTTGTAGTCCACATCTGGGGGTCACTGCTTAGATGAGTGTGGGGAATAGGGGTTGAGTCAGGCTGGGCATGGGGTAGGTTGGTGTAATCACGTCCACTGGGTGCTGTACACTGGGGGGTTGCACAGGTTGCGTGCCTGCTAGTGGGGGTGAGATGTCTTCTTCCAAAGGGCAAGGCTTCGATAGTACTGGGGTCTGGAGTGTCTCAGTCTTCGGGAGCGTCGAAGATGTATGGCAGGACTGCCATAAAAGATTATCACCTCAGCTCGAAGATCCAGCTGTCAGCTTTCCCTGCGTAGGAGGTCCAAAATCAACAGCCACTTTTCTCTGACCTCGGCAACCCAGACGGGGTGGTGGAACATTCGGCCCGCAATATGTATGTCCACATTAGCTGATCCCATCACTGGAGCCTGAAAAAAACTAATATTCTGATTGGCTGGGCCTGGCTCCCCAGTGGCTGTGAAATCCATAGATTAGGGCAGAATGAATTTATGTAGATTTCCTTATATGATCTGTAACTCAGTAATAGCTTTGAAATTGTTGTATGTTGCGTATATATTTTTGAAAAGTATTCAGACCCCTTGTCTTTTTCCACATTTTGTTATGTTACAGCCTTCTTCAAAAATGTATTAAATACAAAAATGTCCTCATCAATATACACACAATACCCCACAATGACATAGCGAAAACAGTTTTTTATTTATTTTGGGAAATGTATTAGAGTGGCCAGACGGAAGCCACTATTCAGTAAAAGGCACTTGACAGTCAACTTGGAGTTTGCCAAAAGGCACCTAAAGGACTCTCAAACCATGAGAAACAAGATTCTCTGGTCTGATGAAACCAAGATTGAATTCTTTGGCCTGAATGCCAAGCTTCACGTCTGGAGGAAACCTGGCACTATCCCTGGTGGTGGCAGCATCATGCTGTGGGGATGTTTTTCAACTTCAGGGAATGGGAGACCAGTCAGGATCGAGGGAAAGATGAATGGAGAAAAGTACAGAGAGATCATTGATGAAAACCTGCTCCAGAGCACTCAGGACCTCAGATTTGGGCGAAGGTTCACCTTCCAACAGGACAATGACCATAAGCACACAGCCAAGACAACGTAGGAGTGGCTTCGGGACAAGTCTCTGAATGTCCTTGAGTGGCCCAGCCAGAGCCCGCACTTGAACCCAATCAAACATCTCTGGAGAGACCTGAAACTACTTGTGCAACGACACTCCCCATCCAACCTGACAGCGCTTGAGAGCATCTGCAGAGAAGAATGGGAGAAACTCCCCAAATAACAGGTGTGCCTGTTTGTAGCGTCATACCCAAGAAGACTCAAGGCTGTAATCTCTGCCAAAGGTGCTTCAACAAAGTACTCAGTAAAGGGTCTGAATACTTTTGTAAATGTGATATTTCAGTTTTTATTTTTAAGAAATTAGCAAAACCTGTTTTTGCTTTTTTTTTTACGGGGTATTGTGTGCAGATTGATGAGGGGGAAAAAACTATTTGTGATCGACCGGCTCAAATCGTTCTTATGTAGCAAAATTTGACCCATTCAGCATCGTTCACACCCTCTTAAGCTTTAGCCCCACCCATCTCTTTAAGGGTTGATCCAAGCGTTCTCTACTAACAACAAAAGTCAAACACCCAAACTAACTTGATCGCTACTTCCAGACAGAAATAACAGAACAGCTCACTGAACATTACTCGCCCTAGCAGAGCTGGTTAGGCTGTTATGCAATCCAGAGCGTTGGTAACCGCAACTGTGCTGTCAGATTGAGAGTTCAGAGCGCACACCCAACGCTCTGAACCTCACAACGGCAGTCAAGCACCCAAGCTAACTGGCTGACATTGGCTAGCTTGCTAGCTACTTCCATACACATAATGAGAGAACATCCCACTCTGACCATTTTTCTCGCTCTAGCAGAGCTGGTAAGGCTGTTTTCATGTTATCCGGAGCGTTGGTGACTAACTGTGCTGCTGGCAACAATTTAATTACTCTTTCTTGCCGACGTTTACTGACACCGACCATCTTCAATGGGTGTTGAGCGTTCGTAAATTCAGCAGTTATTCTGCGCTCTGACACAAACAGATGAGAGTGCTATGATATCGGAGTATATGGCCAGACTCAATTTACGAACGCACCAAAATGGTTACTTGGATAATGGAGTCTTTTGGTAAAACATGTAGCTAGCTAGGTAAACAATGAACCATAATCGCAACTCATGACGTTACTACCCTGCATGAATCTGCAGGTAAATAAACCAAACCAACCAGGTTCATTGTTAGCTAGCTAACATTAGGCTATAGCTAGCTAAGCAAATGGCTCTGATAGACAAATAATAGCTAGCTAACATTAGGCTATAGCTAGCCAAGCAAATGGCCCTTTCTCTCAAAATTAGAAACGTGTAATATCTGAAAATGTAGCTAGCTAGACTATCTTACCTGTATACATCATTCATGGATGGACGCGTCTCCTGTCAGATGCAATGGTTGCCCTTAGTTTGAAGATGTAATCCTGAGAAAGGTGTTTTCTCCATCTCCTATAGCTATCATACTCGAAGTCCACTGATTTCAAAACTCGGTCCTCCAGAAATTGGGGAGCAACACATATGCAATTTTAATACGCGATACATTTAAAAAAAAAGAAGCATTAGACAGGATTACCTAGACATACTGACCAGTTCAAATAGACAGAAGCGCGCCACATTGCAGACCAATCCAAACTCATCTCTCGGCATGTCCAGCCCACTCATTATCTCATCCAATCATGGCTAGAGGGAAGGTTGCTGTCTTTTCTTTGGCTAAATCAACTAGGCTCGTAATTTAACAATGTTATTCGTCTTTACAGATGGCAAATTCACATGTTCGAGAAGGCCAAAAAACACATTTTGATAAAAAAAATAAGTTTACGTTCAAACAGGTCTCCTGTGAAGTAATGAGCCGCGACATAAGCCTAGTTTCCTGAAACTATTTTTAATTGAATTTTAGAATAAGGCTGTAGCGTACAAAATGTGGAAAAAATCAAGGGGTCTCAATACATTCCGAATGCACTGTATATATATTTAAATATCCATAATATCAAAGCTCACTACATTGAATCCAACACAATTTAAAAGCCCATTTCATAGGGGACATTACAAACTGGAATATGTGTAGTAACTTTCTTTGAAGAGATGGTGATTGGGTCTAAATAGGCGTTTGGCGTTTAGTAGTCTAAATGTAGTGTACTTGTCTTTAACTGCCATTTCCCAAAAGTTAGATTCTTCCAACACACCAACACATTTTTTCTCAGCTCCAGAAGCATCTACGTTCATCAACTTTTGTGTGGTTATTCTTAGATAAAGTATGTTTTCCAGACTGTTACAAAATGAATTGTTGATGTGTTGTACAATTTTTATTCTAGATAACATTTTCTTCTGAATAATGTGCCAAAAATACATTAAACATACATATTTACATTTGTATATTTAATTGATAGCGCCTCATTTGCATATTAGAAAAAAATATGTATCAAACATTTTAATACCAAAATAGATTATATTTAGTGACCTCTTAATCACATCACAATAAACCATTGCCAGCTAAGGGGGGTGGGGTGGGGGGTGGGGTACCCGATTAGGGTGTGGTGTCTGGCCTTAAATCCATCAGGAAAGTAGAGGTCACTATTGATTGATAGTGGAAGTATTTGTACACAGCTATTGGCCAGTGTCCAATACAATACAGTGAATACACAGGGCTGGAAATGTGTCCTACAGATGTAGGATCAAGCTTCTAGTGTATTCATGATTTAAAAAGGCTTCTAAAGTTTGTCCTTTTCCCCCCCAAAAATTCAGACTTGATTTGACCTAACAAAAAATGGCTCAACCCCTACAAAAAAAGAACAATAATTAGAAATCAACATAACAATTCACATTTTCTGTTCCTGCAGTAATACTTTCCTGCTGTAGCAAACTGGAACAAATTAAGATAGGGCAACTGTACAATGTTGTTTTGTGGCAACCCTCTGAGGGACTGATATGCCAATGTTGATTAGGATGAAGAAGGAACAATGGCAGCAATTGTATTTACTGTAGGCCATCAACGTCATACTGGAGCAGATTTCCATGACAGACGTTATGCAGTGTGCACTGGCCACTCACACACACTTCTCATCTCAGAGGATTCTGTTTTGATTAGTTGTCAAAATAGACTGTGCACACTACTGTGGTTTTGTACCACATTTAAACCACAGTATTTCATCACGGTAAGCCCAGTTGCTCTAGTGTAATTGGTTACTGAGATATTGTTATTCATTGCTCAATCTTTGCTCAACCCAAGAAGAACTGGATGTCTCTTTCAGTGGTGAAAAAGGAAATTTGAGCGTTCTCATGGCAGGGGTCCGGCTCTGGGTAATTACCAATCTAAATCGATTACTGCCTGAGTTCTGTAGCCAGCATGCTGTGCTGGAGCCTTAGCACGGTAAACTAACACAGGGTTTATTATGAGATATCAATAGTCATAGTGATCCCATGAGGTCATTGATTAAAGGTCATTCCAGGTAGTGGAACATGTGAGCTGAGCTACGGTATATACCTTAACCTTTAGCTATGGAGGTGTGATGGAAGCCAAGGTTTTGCATTGATCAGATGTTATACGATGTGATGGCATCAACAGGCGGCTGCCAAACTTGCCTGGTTACTGCAGACGTTAGGAGAGGAAGTTTTTCCCCCACATGACCACAGAGCGGTGCAACTGGTGCCAACAAACTGAGACTATCAACACGGTCTCAGTCAACTGTTTCAACCACAAACACATTCCTCTATTTCCATGTTTCAATGTCCAATAAATGTCACGCCCTGACCTTAGAGAGCCGTTTTATTTCTCTATTTGGTTAGGTCAGGGTGTGATGTGGGGTGGGCATTCTATGTTTTGTTTTCTATGTTTCTTTATTTCTATGTTTTGGCCGGGTATTGTTCTCAATCAGGGACAGCTGTCTATCGTTGTCTCTGATTGGGAATCACACTTAGGTAGCCCTTTTTCCCTCCTTTCAGTGTGGGTAGTTAACTTTGTTAGTGGCACTATAGCCCTATAAGCTTCACGGTCGTTTCTTTCGTTTCTTGTTTTGTTGGCGACATTCTAATAAAAGGAATATGTACGCTGACCACGCTGCACTTTGGTCCACTTCTTTCAATGGCCGTGACAGAACTACCCACCACAAACGGACCAAGCAGCGTGGTAAGGGGGAGCAGCGCTTTCAGGAGGCCTGGACATGGGAGGACATCCTGGACGGCAAAGGATCCTGGACATGGGAGGACATCCTGGCCGGAAAGGATCGCCTGCCGTGGGAGCAAGTGGAAGCATCGAGGAAGGCGGAGGCAGCGAGTAAAGGGGCCCAGCGTTACGAGGGAACACGGCTAGCACGGAAGCCCGAGAGGCAGCCCCCAAAATAAATTTGGGGGGGGGCACATGAGGAGATTGGCTGAGTCAGGTTGGAGACCTGAGCCAACTCCTCGTGCTTACCGTGGGGAGAACCGTGGTACTGGTCAGGCACCGTGTTATGCGGTGGAGCGCACGGTGTCTCCAGTGCGCGTTCACAGCCCGGTGCACTACCTCCCAGCTCCCTGCATCTGCCGGGCTAGGGTGAGCATCCAGCCAGGACGGATGGTGTCGGCTCAGCACGCCTGGTCTCCAGTGCGTCTCTTCGGCCCAGGATATCCTGCGCCGGCTCTGCGCACGGTGTCTCCGGTGCATCTGCACAGCCCAGTGCGTCCTGTGCCAGCGCCCAGCATGTGCAGGGCGAAGATAAACATCCAGCCAGGACGGGTTGTGCAGGCTCTATGCTCGAAACCTCCAGTGCGCCTCCATGGCCCAGTGTATCCGGTGCCTCCCCCAAGAACCAAGCCTCCGGTATGTCTCCCCAGCCTGGTGAGTCCTGTGCCTGCTGCCAGAACCAGGCCTCCTGTATGTCTTCCCAGCTTGGTGAGCCCTGTGGCAGCTCCATGTACCAGACTGCCCATACGTCTCCTCACTCCAGTGATGATCCATGGCAAGGAGCCTCCAGAGATGATCCATGGCACGAAGCCTCCAGTGATGATCCATGGCAAGAAGCCTCCAGTGATGATCCATGGCACGAAGCCTCCAGTGATGAACCATGGCAAGAAGCCTCCAGTGATGATCCATGGCACGAAGCCTCCAGTGATGATCCATGGCAAGAAGCCTCCAGTGATGATCCATGGCAAGAAGCCTCCAGTGATGATCCATGGCATGAAGCCTCCAGTGATGATCCATGGCACGAAGCCTCCAGTGATGATCCATGGCACGAAGCCTCCAGTGATGATTCATGGCAAGAAGCCTCCAGTGATGATCCATGGCAAGAAGCCTCCAGTGATGATCCATGGCACGAAGCCTCCAGTGATGATCCATGGCACGAAGCCTCCAGTGATGATCCATGGCACGAAGCCTCCAGTGAGGAGTCATGGCACGAAGCCCGCAACGAGGGTTCCCAGTCCGGAGTCTCCAGCGACGGCCCCCAGTCCGGAGCCGCCATCGAGGGTTCCCAGTCCGGGGCCCGCAACGAGGGTCCCCAGTCCGGGGCCCGCAACGAGGGTCCCCAGTCCGGGGCCCGCAACGAGGGTTCCCAGTCCGGGGCCCGCAACGAGGGTCCCCAGTCCGGGGTCGGCGACGAGGGTCTCCGCACCAGAGGCGCCACCAAAGTGGGGTGAGCCAGAGGTGGAGCGGGGTTTACGTCCCGCACCAGATCCGCCACCGCGGATAGATGCCAACCCAGACCCTCCCCTATAGGTTCAGGTTTTGCGGCCGGAGTCTGCACCTTTGGAGGGGGAGGGGGGGGGGGGGGGGGTACTGTCACGCCCTGACCTTAGCGAGCCATTTTATTTCTCTATTTGGTTA
Source organism: Salvelinus alpinus (assembly GCF_045679555.1). Lineage (NCBI taxonomy): Eukaryota > Metazoa > Chordata > Actinopteri > Salmoniformes > Salmonidae > Salvelinus > Salvelinus alpinus. The sequence continues at coordinate 20,173,368 of NC_092099.1, read as the reverse complement.
GGTCAGGGTGTGATGTGGGGTGGGCATTCTATGTTTATGTTTTCTATGTTTCTTTATTTCTATGTTTTGGCCTGGTATGGTTCTCAATCAGGGACAGCTGTCTATCGTTGTCTCTGATTGGGAATCATATTTAGGTAGCCCTTTTTCCCTTCTTTCAGTGGGGGTAGTTAACTTTGTTAGTGGCACTATAGCCCTGTAAGCTTCACGGTTGTTTCTTTCGTTTCTTGTTTTGTTGGCGACATTCTAATAAAAGGAATATGTACGCTCACGACGCTGCACTTTGGTCCACTTCTTTCAACGGCCGTGACAGTAAAAGTGTTTACCGGGCAAGATGGAGCGTGTGCTCGGTGTGAGAAACTTACTGGTCAAGTTTGATAGAAGTCAAGATAAAACATCCCAGTGTTCTGCTTTTTTGTCAGGTCAGCATTATGATCATGTTTCCAATGAGAATGCTGAAAAGATGCTGTTGTGACAATAAACACAGTTTTCATAAAGAAGCGAATGGGTAACAATATAGCCAATATGACTATGGAAGTCATTTGTTTTTTTCCACTGCGGGTGTTGCTGACCTGTTATGTCAGTGGTCTAATTCTGTGGAAGTATAATACAATCTGTAACGTAACAATGTAAATTATATGGTAATTTGGGGTATTATCAACAGTAAAAAACTCTTTGGAGCGTATGATGACCTAGCTAGCCAGTAGCTAGCTAACACCAGACACAGATGAAAGGGGAAACATATAAGTATCTTTGTCATAGATGAATAATGCACACTTTTAAATATATTTGCTGACAAGGCGGTACTTATTGAAATTAGGTAGGAGAATATCATGTTACCATTGGTGTACTAAAATGAGAGTTAGGGTGAGGTCACCCTACTGCCTTAATAAACCCCGCCTCCTGAATCCAAGTGTTTGACATGGGGGAGAGAGCCAGTAACTTTATGATCAAACTTTATCAATGTAAAAGCAACAGTCATTTTTCATACTTTGGTCATCTTACTTTGATCCAATGTCATAAAAAAAACATGATTTTGACTGTTCATGACCTTCAAACCTTAAATTGTTCAGCATTTTGCCCTATCGTCGCTACCAGTTCGGGAAGCCTTTGTTAAAGCTTCTAGAAGTGCAAGTGATATCAAACAACAAATATTCATCAATATAGTATATTGTAACGTGTAAACACTTTACCTAGCAGCCAACCTGCTTGCACCAATCCCCTGTAATTACAGTAAAATACTGTGAAATACAAACCTCCTCCCCTCAATAAATGTAATTCATTCATCCATTAATTAATTAATTCCGATTACAGTATAATTTACTTTTTTTACAGTATAATACAGTCAATTTTAACGTATTGTACTGTGTGTCATTACTCAGTACTTGCTTTGATACCGTATTTACATTACAGTAGGTGTACTGTAATATGAATGCATCATTTTACAGTGCATGCATGGTGACATCATTGACTGTTTTGCTTGGCTATATGACTCTGGTCTGTGTTGAGTTTCCCGGGGACTGGGATGAGACCCACCACCTCATATTGTTACAGATGTGTTTTTCATCAATTAGATCAACATTGGTATGTTGTGGCGCATAACAAAAATCATTGTGATATACTGCATTAATAACGTTGTTATACCTGTTGTGGTTTTACATCAACGGCAAGTCACTTAACCCACATAAATTATGATTTATGGTTATTGGATTATAAACATGCTATAGTACAGTAATACCATATGTGCCATTTGGATATACTGTCTTAACAGAGCATTAGATGGCAATGCTTCTCAGCTCACAATCCCTGAACAGACACCCCCCCCCCCCCCTCAGAGGTCCCTCCCCCTCTGTGTGATTGGTTAGGGCAACAGTTTGTAGCCCACAGGGGCCAGATACAGTACTCAGTAGAACAGAGAGAAAAGGAGGACAGCTTCAACCCTCCTGCCTCTTCTCAATAGGCTGAGAGGACAGGGTTAGAGGACCAGAAACTTAAATCAGAGCCAATATACTGGTACTGGAGGTAAACGCTTAAGCGTAGGGGTGAGCTAGTTTGTCCAGATTGCTACAGTGGATTGGCCTAGTACAGTATTACCAGACTTGTCAACTGTGAGACCTCTCTTCTTTTCCCCCTGTTTGTGGATGATGGGACTTTAGCCATGTGGCAGGTAAAAAAAGAGGTTACTGCTTACTTTGGGGTTGCTTATTTTCCTTCAAGCAAGTGTTTTTTCTCTCTCTCTGTGTGTGTGTGTGTGTGTGTGTGTGCCTGTGTGTGCCTGTGTGTGTGCGTGTGCAGTAAGTGCTTGATATCAGTGTGTCGACAGAACAAGTTTCTGAGACTCGAGGCAGGGTACAGTTCAAAAGCTGATGTCACTGCTGCATTGCACTCAGAAATGCCATTATGTTTGACGACAGATGAATTATCAAAGTGACGTTACAGAGTGTAGAATAACACAGCGGTGGAGAGGCCATGTGAATGTGAAAGGAAAGAATATAACAACACATCAATGGTGTGATTATGTGCAATGTGTTGTCTGTAATCAGCATTCTTTGGATGTCACCTCATTTTGTGATTAGAAAAGCTGGTATGCCAATTTCAGTGCTGACATCATGCCAAGGTTTACACGTTGATCGCCATGAAAACATCGTTTATGAGACCGGTGCAAGAAGTAATCCATCTTTATTTGAATCAAGCAGGCTGTTTGCAGAATGCAGTTGAAATGCCAGCCTTTATTGTTCTTCAGCTTGTAGAATGTGACCAGTTTAGAATGTTATTTTCTCACAAATGTCAATTAAAGCTGTTTTTGTTGAGTGAAGCTGCTATTTTTCAACAGTGTATTGCCAATAAAGACCTTGCGTTTGTTACACAGTCTGAGGGTTATACTAGTGCTACCAGGGGATTGGAAATATGTTCTTATGAAGACAAAACACATCTCCTGATGCCCCACCAAATGTAATACACCTCAGATAAGATAAGATAAGACAAGTGAAAGTAAGACAAGTGAAAGATAGCAGTGTTTCGTGATCTGGGTTACCTCTTTAACTCTCAAGCATTATGTGTAATATTGTGACAGAAGCTTGCCTGTAGTTTTACAACAGAGCTTATCTGTGGGCAAGTCATCCTTATGAACGTCTTATTTTCTAAGTGTAACATTTAGACTTTGCTGTTGGAGCCTGGGGTTTTCCTTATTAATTAGTAACTCATTGTTTCCCAGTAGAGCTGAAGAATGCCTGACTTTCTCTGTAGTCGCTCTTTGATCACTTGTGTGGTAAATAATGTATCACCATGGAAACCTTGTGGGCTGGCCACTAGAGGTATCAGGGAATGTGTCAGTCAGTGAATCATTTGTTGAGATTCAGTCTTTGGAATGTAGGTGTTGAAATAGGTAAAGAAGCAACGGTACAGTCGGGATAGTGTGTTTGTTTGGGAGTCTACAACAGTAACTTTTTGTTTGACGCTACTATAGAAAGTATTTCAGAAGTCTGTGTATGCATAGCTCATAACTTATCATCAGCATAACCAAATATTCAATTATGTCAGGGATCGGCAGTGTCAGGCAGTTTCTATGTCAGCCACAAGATGTCCCCCTTTAACCTGTTTTTCAGTGGGTTGAGTTGTCCATCAATTTCTATGTGGTGATCTGAAATCACAACGCAGCTATGTAAACAGTACATTTCATAAGAATGAAAATATATCTCTTGAAGTTAACCCATACATTTTCGAGTAATTTCAATGACGCATAATCTTCTTGAGATATTCATAAACCCTCAATTTAATCCACTGAGTTATTGGGGATCAAGGGACGAAAGATGTTTTGATTGATCATGTTTTAATTAAAACGACTGGAATTTGAGATTAGTGTAATCCAACTGCGACCAATTCTGTTATCATGACATCTATGCTGGTCTAGGGCTTTGCTGGGAAAGCAACAGTCTTAGGGGGATTCAGTGAAAGTTCATATGGTTATGGAAAGAAAACAACATTTTCCTGCTGATGCCACCTGCCAAGCAGCAGGGAGGAAATGGGAGAGTTTGGCTGTTCTGATTACTGACCAGGATGACCTACAGAAAGACTGGCCCTGCCAGCAGCTGGCCTAGTTAACAAACCCTCTGTTCTAAAGCTCTTTGACTGCTTGGCTGGCTAAAGGCTAACTGGCAATGTATCAATCCAACTAGTGGCCTCCGTTTCCAGTTTCTAATCTTTGCTCAAATCAGCATTGGACTCTCAGCTGCAAAAAAAAAACCTTTGCAGTGTATTTTTTTTAGATGGTTGCATTTCATAACTGTATTATTGTCTGTTCACATGTACACCCCTTACTCTAGGCTACTGTTTATTGGCACACATTTGTAATCAATATCCCTCAACAGAACATCAACTTAACAAATGAAACACCTACTGTACTGTCAAAATTAATATAGCAAGTCCTGCAGGCTCTAGTTGTATCTTATCTTGATTATTGTCCAGTCATATGGTCAAGTGCTGCAAAGAAAGACCTAGTTAAGCTGCAGCTGGCCCAGAACAGAGCGGCACGTCTTGCACTTTATTATAATCAAAGGGATAATATTAATGCTATGCATGCCAGTTTTTCTTGGCTAAAAGTTGAGGAAAGACTGACTGCATTACATCTTGTTGTTATAAAAAACATTAATATGTTGGAAATACGAAATTGTTTGCATAGTCAACTTAAACACAGCACTGACACACACACTTACCCTACCAGACATGCCACCAGGGGTCTTTTCACAGTCCCCAGGTCCAGAACAAATTCAAAGAAACGTACAGTATTATACAGAGCCATGAGTGCATGGAACTCCCATCTTATATAGTGCAAGTGAACAGTAAACCTGGTTTAAAAAACAAACAAAGCAACACCTCACGGCACAACGCCTCTCCCCCATGTGACCTACTTGTTGTGTGTATGTAATGACATGTATATGTAACTGAGAGATGCACATAAACTACATGTTCATGTTTTTAAATGTATGTAAATTCTAGTCTTTTGTCTGTAATGTATTTTCTGTTATGTGTCGGATCCCAGTAAGACTAGCTGTCGCCATTGACGTCGGCTAATGAGAATCCTAATAAATCAAAATATGAAATATACTGAAATGATTGTCGAAATTTACAACAGGTCACATGCTCATCATTATAATTCCATACATGCAGTACAAATCCATAGTCAATTGGTTGTGCATTAGCTTCGCCACAATAGTAGAAACGCAGTATAATGCAAACCCCTGAATAAAGCTGGTTTGCCTTTTCAACATAATCCTATTTGACAGGTGGAGTACCCTTGAAGTAAAACAAATGTTGATTTCTATCATCCACTCAGATAGCACAGCACACCACTGTGCTTCCTCGTTTGTTTTCTAATATATGAAAGCAGTAAATTCCCATGTTTTTGGTGAATGTGGGTCAGGATGAGGCCCCTGCTGATAATCACAGTGATGTGTACGGGTGCAGATTTGGGAGATTAGAGATTTTGTCTAATCATCTGCCTCTCGCCACAGCTGTAAATCACATTAGGCAGACAGAGTGGGCTGTTGGGCCGCTCCATTGAGACGGCTGCTTTTGGGTGCAGCACCAGGCCACACATTGGTCACAGATACGCTGTGAAGACAGGATTACAGATAATGATGTTAGGTATCTGCCCCAGGAAAAAAGGGGAAAAGAGCAAGTTCTCTCTCTCTAATAATAAATATATGGATTGCGGCCATCATTAGAGATGATAAAAGAGTCTGGCATAGCCAATTAAAAGGTGCTTGAATTGGAGAGAAAACAATCGGCCACAAAAATGAGAATGAGAGCACATATCTTGTTTCTTTTTAAACGTAAACTTTATTTAACTAGGCAAGTTAGTTAAGAACAAATTCTTATTTACGATGGCAGCCTACCCCGGCCAAAGACGGACGATGCTGGGCCAATTGTGCGCCGCCCTATGGGACTCCCAATCACGGCCGGATGTGATACAGCCTGGATTCGAACCAGGGTGTCTGTAGTGATGCCTCAAGCACTGAGATGCAATGCCTTAGACAGCTTAGCTACGCAGGAGCCCAAAAGGTAATATTTGTCCAAGGATGACTCTAGTTTAAATAACATTTCAATGTAGTTATTAGGCCTAATATCCAAATTCAGAGTTTCCCTGAAGTGCCATATTGCTTAGTACTAATGCTTGATACAAGATGCAAGCACCTATCCCACACTGGAAAACTGTCAGTGACCACGTGCAGTGATGCCTATCCCTGTTTACTGTTCCGCTGCTCTTTCAGTTCTGCAGAGATACCACCCTGCATGTCTGGGCCCTGGGAATAAACTATTTACAGTTCACTCTGTGAGTAAGCCATTTATCAGTTTTCCTGCACTTAATCTGACCCTGCTGGCTCTAAATGTTGGGGATTTACAACCTTTATGACGAGAGCTTTGTGGGGCTCTTTAGGCTGGTGGTGTCTAGGTGTGGCTACACATTAGGCGGTGTTAGTTGGCTCTTTGTGTGGTGTTTCTCCCTCTCTCGGGCCACGCTGATGCACAGTCCTACTGGCTATCGATGGTGGGTTCAGTGCCAACCAATGACTGTAGGTGCCAACCCCGGTTGGCTGTAGAGCCCGTCCCAGCCCCATCGTAAAGGTCACATTTCATATGGGCCTTTTCCAAAGCTGGCAGTGGGCAGACAGGCGACTGGCTTCAAGGCAATTGATCATTCATCTCCAATCAATGTTTTGTCAATGGGAAAAAGGTTAATGCAACATGATCTTTGTGTATGACTAGAATACTGACGCATAGTAAAGTTGTATTTCCTATAGACAGTGTTTTAAAAATGCCATTAATTCATTTTGTATTCTGCATGAATGTGTTGCATATTTGTGGCAATGTTCTTTGAGTGCTTTGTGTAGAATTTTTTAAAATAAAAACAGCAGGCATGTGTAAGGCTACTATGGGTGTGGAAATGAACTGTGGGCATGGGTTTTTCATTAGGAACATCTGGGTCCTGAGTGTGTTTTGATGAACCCCACTCTCCCCCACTGAGACTCACTGACACTGAGTCACTGACATTACAGTACAGAACACTACAGCAGTACAGCAGGCATTCCTGCCCAGCTGGAGGCTTCACATGAAGTCAGTCAGGGGAATGCCATTCACATTCCCATGCCATCTCCAACACCATGTGTCTCTCACTTTCATACCCACCGCTTTGTGTTCACCAAGGCATGTCTATAATGTCTACAGTATGGATCTGTCTGTCAGAGAGGGGATTCTATCTCAATGTAATTTTGAATGATAGGAGAATTCAAATGTACCGGAGGGAGGGAGGGACATGAAGAGCGAATAGTAGATGGTAGACATGCCTTGGTGAACACAAACCCTTACCTAAAAGTGATTAATCCCGCTTTAGAAAGCACTGGAACAAATGAACACAGGTCTTATCATGAAGAGACACATGTCTACAGATTGCACTGGTCTTGGGGTGAGGGCTAGAAATGGAATGGTTTAATTTTAAAACAGATTGTAGAGCTTTTGTGGTCTAATAATGATTTTGTGAAACAGATGTAATCTGTGCGGTCTACGTCAACTTGTTGTTTGGGAGCACAGGGAATCAGAGATCCCTGCCTGCCCTCCCTGTGTTTCAGATGAATCCTGCTGCCAGCAAGGCTCCCATCCCAACCCATCCCCTGTGTGTGTGCACATTCCTGCGTGCCTGTGTACAGATTTAGGATCTTAATTTGACCAGTCTTTCATTGCTGAAAATGTTCCTGCACAGCAGGAAATGCTAACTTGTAATATATTTCGAGTTTTAAAATGGCTTCTAAAGTTTGTAATTTCCACTTAGACTTGATTTGCCCTAACGAAAGTATATCAACGCCTACAAAAATGTCCATTCATTATAATCCACATAATAATTCACATTTCCTGTTGCTGCAGATTTTTTTTCTCTGCTGTAGAAAACTGGCTCATATTAAAATCCTACATCTGTATATGTGTGCATGTGTGTTGTCAGGCTTTCTCTTTTTTAATCCCTGGTGACAGAGCCAAGAAAAGTTCCGCCACACAGGGCAGCATTGTGCCGCTGGAGAGGCAGAGGAGACGGTCACGGAGGGAAACGGATCCTGACGCTGTCCTCTGTCTCCTCTCTGGATCACGGCTCAGTGGGCAGGGCTCAGAGCACAGAGGACACTGACCTGTCTGTCCTGTGTGAGGGCCAAAGCTATACTGACTAGACCAACCAGGGTCCTATGGAGCTCTGTCCCTGCTTATATCCAGCCTCTCGCTCTTTCTCTTTTTTTCTCTTCTCTCTCTCTCTCTCTCTCTCTCTCTCTCTCTCTCTCTCTCTCTCTCTCTCTCTCTCTCTCTCTCTCTCTCTCTCTCTCTCTCTCTCTCTCTCTCTCTCTCTCTCTCTCTCTCTCTCTCTCTCTCTCTCTCTCTCTCTCTCTCTCTCTCTCTCTCTCTCTCTTGTTCTCTCTCTGCCAATACTTCCAGTGAGTAATTGAGTGCTGGCCGGCTCTCCTACTGTAGGTGGAGCTGGCTTTCCTGGAATTGTGGGGCAGCTCTTCCTGTTGTGCTTGCTACTTGCTACCTCTTGCTCTCCGTCTCCTGGTTCCTGGTTAATGACAGCCCTGCTCCGCTACCGCAGGATTACTTCCTTATGAAGACTTGTTCCATCTGGATGCTGGCCTCTCTTCTGTTACTGCACACTGCCACCGCCTCGTTTCGGGGGGTTTCTTTTGTTGTTGTTTAATATACTTTCATGATTTGGGTCAGAAGTACCCCCTCAACTGAAATGTCTCTGCAGTGCAAAGCGGGGCAAAATCCATCGGTGGGTAAAGTAAACTGCTTATGAATGGGAAAGCTTTCAGGGGAGTGCGTAAGGTGCAGTTGCTGTGAAGCACTTTGTTCTGGCTCTCTGCCACAGTATACTTTTACAGGGTTTTTGTGTAACTGTAGGGCTTTTGTGGCTGTTTGTATGATGACATCAAGGCTGAGACGTTTTCATTTGTGTACAGTATTTGTATTGTCCATGCAAAGCTCTTAGATCTTTTTGCATATTTATGAACTATTATTTGGCTTCATTGAATGGAGACTAAATAATTTACAGGTCACACATTTCAGGATATTTGTACTGTTACTGTTGTATGGTCATTTGGTTAGAGGAAGTACAAAAAATATATATTCTGACCGATGTGTCATATGAGTTGTGTTTGACTTGTGGAATACTTGTCAAACACATTACAAGAGACAAACATGTCAGGACGGTGATCATCTGTGGATTTAGTTGCCACTCTACTTCTACAACAACTATTCTTACACTACAGTAGACATGAGCACCAATATACTTTGTATCAGCAATTATTGTTGAGATTTTGTCATTCACTTCTCACCAGATTAATTTATACTTCAGTGTGCAAAACATCTAAACTTGGCATCGTGTGCACTGTGCATGAAAATAGATGATTTAAAATTACATTTAAAATAGATGATTTGAAGTGTCTTGGGTGTTCAAGGTCAAGACACTAAGATTATACTACATTTTTAATGGAGGAAACCATAAACTATCATAATGTTTCTAACTGTTTCTGAAAAATGCAGTACAGTAGCCTATACTGTATGTTTCCTTACCGCTAACAAACTATTGTTATATTTCTACTCTCTGAGCATCACTTTTGAACATTGGATACACAAACTCCACCCCCCTACTCATTTAGCCAGCAAGTTTGTCTCATCAACTTGGATAACAAAGAGAACTTTGTTACTCCAAAAAAATCACATTCAGACACCTGCATTAAACTCCATGTCTGCACAAACCAAATATAGTAGCACAACAAAGCCCCACAGATGCATTCATATTGTCTGCATCACAGACATGGGAGACAAGTGTAACAGACAATTGTCTCTTGTCTCATACAGTAGGTTAGCTGAGTGCCTCTGCGGATTTGACTAGAATAGGAGGGGGAACAAACCCGGGCCTGTAGCTCTGGGGCCTGGGATAATTGCTGTATCCTCACAACTTCAAAGACCACTTGTGCCCGGCTGGCCTGATAATGAGCTTTTGCCTTCTTTCACACGTAATTAGTGGAGGTAGAGAGTTTACACAGGGAGACGTGGTGGTCACAGAGTGTCTACTCGCAGCTGGGGTGTCTGACTGGCCAGTAACAAAGGCTCTGTGTCCATCAGTCCAGTCACAGTGTGGAGCTCCAGCTGGGCCAGGGACTTCTGCTTCACTGAGCTGTCTGGCCTCACTGTCCTGCACTGCCCTGGGCTAGCTAGCCAGACCAAGCCTTTCCGTATACATGGCTATTCTTGTATGCACTGTATGTCTACTTGAGTCATTTTCGTGTTTCTGGAGTTATATCATCAAAACAGCTCAAAACGCTTACATAAAATATTCACTGTTTGTTTGTTTTTCCCAATTACAGTCTTCAGTTGTTTGGTTGTTGCATCACAGGGAATAAGGACAGATGTGCCTCCCTATAAAATATGTATGGATTAGTTCAGGGGAAATTAAGATCCACACGGATTGCTTAACTTTTTTACGAACATTACTTTCATTTCTATGGCGCTTTAATCATTTATATTTGTCTGAAGGGTTTAGAACACGCCAAAACTCAGAAGAGTCTTCATTTCTCATTTCCTCATTTCATTCAATACCCCTGATAAAGATACCACAGATGTGTTTTCCAGTACCTGCTATTTATTCCTCTAGTACATCAAGTAATCTCCAGTTTTCTTTAAATTAGGAATGTGGAAAGACCACTCATTAATTTATTTTCTGGGAAGGTTGACAACCCCCTATAGCTCAACCCTTTTCGAACCCTTCACTTCTCTCTCTTTCTGTCTCTCTTTCTCTTTATCGCTTTCTTTCTCTTCTCTCTCTCTCTTTCTCCTCTCCCTCTCTCCTTTCTCTCTCTCTCTCTCTCTCTCTCTCTCTCTCTCTCTCTCTCTCTCCCATTTTCTAATGATGTACTACATGTCATCCCTACAGATAGCTGATCAGCTTCCCTGGATTTTGCTGACGACACCGCTTTGTTGTGCGTGAAGATGGAAACACTGGAGTCGGAGCTGACCTGCCCAATCTGTCTGGAGCTCTTCGAGGACCCACTGCTCTTGCCCTGCGCTCACAGCCTGTGTTTCAACTGTGCCCACCGCATCCTAGTCTCCCACTGCACCCCCAACGAGCCTGTGCAGTCCATCAGCGCCTTCCAGTGCCCAACCTGTCGCTATGTCATCACCCTCAGCCAGAGGGGCCTAGAAGGACTGAAGCGTAACGTCACTCTGCAGAACATCATTGACCGCTTTCAGAAGGCTTCCGTGAGCGGGCCCAACTCCCCCAGTGAGACTCGCCGCGAGCGGGCCGCCCTAGACAGCAAGGCCATGACCTCCCCCAGCGAGAGGGTGCAGTGTCAGTTCTGTGAGCAGGACCCTCCCCAAGACGCCGTCAAGACCTGTGTCACCTGCGAGGTGTCCTACTGCGACGAGTGCCTGAAGGCCACCCACCCCAATAAGAAGCCCTTCACTGGCCACCGTCTGATCGAGCCCATGCCGGACTGCCACCTCAGGGGACTCATGTGTCTGGAGCACGAGGACGAGAAGGTGAACATGTACTGTGTCACAGATGAACAGTTGATCTGTGCCTTGTGCAAACTGGTCGGTCGGCATCGGGACCACCAAGTAGCAGCACTCAGCGACCGCTACGAGAAACTGAAGGTAAGAGATGCTACTGTACAATACTGTGCACAGCTTCAGGAATGTCTGGGGAGTATCTGGGGAGTTAATGACTGACTGTGAAGAGCTCATTGTGTACACATGGTGAGATTTAAAATCAAATTTGATAAAAAACAAGTTTGAATTTTTAAGTATACTAGATTAACAAGATTGTGCCTGAATTGCGTGACACAAATATTGATCAAATTCAATATTTGACCATTCACTTTTTGTGTTGTGGAGATTCACCACACATTTTTCAGAGATCAGTTCATTTTTTCATTACTTACTATTTTATATCAGCAGCTTTTCAAAAACATTAAAACGATGTGATTGTTATATAGTGTGTTGTTTCCAGAATGTAATATTTTATTTCTGGCCATATCATAAAAATCTGTGACCTACTGCAGTTTGAGAAAAAAACACATTGTTCAACATGTCATAGAGACATCGTGATGATGGAATTTGAAAATTATATTTGAGATTCACTTTAAACTTGAGTCATTAACATTATACATATTATCCAATATTTCAATAAATAGTCGTTCCCCCAATGATATCCTCTTTTTTAGATCTGTTTCCCCAGACTAAGACTAATGGGTGAATCAGGAGTCATTGCTGATGGTAACAGTGCAGTAAAAGAGCACAATATACAATCAGGCAACCTCACTATTATATGATATGTATTATATATCTACAGATGTCTGGGCTCTTGACGTACGAAACCTTAAAAGAAAGTATTACAGAAATGGCTAATGGAAATCCCCGTTCGGTCAGATTCCCCAATAATACAACAGCATTAAACTAATGTGATTTCTGTTCATATTTCAAAAGCAAGAGCTTTGGGAACAAGGAGAGATCACACATCAAGACACTCTTTCTTTGACGGCCTTAAATGTAACATTTGCCACGTAATTCCAACCAATAAAAAATATTGCTTCCAGGGTTTCAGGTTAAGTAGAGCTAACCACTTTCCCTCCATGGTTCCATATTAATAAGGCGTCATGAGAGAGACTGTTAGCTGGAACACACAAAAAGGTGGCCACGCATTCCTTCCACTTTAGACTTGAATGAGCCCCTGTCAAAGCACTGAGATTCGGGCTTTGTGGGTTAGTATTTTGCCAACACACGCCATGGGACACGATCATGGCTCCAGAAACCTCATGGGAGCAATTAATGCTTTATTACAAGGCAGAACCATGCAGCTGTGTGTTATAGTTAGCCTTTCACATGGAAATTGACCCTCACATTTGACAAGTTCTATCAAGAGATGCAGCAAGCAGGGCTGGGATGTTAGCAGACCTCAACCTTTTACATTCTATATTGATCAACATATAAAGTATTGAAATATCTTCTCAGTAAAGTTGTTATTTTAGTATTTGCAATTCATCAAGTGGATGCTAAAACAATTTTTTTGTAGTTAACATTTTTTACCGTCTTTTATTTGTACTGTACAGTAGACATAGCCTATCTATTGTCATTCTATCACAGGCTATTGATAGCGTATACATTTTTTGTAAATATTTGCATAAGGCAGTGTTTAGTTAATGCCTTTAGTAAATAAGAAGTCAGTGTAATAGTGTAGCAACTGAGTATCTGTCAAGTCTAGTGAAAAGGTTTCTAGGGATCACATGGCTTCCACTGCATGGCTTTGAAAGACCACAGGACTTTTCACACATATATAAATATATAACACTACTTGAGCATGAATCATAAAAAGGGGGTTTTGCATTACATGATACACACAAACTATTTTTGCTTGTCCTTTCACCAAAAACAAAGAGAATGCCAATGGCGAATGTCAAGCTTGGTCCCAGACTCCCAGTGAAACTGAGATGCGGTAATCTTAGATTGCAGTATAGCGATTGAGGTCAGAGCATCAGCCTTAACCAGTTTCTCCTTTGTTTGATCATGCTGTCATTGTGCAGAGAACTCCAGACTGCTATCTCAGTGAGAGGAGTGAACAGGAAGAAGCATACCAGGTGATATCTACGGTATCTACATTCAGGGACAGGTCTACTAAGAGTTTATAGCTGCTATTTTCAATGGGAAATAAAACCTACAGACTAGAGTATCAAATATGATGCAATATACAGTAGAAATTATATTAAGGTCAAATCTAGATCATTTCCGGGGCGCTTTTATTCCCCTCTGAAAATATCAGGAGCATATTTTGCACATGTGCAAATACTCGGTAAACCTGACCTTTAGAATATAGTCCACATTTTATTGTGGATGGCTTCATGGCCTCTATGCGAGATCTGCATAGTTTATGTAATGCGTAGTGACATATCTATACATACAGTATGTAGATATGTACTATGGAACATAGTTTCACTTTTTGTGCCATCATACTGTTACATAAACACAAGAGAGAACACTATAAAAAAAAAAATACATTACCAGATTTACATTACTAGGAAAATAACTATCCCCTACTTCACTGTTGCACTGTATTTTAATGGTATTACTAAGAGTGGGCAGTGGCAGACTTGTGGTCAACTATAACCCATGTATGTCCAATATTACTTGCCAGATGTAAGATGCTCTATCTACTACACTGGCTAGTTGAAGCCAGTAAGTAACTGTAATTAATTTTACAGTACGCTACTGTAATCCATTTTACAGTAATCCAAACATGTTACCACATTTTTTACTGTAATCTAATTTACAGTACATTACTGAAATTGCCCATGCAGCGACATATTACCCAGTGTTCTTTGAAGTTTGAATTTTTAACATTTATATTTTGGTCATTTAGTGGGTGCTCTTGTCCTTAACAACTTACATCTAGTGCATTAAACCAAGGTTGATTTTTTTTTAAACACGTCACAGTCATAGCAAGTAAAGGTTTATCTAAATGTTACTGAAAATGTTGTAGTTAAGGATACATTGGTCTTCAAAATAATTGTAATTACAACAAGACATCTTATTATATACTGTATCATAGGTCATCTCTGGATAGTGCCAATACAATACTGAAATATTCACAGTAAATTCATGCAATGAAACACAGTACAATAAAGTAAAAGTGACTATAAACTATGAAAATTATTTCTACAGTATTTTACTGTAATTACAAGGAATTAAAGCAAGCAGGTTGCCTGTATGCATTTGCATATTAAAGCATATTAATGAATACTAGGTGTTTCATGTCCTTTTGATCTGTTTTGCCCTGCACTCAACCTTTAACAATTTTAGACTTTCTGCCACTCTGATCTGTCTCCTATATCAGATTAAGTATTAGGTAACTACTACCACATATCAAATAAATTGGTACAGCACTCTCACTAGCGGGTGCAACAAACATAGCCTCTTACAAGACACGCCTCAAAATATATTAATGAGTGAGAAACAACAATACCATGCATCCACTAATGTTTAAAAGGCTTTTGGTGCTCCAAAAATGCAATATGGTACTATATTCTGAATTACAGTAAATTACTGGCAGCAAATGTTCAGTAAGCTACTGTAGAGTTTCAGGACAAGATTTGTAGAATTCCAAAAATACAGTATATTACTGTATTCTGTGGGGGTACAGCATTCTCACTCACAGGTCCAACAAATATAGCCTCTTACAAAGTGTGATTTAAATATGTTAATGAGCCAGAGATTCTTTCCCTGCCCACATTTTCCCACAATGCAACATAATTAATACTTTTTTTTTTAAATACGGTATTTTACTGTGCATTCTACAGTGTTTTACTGTTGAAATTACAGAAACGTCTTTCAGTGTGCTGTAAAACAAATACAGTACTTTACTGTGCATTCTACGGTAATCTACTTGGTTTAGTTTATACAGTATTATACTGTTGATTAATACAGTAAGTTGCTGATCAAATTACAAAAACGGCTAGCAGTGTGCGTGGTCACATTTTTCACTGCAAATCCTACAATATATGTGATTAGAATGTCTGAGGCAGAAACAAATGAATGAAGTTATGCTGAGCATGGCAATTGTAATGTCACAACCACACTGGTCCTTACTTATCGTCATAGACCTTAATACCCTTGTATATGATTACTTTTTGTCTGTTTCTATTCCCCCTGACCTTAGTACCAAGGTATTGTCATACTATCTCCCCAAGTCAGCATATACAGTGGGGCTAGGATGACCTGGTCTTGGCTTAATTTTATGTTGTTGCAGCACTGTCCTTTGTGCTCTATGTCTGTCACATGGGGCTATTGTCTTGATTTTGAAAAGTTTAATCTTTAACATAAAAGTGATAAGTCACCCCGCTTCACCTTTTGAAGTTAAACCTATAAAATATACAACAGCCAAAGTACAAAATAATCCTATCTAAATAAATAATGTTAACAGAGAGTATTTGAAAAGGATAAGATATTTTTGGACATGGAGATGCAGCCATAGGCCTCAATGCAAAAAGAATCCTACATGTGTTGCAAAATTAACTACACTTAGCATGCCCTATTTCTTATTTTCACAAGTCTTGACGAGCTAGACTACAGTATGCTGATGGTCCTCTGCCAAGCCCCATCATTGCCCTATTTGGTTACATCCCAGAGGGCACATGCACTGTAGCACTCTCTGACTAACGTAGGAGGAACACGAATCAAAGACGTAACAGTAGTATTTCGATACCTGTACATGTCTGAAATCTCTTATGTTACCTTGTGATGAATGCAGACAGAGAGGTGAGGAAGAGAGGGTAAGGAGGTTAAAATACATTTTCCCTTTTATATAATGAGACTGATCGTTATTGGTTATTGTACTGTAGAGTATCCAGTAGTTTTACATTTTGTCCTCACTTTCATCTGACATATTGTTCATATTTTCATTGAAAGATTCTCAACTTAATTTCCCCTACTATAATGATTCATTGTGCAACTTTTTGCATCAACCATAGAACATGTTTATACAGTTCCCTGCAATGGAGTTCTGTTTTCCTAAAGTAATCCAGATGTGATGAGAGAAGAATAGCTGCTTCCTCTGGATGAGGAATGCTTTTGGTCCCACACCTTTCTTTGGCTTTGGCTTGCTCAGTCTCTCTTCCTTTCTGACAAAAACCGGACAGGTCAGACCACTGTCGATGTTTGGAAACTGTCCTGCCAACTTTTCCATAATTTTACCACCTGATCTAAGGACAGTGAAAGCTTTGATTGTGTCGATTGTAAAAAGAGGCAATAGCCTGGTTTATTATTTCAAACTCTATTAATATATTATAAAATAGTGCATTTCTTGGGAAGAGTGCGTTCACATGCAAAACAATAAAATTTACCATGTAGATGACTTGCCAGTGGCCACGATCAAAAACTGTGCATCAACCCTCAAAAGGCTAAAGGAAGCCACGTCCACCTAAAATGAGTAACAGAGAGAGATGGAGTTGGCAGAGTGGGTTATCTAGTCTCCAGCATGGGCCTGCTGTCTCTCCTCTCAGAGTTGTTCTGGGAGCTTCTGCAGGGATCCAAATCCTCTCAGATTAATGGCACAGGATAAATCATCTCTGAGAGGAAGTGGATGCTTTATCTCCTGTTGGGAGTTGAAATGCCAACTGGCATGCCACCCTAACTGTCAAACGTTTATGGAAGAGAGACAGGAGAGAGAGGGAAATACCCTATTTACATAAAGCAATGTTGTTTTGGCCTGGCAACAGAGTGTTAACCCACCAAGAGGCATATCATTCATTACTATACCCTCTATGACTTCTTTTGTTTTCGCATTATGTAAAATTTCTTCACCAAGGCAATTATTTCAAGTGCATTATACAACTATACAGTCAAACATACAAATTAACACACTGCTGTATATAATTGCCTTTTTCGGTAGATTCAATTATTATAACACATCCATTCATACTTTAGGAACTGCATTGGAGCATTTTTCATTGCGTTGTAGTGTGTGGGTTGTTGTTCTGGTGAGGCTACTTCAGCTCGCTCAGCTGTTATCTAGCCAGGGCTCTCCGGGTCGGTCCCCTGCACCTTCAATCCACAACAGCACAGAGCTATTTACATTTACATTTAAGTCATTTAGCAGACGCTCTTATCCAGAGCGACTTACAAATTGGTGCATTCACCTTATGATATCCAGTGGAACAACCACTTTACAATAGTGCATCTAACTCTTTTAAGGGGGGGGGGGGGTTAGAAGGATTACTTTATCCTATCCTAGGTATTCCTTAAAGAGGTGGGGTTTCAGGTGTCTCCGGAAGGTGGTGATTGACTCCGCTGACCTGGCGTCGTGAGGGAGTTTGTTCCACCATTGGGGTGCCAGAGCAGCGAACAGTTTTGACTGGGCTGAGCGGGAACTGTACTTCCTCAGAGGTAGGGAGGCGAGCAGGCCAGAGGTGGATGAACGCAGTGCCCTTGTTTGGGTGTAGGGCCTGATCAGAGCCTGAAGGTACGGAGGTGCCGTTCCCCTCACAGCTCCGTAGGCAAGCACCATGGTCTTGTAGCGGATGCGAGCTTCAACTGGAAGCCAGTGGAGAGAGCGGAGGAGCGGGGTGACGTGAGAGAACTTGGGAAAGTTGAACACCAGACGGGCTGCGGCGTTCTGGATGAGTTGTAGGGGTTTAATGGCACAGGCAGGGAGCCCTATTCTAATGGCTTCATCACCTCTGCTTGAATATAAATAAATAATCTTGGTGAGAGCAGTAAAAAAAAATATATGCTATTTCTGTACACACTGACGGCTGACGCACAGAGCCTTATGAAATCGCAATGCGAAAAGGCCGACCTGAGAGAGCTTTCCCCACCATTAGCTAAACAGTGACTTCACAGACACCTTCAGATCTCCAAAGTTCTATGCTCTCTGTTCACTCAATTCTTTAAACTTTTCATCATACAGTAGAGATGTAGGATCTTAATTTGAGCATGTTCACTACAACAGGAAAATGTTCCCGCCTCAACAGGAAATGTGAATTATTATGTGGATTATAATTAATGAACATTTTTGTAGGAGATGATACATTATTCGTAAGGGAAAATCAAATCTGAAATTTCAAAGTGGAAATTACAAACCTCAAATATACTACAAGTTAAAAATGTCCTGCATTGCAGGAAAGTTCTCCTGCAACAGGCTGATCAAATTAAGATCATACATCTGGGCTTGTACTTAATATGATAAAAAAATATATATAAAAAACATGGTGGACAATCTTTATATCTAGTATTTCAACAAGTTGTTCATTTCAATTGACTGTTATCTAGAGGGCAACATAATGGTATAGCACTCCATTTTTGTATTCTCTTACTGTTTTTATTCAGTGAAGTAGGCTCATGATGTTATCTATAGACCCATACACACATAACAATTCTCCTGGAGCATAATCACAGTATTAAATTAATCCAGGATTATATACCGTTAACAAATAACCCTCTCAGACATCTAACCAATGCCCTTGTGCCCTCCTTACGCCTCACTGCATAACCCCTGTGGCAAGACAATGTAATCCTTCATGGAGAAGAGTAATACATTGCAATCTAAATCATTGTGCCAGACAATAATACAACATAAAGAACCTTCTGGATGCATAACAGCCAAACAGAACTTCCCAAATATTCACCTAGCCATAGAGCCGTAGATAGTCAAGCTGTGAGAGAGTTTGATCTGAGTCATCGGCGGGTGATTAATGCATGCATGGTTTAGTTGCCTAAATCTCTGGCAGATGCTCTTCTTGTCCCTCTCAACTTTGGGAGCTTAGTGAGCAGGCAGAAAGATGGGAGCTCTGGCATTGGGGCTAGCTCAGAGGTTACTGACTGACTGATCACACACCAAATGGTACACAACCAGACCCTATGAAGGGATTCTCTGTTAGCTTATCATCTTCCACCAGTGGACAGACATGGTTGTGATTTTGACTTCCCCCCCTTCTTTCTAAATGTTGTGAACTGTGTACAGTTTGCTAGAGGAATATTATTTTCAGTTACATACTCTGTTGTTCATAGTTTTGTTCTATTCTTTTTTTCCACAGCAAGCCTTGGACTCTAACCTCAGCAATCTAATCAAGAGGAACAATGAGTTGGAAACTCTGATGGGCAAGTTGATTCAGACTTGCCAACATGTGGAGGTAAGGACGTTTTTCTCTTTCCCTATTAGGCTATGTGGCACATCTCCCAGTTTCTGTGTCATTTCTAATGTTTGATTATTTGATGATATGATTTGTTGATTTCTTCCTTGTGAGTATTGTACATTTAACCCATTACGTGCCAGAAAAGATACAGTGGTTGCTGACATAAAGTGCGTAGAAAAGGAAAAGGAATATCTCTGATTGGTAAAAAAAATAAAATTGCCTCAAACCTCAATATTGTCATTTAGCATTCAAGCTCACCAGATTCTGTGAAATGCAAAACTTTGCAATTCAGTGAACATGTTAGAAAACTGTGACATAAGGTTGTATCTGCAATAAGATGATTCCGAGATAATTGGCTCTAAAGTTCCGAACCCTCACTGGTTTAAATGGTGTCAGCACTTTTCATCTAGTATTCTTTTGAAATTAACAACATGAATTGGGGTATCTAGAGCACTATATAGGTAGAGTACATTGAATAGAATAAGGTTACAGTATGTCAATTACTCAAGTTTGACAAAAATGCAGATAGAACCTTAGAACCAAGCTCTCGATATAATATCATATTATCTCACGGACACAGTTACTGAGATGAATATGTTCACTGGGTATACAATAAAGTGGATATGCCAGTAAACCTAACTGTATAAAGTAGGATATAGGCTAATCTTACTGTAGCCTATAAACATTGCAATATTGGCAAGCGTGCGTGACTGTCTGTGTGTATGTGCATGGTATAGGGTTATTTGGGGAATAGATAGATAGAACACAGCAAAAACATTTGAACATTTGAACCAATTGAGGACTAAAATGTCAGATGACACAACGTGCCCACAGAGAGATGAAAGAGAGACTGGGCATGTAGCAGCTCTGGCTGTATTTAGGAAAAATAACTACTGCTGCAATGACTATGCTCCGCTGATTCTCACCTGCGGCACTGTGCTATCCTGTGTGTGATGACTGTATTGTGTAGATCTAACCTGGGAAACCCTAGGTAGGTCTTCTGCCTCAAGTGGACTATTATCTCATACGAGCCAGAGGGGCTTTGTTACTGTATATGAGCATTATTGTATTTTAACAATGAATATTGTACTATCTTTTATCCTGTATCAGGCCAAAGCCACTGCAATGAAAAACCATCAACTACCACCACATTCATATCTTTGACCATCCCTGTTCTA
Source organism: Salvelinus alpinus (assembly GCF_045679555.1). NCBI lineage: Eukaryota > Metazoa > Chordata > Actinopteri > Salmoniformes > Salmonidae > Salvelinus > Salvelinus alpinus. The sequence goes on along the minus strand of NC_092099.1, from coordinate 20,152,472 downwards.
ATCTCTTCCCAAGTGTAATGCATCAAGACAAGAGAACAAGCTCCTTGAAGAATGTGACCTCCTGATCGACATCATACAGCAGAGAAGGCAGATGATAGCCACCAAGATAAAGGAGGGCAAGGTAATTTCTTAGGCGTTAGTATGTTTTGATGGTTATTGAGGAGGGCAGATGGGTCAGGCTGCCTATCCCTTGGGAGATGCTCAGTCTTGCTCTTCATCTTCCTCGTGTCCCCAAGGTTGAACTTTCTGTTAAGGCTGAGGATGTACACTCTCACACAATCTCAAAAACAACAGCCATCATTATCATATTTCCCAGCATGCTTATTGCAGGTTGTTTTTAGAACTGTTTGTTTCAATATGTGTGTTTTTGCATGCAAATTGATTGATTGATCTTATGCTACACAAAGATAAATAACATACATAACAAAAGAATACAATCTGTTAGTAGTTGGATTTATTGCACCGGTTACTGAGTTGTTCCCGTTGGGATGGTTTAGGTAGTAACATTTATAAAATGTTTCCTACCTTGGCAGTCATTCTAAATGCAGGTAGCAGGTGATTAAAAATTCACATTTTTGGATATCCTTACTCGGGCTGGATTCCAATAGAAATTACATATCACTTTGCAAGCCACCATAATGGAACTGCAAACCAGGAGATTCAGACCACTGTGTTTGGGTAAAACTACACATTCAACATACGCCTGCCTCAAAAGGGTTCTTCAATTGTCCCCATAGGATAACCCTTTTGGGTTCCAGGTAGAACCATCTGTGAAAAGGGTTCTACCTGGAACCCAAAAGGGTTTTTCATAGGCTTCTCCTATGGCAGGGGTGTCAAACTCATTCCATGGAGGGCCTAGTGTCTGTTGGTTTTTGTTTTTTCCTTTCAAGTAAGACCTAGACAACCAGGTGAGGGAGATACTTACCAATTAATGACCTTAATTTATCAATCAAGTACAAGGGAGGAGTGAAAATCCGCAGACACTCGGCCCTCCATGGAGTGAGTTTGACATGTGTCTTATGGGGACAGCCGATTAAGGTACAAATAACAAGGGTCCAATTATGCACCCATTCTAAAGGTACATAGGATATACTGTACCTTACACTTACAGGATACCACTACAGTGAAAAGTGTTTGTACCCCTTTAAAAACTCATCTAAACCTTTATTTCTGAGCGTGTACGTTGTTACCATACCATAAGTCTCTGCTCGACATGCACAGCTTTCACTGACTATGTAGCCTACCTCAAGAGACAAACATAAACAAGAGTCGGCTTCTTTGTTAGAATGCATGATTTAATTTACTCTGGAATTCAGATTTTATGAAAATGTGTTGTCAGTTCAGTGCTGCGTGACTGATCCAGCTATAATAGCTTGGTTGTGTATGTGCAATACAGTATGTATCCTGTAGTATGCTTACTAACAGTAATGGAGTATTGTTGGCACAGCATTTAGGAAACTTAAACAATTCCACTCTGCTCCTTTAGTGGTTTCTATCCCTTCCCCCAATATTATGGGCTCCCGAGTGGCGCAGTGGTCTAACACGGAACCCAAACCGGCTGCGCGCGTGCGCCATCGTGCGCTATCGTTCATACATTTATTTTGCCCCCCCCACACCAAACACGATCACGACACGCAGGTTAAAATATCAAAACAAACTCTGAACCAATGACATTAATTTAAGGACAGGTCGAAAAGCATTAAACATGTATGGCAATTTAGCTAGTTAGCTTGCACTTGCTAGCTAACGTTAATTTGTCCTATTTAGCTAGCTTGCTGTTGCTAGCTAATTTGTCCTGGGATATAAACATTGAGTTGTTATTTTACCTGAAATGCACAAGGACCTCTACTCCGACAATTAATCCACACATAAAACGGCCAACCGAATCGTTTCTAGTCATCTCTCCTCCTTCCAGGCTTTTTCATCTTTGAACTTATATGGTGATCGCATCTAAACTTTCATTGTATTACCACGACAACCGGCAACAAAGTTTGTCTTTCAATCACACACGTGGGTATAACCAATGAGGAGATGGCACGTGGGTACCTGCTTCTATAAACCAATGAGGAGATGGGAGAGGCAGGACTTGCAGCGCGATCTGCGTTAGAAATAGGAATGACTTCTATTTTAGCCCTTAGCAACACAGACGCTCGTTGTGATACAGCCTGGAATCGCCGGTTGTGATACAGCCTGGATTCGAACCAGGGTCTGTAGTGACACCTCTGGCACTGAGATGCAGTGCCTAACATGCTGACCAGACCGGACACGTCGCGTGCGCGAGCGTCGCAAAATAAATTTAGGAATCCATGTTATTCAATTGTTGCAGTCGTGGCAAGCAGTGTGGGTGCAATAATTGAATAACATGGATTCCTACATTTATTTTGCGACGCTCGCGCACGCGACGTGTCCAGTCTGGTCAGCATGTTAGGCACTGCATCTCAGTGCCAGAGGTGTCACTACAGACCCTGGTTCGATTCCAGGCTGTATCACAACCGGCTGTGATTGGGAGTCCCATAGGGCGGCGCACAATTGGCCCAGCGTTGTTAGGGTTTGGCCGGGGTAGGCCATCATTGTAAATATGAATTTGTTCTTAATTTACTTGCCTAGTTAAATAAAGGTTAGATAAAAAAAAATAATAAGTGTCATTAGAGAGAGATTGAGGGGCTCGGAGGGATGGCTCTGGCATGCTATGCCATGTTCAGAGCCACATCACACCTGTTTCCTGTGATCCCTCTGAGGAGCACTGCTTCCTTCCTCGCCCTGTGCCGCATGTCACAGTCAGGAGTCAGAGGCTGCTCTCTGCTCCCTGCCGATGGACGGAGGGGGCAAGCAGCCACACTCCCAGAGGGGAGGATGTAATGGCTCTGTTACCTTGGTGATGTTATGGAGGATGTAGATTCTCCTCATGCCATCCTCAAAGTGTGTCTCTTACAATGGTTTAAGCAGATGTGATGAAATAAAAGCATGTTTTGAATTTGAGAAAATGGTGATATGTTTATGTACAAATGAATTACCTCTTGATTGTGACCGTTAAAGAAGGAACTGTCAACTCAATTGAACCTGGAGCCTTGGTAGTCCTTCAGTTTCTGAAGCCGCGGTAGCCTGAGAAGTAGGTTTGTAGACTTGATACTGCAGGTCTACTGTACCTGCCTCTGCACCAGTGAATTCAATAATCCATTGTTTCTTTTCAGGCTATACGGCTGCGAAAGCTAGCCCAGCAGATCGCCAGCTGCAAGCAGATCATTGAGAGATCGTCGTCCCTCATCACTCAGGCTGATCACACCCTCAAGGAGACAGACCATGCCCGCTTCCTGCAAACAGCCAAAAGCATCTGTGAAAGGTGAGCTATCAAGTCAACCGATTGTGGTGATAATGATCCAAACCCTCAACTGACTGAGAGTCACAGGTTGTAATAAGATAAATGTCACGTGAATCCTGTATCTTTGGGTTTCAGAGTGTCCATGGCAACAGCATCCTCTCAGATCCTGATACCAGAGATCAACCTAAATGACACCTTTGATACGTTTGCGTTGGACTTCACAAGGGAAAAGAAAATGCTGGAAAGCTTGGATTACCTCACAGGTGAACACAACTCCGAACATGATCCTTGATATTAAGGATATTAAGAACATATCTATAACTCAGATCTATCTGAAATAGGAGATTATGGTATAGTGCAATCCCTGTTTATATATTTCTTTAGAAGTCAAAGTGAAAACAGCTACACTGTATTTGTATTTGTAATTATTATGGATCCCCATTAGTTACTCCAAGGCAGTAGCTACTCTTGCTGGGGTCCAGCAAAATTAAGGCAGTTATACCATTTAAAAAACATTACAATACATTTCAGAACAGATTTCACAACACATTAAGTGTGTGCCCTCAGGCCACTACTCTACTACCACGTATCTACAACACAAAATCGTTGTGAATATTTGTGTATAATGTGTATGTTATCATGTGTGTGTGTGTAGCATCTCATGTCAGAAGCTATGTGGCGTGTACAGTGGTTTTGACTGGGTAATACCCTTGGTGCTTTGTTGAGTGCTTCCTGAGGGCAAGGAAATGCTCACAAGTGTAGAAGATACAGTTTGAGGTTTGTTTACAGTTTAATGAAATGGCTTTTGAGTGTTCTGGCTTTTAGGACATTCTCAGCAGGGTGTCCTGTCCTCTGTTCTGTATTGAGGCAGTGGGTTGTAGCTCAAGGAGCAGTAACTTTGTGGTTAGTGGTTAGAGCATTGGGCCAGTAACCAAAAGGTTGGTGGATCGAATCCCCGAGCTGGCAAAGTCTGTCGTTCTGCCCCTGAACAAGGCAGTTAACCCACTGTTCCTAGGCCGTCATTGTAAATAAGAATTCATTCTTCACTGACTTGCCTAGTTAAATAAAGGTTAAATAAAAAATAATAAGAAAAACGCACAGTAAAAGTCACTTGCAAGAGTGGGCTTGGTTGTATTTACCTAAAATCTCCAATCCCCTGCACATAACACGTTGGACATAAGAAAATACACTGATTGTGTCAATCCAAAGTACGGTACTCTACTGTGTGTTATGTCAACTGTCCATCATTGTTGTCATTAAATGACACATACCAGGAACTGACGTGATTAAAAATAACTATATTTTTCTATTTGCAGCACCAAATCCCCCAATAATCCGGGCGGAATTATGTACGGCATCGAATGACACCATCACTGTTCACTGGACGTCTGATGACGAGTTCTGTGTGGTCTCCTATGAGCTTCAGTATGCCATCTTCACCGGACAAGCCAATGTTGTCAGTAAGTATACAATTCTTGTCTAGATGTCCTCAGTACAGTATGTTGGGTGTGTCTGTACAGTACGTCTGTTGTGGTACAACATTTTAAATCATGAAAGGTAGGCTATCTGAGAGCAATCATACATATAAAGCCTCTTACTGTATGTAGCTTTGGGGTCTTCATTGCACTATCCTGATCAAATAAATAATTTGTCATGTCAGCAGGGGTGCAACAACCATTTAATTGTGTGGATAATAAGATATCAGAGATCTCTGCTCTGTATCTCTCTGGCACAGACTCTAGGCAAGAGGATATAGGCAGATTATGGGCAGAATTTTTCCCTGTGGCTCATGTAAGTGACAGACTGTTGGAATAGATCACCCTAACAGGGTTACAGCATGCTGAATCAAGCAATTGGCCCTCTTCTGCCCCAGTGCCTGTTCATACTACAGTGAATAGGTAATGTTATTGTTTGATTTAATGACAACAATTGGAGAATGATTCATTGGAGGTGTTCTTATCTCAACAAATGTATTTTACATTGTGTGTTTGTTACAATCCAGTGGTTGTTTTTTTCTCTCTCATCTGCCATTAACTGATTGTCTTTGTCTGTGGTCTAGGTTTGTGTAACTCAGCTGATAGCTGGATGATTGTGCCCAACATCAAGCAGAACCACTACACGGTGCATGGACTCCAGTGTGGCACCAAGTACATGTTCATCGTCAAGGCCATCAATCAGGCAGGGAGTCGCAGCAGTGAGCCTTGGAAACTCAAGACCAACAGTATGTTTGCGTTTCGAATAGCTGTACCATGCTGATATCATTAAGCATCTTTGGAGATTTGATATACGGAGATAGCATATTTACCATTGTTTACTGTTAATCTATTAATGGTCAACAGGTCAACCATTCAAGTTGGACCCAAAGTCTGCTCACAAGAAGCTGAAGGTCTCCCATGACAACCTGACAGTGGAGCGAGACGAGACGTTGTCCAAGAAGAGCCACACTCAGGACCGCTTCACCAGCCAGGGCAGCTACGGCGTCACAGGGAACGTGTACATCGACAGCGGGCGCCACTACTGGGAAGCCTTGATAGGAGGGAGCACATGGTAAGGATATGGACCTGTGGTGTTTGAAGTACATCAGACTAGAACATTTGGAGAGACAAATGTGTGTGAGAATCAGATTGGGAAATCCAATCATGGTCTCTGTTACTCTATAGTAAACGCAATCTTAAAATCTAAAATCTCTAGGATGTTAGGCCTATCATTTCCCATCGGTGCTATTTGACCACTACCAGAAAATGAGCCATCAACATTCAATATTCTATTTTTCTATCTTTATCAGGTTTGCTGTGGGCGTTGCTTACAAGTCAGCACCGAAACATGAGTGGATTGGCAAGAACTCTGCCTCGTGGGTACTGTCTCGCTGCAACAACTCCTGGGTAGTACGTCACAACAGCAAGGAGATGCCCATCGAACCGTCCCCCCACCTGCGTCGTGTGGGGGTGTTGCTGGACTACGATGCTGGCTCCCTGGCCTTCTACGATGGCGCCGGCTCACAGCACCTGTACACGTTCGACATCGCCTTCGCTCAGCCAGTCTGTCCCGTGTTCAACGTGTGGAACAAGTGTCTGACTGTCCTCACAGGGCTGCCCATCCCAGACCACCTAGAGGGAACAGACTGCCGGGATTAACAGTCCAGCTAATAGAACACAGAGACACAGAGGGAGCAGAACAGACTGATTGCAGCCTCACCTGGCTGCCTTTTTGTCCCAGCACCAATGCTGTATAAAACAGAATAAAGCCATGGTCCCAGATGTCTCTAATCATGCTCTTATTAGAAGTAAATGAATTTCTTGAATTATTTATGGAAACCATTTATTGGATTTTATTTCTTGCTTTGCACATTCATGTACACTACTATATGTATGCTTGTTGGTTTTTGGGGTGCGCTTAGAGAGGAAGATGGATATAACGTTTTGAAATTCAGTCAAACTTATTTTCATGCAGCTCTGAGAATAGTTTATTTCCTTCTTACAAATATAGAAGGTTGTTTCTGTCTTTCCATGTATCCATCGTTAGCAGCATGTTGATAAACGTTTTATGTGTAACCTGTTGATTTTGACATGGCATCATAGCAGCAGTACCACAGATTACTTCATAAAGCAGTCATATCAGGATTAGTCATCTACACCTGTTCTGTTTCATGCAGGTGTACCAAGATCCTCTCTACAATTAGAATGATAATAAACATGTTAAGAGTTATTTTAAGAGTTCATCTTAGGTGATTTAGTGCACTGACAACTTGACTATGATTGACAAATTAACAGAGACAATTCTTCATCTTCTCTTTGTTAAAAACCACTATGATGTTAAAAATCTTATTATTGTCGAAAATGTACATTTGAAATAGAAGCCATTTTAAGTGAAATTTCGATACAGAAATAACTTGACGCACCACCGCGTCACATGGTGATGTAATTTTGAATATTGAATAGCTCCTTGTGTGTTTCTGCTAAAGACCCGAGAAGAAGAGGTGAAGCGAGAGGGATAACTGGGTGTTTTATTTATTTTTTGCTCACCAAGCACAGGAGTTTTTTGTCTGGTCAAAGAAAGTGTGTCGAATTTGGTTTTGAAAAATGCGCTTATTTGCTACATGTGGCTTATTTGATTGAATATAACTTTCAGAATGATTAGGTTGTTACGTGTGTACTGATATAAGTAGGACACGTGACATGCAGGCCACTTCGAGAAAAAACATTTTAAATTGGAATTGTACCTGGTCGTCACTAGTTACCACGGCCACAAAGGTTTTTAAGGATTTATTTGATGATATATACTGTACTTTTAACTTTGTGTATGTGGTAGCTAGTGAAAACCATTGTGCCTGTTCACACGCGCCCTAAAATTCTAAATCAAATGGCTAAATTATAAATTTTATGACCAATTCCATATGTTAGCTTAGTAGATATGACGATCTAAGGGCTTAGACCTACAGGGGGTTAATTGTAATTAAATGCACCATGTGCAATCTCTGTAAATACCTTGCTGGTTTCTTCTCACATATAGGCTCTGTATGTTCACATACTTTTGGTATTTGAGCAATTTGACTTTTTCTGATGCCTGCATCATTATTTTCACACTAGTATACATTCCTCGTTAAAAATGTAATAAAGTGACATCAACAAACTTTTCACGTAGTGAATTTGTAATAAAACATCTAAATTGTAATGATAATGATTTTTAATTGTCTGCTACCTAATCTTAACAGTAATTTTAATTGAATTCAGATACCCCTGTAGGTAAAACAATGTGGTTCACCTGATGTATTTTAGCTGTGATTAAATTCACTGACCATAAATGTCTCATTAATGTCACACTGTATCCTTTATTAACCCACTTTTAAAAAAGTGTGTCACTATTATTCTAAATAACTCCTCAGCACAATACAACAATGATTAAGCTGTGATGAGATTCCTTCTGACATCTCTTTTTGTGCTCAAGTAACATGGCTTTAAGACCACTGGACCCCAATCCTTTCAACTAAAGTAGACTAGAACATATCTGAATTTTACCGTGACCTCACCATCGGACACCCTCGAGACATGGATCATGACATAGCTCGAGTGCACGAACATCGCCTGGCTACAATGATGTCACAGAGACCTGCGTAGTTTGATTGGAGGCATCTGTAAATATTTGTGTACAAAAAAACATGAGTGAAATATTATTGCCGGTCAATTTGATCAAATCTGTATTTGTGCTATTTACACAGTATCATAACATACCTATATTTCTTAACTACAATTATACTGGGTAAAAATAGCAGGTGCAGTAGTTAGGCCTACCTAGTTTTCAGAATAAGATGTTTGTATGTGGGTCTGTAGCTGTGTATTCAGATGGCAAGAAGGGTGACATCTTACAAGTTCCAACCCGACTTTGCTATTTAGTGACTTTTTTCATGTTAATCTTTACTTTTGTTGTACAGAAAGTTCATATTATTATCACATATGACCACCAAGCACTTCTGGATATCAGATTGCCAATTACTAAACTTGATTTTGACTTCAAATCCGATTTCAACTCTGATTCAGCTGTTCCCTTACTCATACCGGACCCCATTGCTTTGTTTCATGGGCAAACAAAATTCTGCATGCGTATATGCGATACATTAGCCGGCATCCTGGTGAGATTGAGACTAAGAGAATCCCCTCCATTCTATTGGCAAATGTCCAGTCACTCAAGAATAAGATGGATGAGCTTTGTTTGAGAGTCTTCTATCAGATGGACTTGAAAAGCTGCAATCTTACAGAATATGCCTCCCGAGTAGCGCAGCGTTCTAAGGCACTGCATCTCCCTACAGACACCCTGGTTTAAATCCAGGCTATATCACAACCGAGTCCCATAGGGCGGCGCACAATTGGCCCAGCATCGTCCGGGTTTGGCCGGTGTAGGCCGTCATTGTAAATAAGAATTTGTTTTTAACTGACTTGCCTAGTTAAATAAAGGTTAAATAAAAAAAATGTTTTTTATAAAAATGTAAATAAAAAAAATCCTAGCAGAGATGTGGCTGAATGACTCTATGTACATAGAACTCAGTGGTTTCTCCGTGTGGTGTCACAATCGGACGAAGGCGACCTTGGGCAAGTCCCTCTTCATAACCTCCAACTGGTGGGCTACTTCCAGTGAGAAGGAAATCTTTAGCTTTTGCTCACCTGACACAGAATACCTCACGGTAAGCTGCAGACCCTTTTATCAACCAATAGAGATCTCATCGATAATTATCACTGCTGTATACATCTCTCCACAAGCCAACACCACTTTGGCACTCCATTGGTGGAAAAAGTAGCCAATTTTCATACTTAAGTAAAAGTAAAGATACCTTAATAGAAAATTAGTAAGTCTAAAAGTATTTGGTTTTAAATATACTTAACTATCAAAATGAAATGAAATTGCAAAAATATACTTAAGTATCAAAAGTAAAAGTATAAATAATTTCAAATTGCTTGTATTAAGCAAACCAGGCGGCACAATTTCATTGTTGTAAATTGTTTACGGACAGCCAGGGGCACATTCACATATAATTTACAAACAAAACATTTGTATTGTAGTGAGTCCGCCAGATCAGAGGCAGTAGGGATGACCAGGGATGTTCTCTTTATGGCTGCAGGGGCAGTATTGAGTAGCTTGAATGAAAGGTGCACAGAGGTGCCCAGAGTAAACGGTCTGCTCCTCAGTCATAGTTGCTAATATATGCATATTATTATTAGTATTGGATAGAAAACACTCTGAAGTTTCTAAAACTGTTTGAATTATGTCTGTGAGTATAACAGAATTCATATGGCAGGCAAAAACCTGAGAAGTTCCACTTCCTGTTTGGATTTTTTCTGAGGCTGGTAGATTTTCAACCAAGCTCCCATTGAAATTACAGCGAGATATGGATGAGTTTTCACTTCCTACGGCTTCCACTAGATGTCAACAGTCAATAGAACTTTGTCTGATGACTCTACTGTGAAGGGGGGCCGAAGGAGACAGGAATGAATCACCACTGCCATGAGGTGACCATGCTTTGACCACGCGCGTTCACGTGAGAGGCAGCTCCGTTCCATCGCTCATCTGAAGTCAATGTAATTCTCCGGTTGGAACGTTATTCAAGATGTATGTTAACAACATTCTAAAGATTGATTCAATACATCGTTTGACATGTTTCTACTGACTGTTACGGAACTTTTGGACATTTCGTCACGTTTTAGTGAACGCGCTTTGTGACTTTGGAATTGTTTACTAAACGCGTAACCAAAGTAGCTAATTGGACATAAATAACGGACATTATCGAACAAATCAAGCATTTATTGTGGACCGGGGATTCCTGGGAGTTCATTCTGATGAAGATCATCAAAGGTAAGGGAATATTTATCATGTAATTTCTGGTTTCTGTTGACTCCAACATGGCGGCTAATTTGACTCTTGTTCTGAGCTCCGTCTCAGATTATTGCATGGTTTGCTTTTTCCGTAAAGTTTTTTTGAAATCTGACACAGCGGTTGCATTAAGGAGAGGTATATCTATAATTCCATGTGTATAACTTGTATTATCATCTACATTTATGATGAGTATTTCTGTTGAAACAATGTGGCTTTGCACTATCATTGGATGTTTTTGGAACTAGTGAATGTAACGCGCCAATGTAATGTAAACTCCGATTTCTTTATATAAATATGAACTTTATCAAACAAAACATACATGTATTGTGTAACATGAAGTCCTATGAGTGTCATCTGATGAAGATCATCAAAGGTTAGTGATTAAATTTAGCTTTATTTGTGCTTTTGTGACTGCTATCTTTCGCTGGACAAAATGGCTGTGCTTATTGTGGTTTGGTGTGACCTAACATAATCGTTTGTAGTGCTTTCGCTGAAAAGCACATTTGAAATCTGACACTTTGGTGAGATTAACAACAAGATTACCTTTAAAATGGTATAAAACACATGTATGTCTGAGGAATTTTAATTATGAGATTTCTGTTGTTTTGAATTTGGCACCCTGCACTTTCACTGGCTGTTGTCATATCATCCCGTTACCGGGATTGCAGCCATAAGAAGTTTAACTAAGAAGTAACATTGCCAGATTTATCTTCTCAAGTGGATCTTTTAAATAATATCCAAATAGATTACTTTTCTACAATGAGACAATGTAAACTTTTTCCACATTAACCTAGATCAACAAGGTTTTCAGGTTAATTTAAAGTTTAATTCCCAAACAGCATATACAAATTTGATTTATCATTAATATTGATTCATCAGTAAAATTTGCTTGTGCAAAGCTCAGTCCAAACTACCCAGTACTGAAGGAAGTCCCGCCTCCATCAGGAATCCCATGTGTCTTCGGCCTTACTAAGAAGTGAACTTAGTGGTGAATGTACCCTAACATCTGAACTGCTGTTTACACTTATGATAATCCATACAATCTCCATTGACTGGATATCATCGTCTAATTAAATTTAATAAGTTAAATTGTTGAACATACCTTAAAGTTCTTTCAATCAAATAAGACACTTATAAACTTCCCATATTTTGAAAGTCCTATGAGTGTCATCTGATGAAGATCATCAAAGGTTAGTGATTAAATTTAGCTATATTTGTGCTTTTGTGACTGCTATCTTTCGCTGGGAAAAATGGCTGTGCTTATTGTGGTTTGGTGTGACCTAACATAATCGACATACAGTCGGGAGGAACTACTGAATATAAGATTAACGTCAACTCACCATCGTTCCAACCAGGAATATGACTTTCCCTTAACGGATCCAGTGTTTTGCCTTCCACCCAATACAATGGATCTGATCCCAGCTGGCGACCCTATGCGACGCCGTAAAAGGGGCAAACGTAGCGGTCTCCTGGTCAGGCTTCGGAGACGGGCACATCGCGCTCCACTCCCTAGCATACTACTCGCCAATGTCCAGTCTCTTGACAATAAGGTTGATGAAATCCGAGCACGGGTAACATTCCAGAGAGACATCAGGGATTGTAACGTTCTCTGCTTCACGGAAACATGGCTAACTCAAGAGACGCTAACGGAGTTGGTGCAGCCAGCTAGTTTCTTCACGCATCGCGCCGACAGAAACATACATCTTTCTGGTAAGAAGAGGGGCGGGGGTGTATGCCTTATGATTAACGAGACGTGGTGTGATCATAACAACATACAGGAACTCAAGTCATTCTGTTCACCTGATCTAGAACTCCTCACAATCAAATGTTGACCGCATTATCTACCAAGGGAATTCTCTTCGATTATAATCACAGCCGTATATATTCCCCCCCAAGCAGACACATCGATGGCCCTGAACGAACTTTATCTGACTCTTTGTAAACTGGAAACCACACACCCTGAGGCTGCATTCATCGTAGCTGGGGATTTTAACAAGGCTAATCTAAAAACAAAACTCCCTAAATTCTATCAGCATATCGATTGTGCTACCAGGGCTGGTAAAACCTTGGATCATTGTTATACTAACTTCCGCGACGTATATAAGGCCCTCCCCCGCCCTCCTTTCGGAAAAGCTGACCACGACTCCATTTTGTTGCTTCCAGCCTACAAACAGAAACTAAAACAACAAGCTCAGGTCTGTTCAACGCTGGTCCGACCAATCTGATTCCACGCTTCAAGACTGCTTCGATCACGCGGATTGGAATATGTTCCGCATTGCGTCCAACAACAACATTGACGAATATGCTGATTCGGTGAGCGAGTTCATTAGAAAGTGCATTGACGATGTCGTACCCACAGCAACGATTAAAACATTCCCAAACCAGAAACCGTGGATTGACGGCAGCATTCGCGTGAAACTGAAAGCGCGAACCACTGCTTTTAACCAGGGCAAGGTGACCGGAAACATGGCCGAATACAAACAGTGTAGCTATTCTCTCCGCAAGGCAATCAAACAAGCTAAGTCCCAGTACAGAGACAAAATAGAGTCGCAATTCAACAACTCAGACACAAGAGGTATGTGGCAGGGTCTACAGTCAATCATGGATTACAAAAAGAAAACCAGCCCCGTCGCGGACCAGGATGTCTTGCTCCCAGACAGGCTAAATAACTTTTTTGCTCGCTTTGAGGACAATACAGTGCCACTGACACGGCCCGCTACCAAAACCTGCGGGCTCTCCTTCACTGCAGCCGAGGTGAGAAAAACATTTAAACGTGTTAACCCTCGCAAGGCTGCAGGCCCAGACGGCATTCCCAGCCGCGTCCTCAGAGCATGCGCAGACCAGCTGGCTGGTGTGTTTACGGACATATTCAATCAATCCTTATCCCAGTCTGCTGTTCCCACATGCTTCAAGAGGGCCACCATTGTTCCTGTTCCCAAGAAAGCTAAGGTAACTGAGCTAAACGACTACCGCCCCGTAGCACTCACTTCCGTCATCATGAAGTGCTTTGAGAGACTAGTCAAGGACCATATCACCTCCACCCTACCGGACACCCTAGACCCACTCCAATTTGCTTACCGACCCAATAGGTCCACAGACGACGCAATCGCAATCGCAACCACACTGCACACTGCTCTAACCCATCTGGACAAGAGGAATACCTATGTGAGAATGCTGTTCATCGACTACAGCTCAGCATTTAACACCATAGTACCCTCCAAACTCGTCATCAAGCTCGAGACCCTGGGTCTCGACCCCGCCCTGTGCAACTGGGTCCTGGACTTCCTGACGGGCCGCCCCCAGGTGGTGAGGGTAGGTAACAACATCTCCACCCCGCTGATCCTCAACACTGGGGCCCCACAAGGGTGCGTTCTGAGCCCTCTCCTGTACTCCCTGTTCACCCACGACTGCGTGGCCATGCACGCCTCCAACTCAATCATCAAGTTTGCGGATGACACTACAGTGGTAGGCTTGATTACCAACAACGACGAGACGGCCTACAGGGAGGAGGTGAGGGCCCTCGGAGTGTGGTGTCAGGAAAATAACCTCACACTCAACGTCAACAAAACAAAGGAGATGATTGTGGACTTCTATCCACATCGACGGGTCAGTAGTGGAGAAGGTGGAAAGTTTTAAGTTCCTCGGTGTACACATCACGGACAAACTGAATTGGTCCACCCACACAGACAGCGTTGTGAAGAAGGCGCAGCAGCGCCTCTTCAACCTCAGGAGGCTGAAGAAATTCGGCTTGTCACCAAAAGCACTCACAAACTTCTACAGATGCACAATCGAGAGCATCCTGTCGGGCTGTATCACCGCCTGGTACGGCAACTGCTCCGCCCACAACCGTAAGGCTCTCCAGAGGGTAGTGAGGTCTGCAGAACGCATCACCGGGGGCAAACTACCTGCGCTCCAGGACACCTACACCACCCGATGTCACAGGAAGGCCATAAAGATCATCAAGGACAACAACCACCCAAGCCACTGCCTGTTCATCCCGCTATCATCCAGAAGGCGAGGTCAGTACAGGTGCATCAAAGCAGGGACCGAGAGACTGAAAAACAGCTTCTATCTCAAGGCCATCAGACTAACATTTAGCGGCCGCTGCCAACATACTGACTCAACTCCAGCCACTTTAATAATGGGAATTGATGGTAATTATGTAAAAATGTACCACTAGCCACTTTAAACAATGCCACTTAATATAATGTTTACATACCCTACATTACTCATCTCATATGTATATGTATATACTGTACTCTATATCATCTACTGCATCTTGCCATCTTTATGTAATACATGTATCACTAGCCACTTTAAACTATGCCACTTTATGTTTACATACCCTACATTACTCATCTCATATGTATATACTGTACTCTATACCATCTACTGCATCTTGCCTATGCCGTTCTGTACCATCACTCATTCATATATCTTTATGTACATATTCTTTATCCCTTTACACTTGTGTGTATAAGGTAGTAGTTGTGGAATTGTTAGGTTAGATTACTTGTTGGTTATTACTGCATTGTCGGAACTAGAAGCACAAGCATTTCGCTACACTCGCATTAACATCTGCTAACCATGTGTATGTGACAAATAAATTTTGATTTGATTTGATTTTGATTTGATTTGATTTGATATTAACCTAGATGAACCAACTTCTCAGGTTAATTAAAGTTTAATTCCCAGATAGCCTATCAAGGTATGATTATTCATTATCATTGATTAATTAATTCAATTTGCTTTTGCAAATTCATTCACGTCCAACTCCCACATTACTGGTACAGTACTGATGGTTCGTTAACATCTGTAAAAAGATAAAACTTTTCTTTGCAGCTTCGAACAAATTTCAAACCCAATTTTTTTTTTTAAGTAAATTTTTCCTCTAAATTTTTCAAATAATGTGCAAGCTATCAGAGGGGGTGGTCACCACTCCTCCGCTAATTAGTGAACCTCCACCCATAAAAGGATTGATCTCTGACCTCAGCAGCGATACCAACCCTAATTATGCCATTAGTGAAAAAACTGCCGAAAGCTCTGCAACATCAACCATCAAACACAGGCTTTGTGACAGTTCTCTCCACTTTAGCTCTTATGTATCGCTATCAAAGATTGGCATCGATCCAATACCACAGTGCACAATTGAAGCACGTGCAAGACACAATTTGATAACACGAGCGCACAATTTGATAACATGCAGGCAGTTTTGTTGAACGTTACTTAAAGTAACAATGCTCCAAATTCTGCAGACCAAAGACGATTAGTTAATGAACACAATGACTAAGTTGGATGACAAATCAGCATAACTCATTGAAGTCGCTGACCAAATGAATGATGAGAGAACTCAGGCGATGAAGATGGAAATATTGATTTCTAAGTAAGCGGAGGAAATCTCATCACTGAATCTCCAGCTCTGTACTCCAGACCTCTATCTGCAAACGATGACAGATAAGTCTAAGACCGAAAGGAGCAAGTGCGACACTCACGTGTCCAAGATCAGTACTTTAAGAGCTCTAGTGGACTCTGTAATGCAGCAGAATACCACCCTTAGGTACAACCTGGTGGAATTCCAGAACAGTCACATGCTAAATCATGACTATCCAACCAAGCAACCGGAGTCCGGTACTCAAAGGAGTGAAGACGATAGGTTTCAGACGTTGCCTCCCTCATGTATCCCTCAGTCTTCTCCTCTTGGCCATTTGGCACTGAGTAATATGGTGCCTCTTCACCAACAAAGCCAAAGCTTGGCTTCTCCTCTTGGCCGTTCGGCCACAACTTCCCCACAGGTTGAAGCCAACCCTCTCCGCCCGCTTGACGTGGAACACCTTGACAAACTCGTCAAGAATTTCCCCACCTTTGACCACGTTCCAGGTCAGCCAAAAAATACTGAGATGTTCCTAGCTGACATAGAGGACACATTGGATGGCTACCCGAACGCTACGGGTTCTGACAGGAAGCGAACGTCGAGTAGACACGTGACGAGGTTCATTAGTCTACAACAGCAACACGTGCTGAATGACTATGCTCAACTTGCCACAGCTTTGAAATTAGATTTCAGTGGTTCTGCGACTCGCAAACACAATAGCTCACTGGCTAACAAGCTCAGAACGAACACAAGCTTACTATCATAGGCTTCATTCAGCTTACTTTGGCCTACTCACTGAAACAGGAATGGAAGAGCTGCTACCATTCAAACACATGTTTCTGTCGAACATGTATCCCGCATTCACTACCTACTTGTGCCCTGCAGCCCACATTGGCTTGCCTACCTTACAACTCAGAGAGCTTGCAAGCACAGCTTTTGAGGCATCAAAGGTTTGCAACGCTAAGAGCCCTGACCACTCAGTTTTGAAGTTTCACCAGGAGCACTCACTCCAGTTAAAGGGTGCATTATCAGGTATTGGAGCATTGAGAGATAACGCACAACAACGGTTTCTACCACGAAACCACAAATCCAATAACCACCGCTGTCCAAATAACTGTAAAGTACGTCGCCATCAAAACTACTACCACTACAATCGACCTGTACACTACATTCCTGCACCCAACCCACACAAAGTGTCAGAGCACAAGGGTAACAAAGGGTTAAAAGGCGATCAAAACGTAGACCAATGTTCTCTAAAAGTTCCACTACGTGAAGAACTTCAGCGAGAAAAATTTGAGAAAAAGGTAAAAAATAAGTCACAAGGACTAGACAGGGAACTGCCGGACGCCAGGTCCGCAGTAATTAACACCCTTAGCAAGGACGGTAAAAATCGAATTCCTCCAGCTCTCACTCGAGACCCTATCCAGGTCCCGCTTGATCAAGAAACAAGCCCACAGGCCTCTTCTATAGACACTGATACAAAGGTTGCAAAGAAAAATTTCAAAAGCTTCGTTAAAGCCAAGCCCACTCAAAATCCGAAAAGTCGATCTGCTTTCTACTTGAACAGAAATGGCACATCACGTCGTTGTGAATGACCACTCCACTTTGTGGGGAATATGTCCACTAAACGCAACTCTTAACGGCCTTTCCTGGAAACAGTCCTGGAGGACTGCTTAAAACTTCTTATGGCTGCGATATGACAACAGCCAGTGATAGTGCAGGGCGCAGAAATCTCATAATTAAAATTCCTCAAACATACAAGTATTTTATACGATTTTAAATGTAATCTTGTTGTTAATCCCACCACAGTGTCCGATTTCAAATAGGCTTTACAGCAAAAGCACCACAAACGATTATGTTAGGTCAGAGCCAAGTCACAGAAAAACACAGCCATTTTCCCAGCCAAAGAGTGGAGTCACAAAAATCAGAAATAGAGATAGAATTAATCACTAACCTTTGATGATCTTCATCAGATGACACGCATAGGACTTCATGTTACACAATACATGTATGTTTTGTGCGATAAATTTCATATTTGTATAAAAAACTCTCAGTATACATTGGCGCATTATGTTCAGTAGTTCCAAAAACATCCGGTGATTTTGCAGAGAGCCACATCAATTTACAGAAATACTCATTATAAAATGTTGATGAAAATACAAGTGTCATACATGGAACTTTAGATAAACTTCTCCTTAATGCAACCGCTGTGTCAGATTTCAAAAAAGCTTTACGGAAAAAACAAACCATGCAATAATCTGAGTACGGCGCTCAGAGACCCAACAAGCCAAAAAGATATCCGCCATATTGTGCAGTCAACAGAAGTCAGAAATTACATTATAAATATTCACTTACCTTTGATGATCTTCATCAGAATGCACTCCCAGGAATCCCAGTTCGACAATAAATGTTTGTTTTGTTCGATAATGTCCATCATTTATGTCCAAATAGCTACTTTTGTTAGCGCGTTTTGTAAACAAATCCAAAGTCACAAAGTGCGTTCACTAGGAGCAGACGAAATGTCAAAAAGTTCCGTTACAGTCCGTAGAAACATGTCAAACGATGTATAGAATCAATCTTTAGGATGTTTTTAACATAAATCTTCAATAATGTTCCAACCGGAGAATTCCTTTGTCTGTAGAAAAGCAATGTAACGGGAGCTACCTCTCACGTGAACGAGTGTAACGAGTTTGTGGCACTCTGCCAGGCCTCTGACTCAAAGAGCCCTTATGAGCCCCTCCTTTACAGTAGAAGCCTCAAACAAGTTTCTAAAGACGGTTGACATCTAGTGGAAGCCTTAGGAAGTGCAACATGACCAATATCCCACTGTATCTTCAATAGGGAATGAGTTGAAAATCGACCAACCTCAGATTTCCCACTTCCTGGTTGGATTTTTTTCTCAGGTTTTTGCCTGCCATATGAGTTCTGTTATACTCACAGACATCATTCAAACAGTTTTAGAAACTTCAGAGTGTTTTCTATCCAAATATACTAATCATATGCATATATTAGCAACTGGGACTGAGTAGCAGGCAGTTTACTCTGGGCACCTCTGGGCACCTTATTCATCCAAGCTACTCAATACTGCCCCCAGCCATAAGAAGTGTTAACTTGTCATGCGCTAATTGATTCGGATGCAACAATATCTGTCACCTCTCAAAAATTGTTCAATGATATCAAAAGGGCTTTGAAGCTCAGTAAACGTTGATTAAAAGTGGAACGATGAGACACTACACTTCGAGGTTTCACTCAACCTACCTCCTCTTACATTGAGAGTCATGCTGAAACTACACTTCCAGGACGTATCGCTCGTTCACCCTGTGTATGCTACCAGTCTCGAATCTGAACCCCTGCTACTTGGAGAAGACTTGATGGTTCGGTTACTTCCACTGATGGATTGGAAAACCAACCATGTATGGTTACAGGTCACAGTGCCTTCTCAACTGACCACACTGTCTTCCCCTAACGCTAGCTGCAACGCATTCACCCACGAGGGGTATCTGTCGAAAGCACCCCTTGGGAAAAAGATGTTTCGCAACCTCTTGGTACAGAATCAGATCCAAGGAGATATTACGATATTTCGACACATTCCATCAGCAAACCTGATTGACCATTATTTTCATGATTTCGAGCCAGCTGCCTCTGGGAATGAGCAACTTCCCCCCTCCTTGCAGTCGTGCAATACGATAGTTGAGATGAACTTCTCTTGCCCTTCGGACACTTCAGCAAGCACAGCGGCCATCTCAGCAAGAAAAACGTTGAGGCACAGAGCATACTCTGCTTCCGATGATACATCTTCCGCTTTGTGGGGGACTGTCACCCCTTACAATGACACTAACGGTGTCAGTCCAGCAACTGACCCAATGACTCTCACTAGTGAAACACTTTGCAATATCACAGACAGACATCCTCGTCTCAGTTCGCAGGTACTGAAGAGGTTGCCACACGCGGACGCTGTGGTGACTGACAGGCCTCGACAGCTACTGAGCGTTGTGAAGCACAAACACCAGGAGATTCGGTTGAAAGGTTACAGCCATTCTCATAACAATGCGGCCACTGACAACTCGTGCATAGGGTCCGAACTTTTCGTTTACGTCTCGGATACCAACACCACTCGCTGGTGGAGAGGTCCCGAGACACAAAGGGGGGGAATAGTAGCCCAGACCCATGATGAGCCTCATCGAGGCCGGTAGGGGGGTCGAGACTACGTCCAACACCGTACGAGGCCGCCAGAGCATAAAAATAAGTTAGCTAGTTGTTAACTCCCCTATGATAACAGTGAAAAGCAGACAGGGCCCTAGACAGGGATTATCTTAGACCACATCTAAGATATTACTGAGGTGTACCATACTGGTCATAAAGGAAGTCCAGTGGACTTTTCCACCTCCAAAACAAATAGCAACAATAATAATTCCTTGCCATGTGTAGTAGCCACTACAAGACAACTAGTAAAATGCTCTAATCATGTGTTCCTGTAGGATAACATTTCAGAATAAATCGGTAGGATAACTTGTCCCCTTGAGTACCAGTACCAATACCACAGTCAGTCCAGCAACCATCAGTAAGAGGATTCGAGACCTCACAAGTCAAACTGCTATTGATAATAGCGACAGAGGAGTTAGTAGTCAATCAGATTGCAACACGTGGAAGGAAATCTCCAGAACACTCTTCTGATAGTCAACACACATGCCACTAATAAATAGAACTCTCCATTCAGGAGGAAAGTTATTAGAAGTCATGAACCATGATCACACCTCTTACGACTGGTTCAGTGCTTAGAGAGTACTTCTGTTGTGAGGTTAGTTCCTCCGTGGATAACATAGCTATGAAATAGACTTCTTCATACCTACCGCCACTACAATAGTGGAAGACAGTGACTTGTAGTAAAACCACTACAGACTCACTCCCTCGAATTCTGACTGACCTCCAGGCATTGATCTGAAAATTACCTGATTACGTCAGACTCATTCTGAATAAGTTGTAGTCTACCAGGATACTTGTTTTTTCCCTAGACATGCGCGCTTGTGTAAATATAAACACACATGTACACCTTAACATCCAATTAGGATTTATGCTAGGATCACTTAAGGGTTTGAGCAAAATAACAGCCTTAGAAAAGTTGAACATTTACTTTGAAGCCTTTGACTCTACAGCTACAGTACTCACCAGTTTTCTTCCCAGAAGTCCATAGGTCATCCCTGTAGACTGCCCAAAACTAGTGCCTTACAGCTGTAGACGTATCATATAATTATCAACTTAGGATAGTGCCCTAAGCAACACACTGCAAATTAGGAAAGCCCAAGATATGACATTAGACAATGCCATCATAGGGTCATTTTGCCAAGACCATGGACATACAGTATATAGAATACAGTCCACTTAGATGATTAAGGTGGGTTAACTATATTTTGTTTTGTTTTTGCTTTCATTCATTTTGTTTCATTTTCTTTGACACTTAGAAAGTGATAGAGCCACAACCAACTTCCCCATACAAATCAAATCAAATTTTATTGGTCACATACATACACATGGTTAGCAGATGTTAATGCGAGTGTAGCGAAATGCTGTGCTTCTAGTTCCGACCGTGCAGTAACATCTAACAAGTAATCTAACAATTTCACAACAACTACCTTATACACACAACTGTAAAGGAATGAATAAGAATATGTACATATAAATATATGCAAGAGCGAGGGCCGTGCAGCATAGGCAAGATGCAGTAGATGGTATAGAGTACAGTATATACATATGAGATGAGTAATGTAGAGTATGTAAACATTATATAAAGTGGCATTGTTTAAAGTGACTAGTGATACATTAATTACATCCAATTTTTTATTATTAAAGTGGCTAACGATTTGAGTCAGTATGTTGGCAATGTTAGTGATGGCTGTTTAACAGTCTGATGGCTTTGAGATAGAAGCTGTTTTTCAGTCTCTCGGTCCCAGCTTTGATGTACCTGTGCTGACCTCGCTTTCTGGATGATAGCGGGGTGAACAGGCAGTGGCTCGGGTAGTTGTTGTCCTTGATGATCTTTTTGGACTTCCTGTGACATCGGGTGGTGTAGGTGTCCTGAAGGGCAGGTAGTTTGCCCCCGGTGATGCGTTGTGCAGACCCCACTACCCTCTGGAGAGCCTTACGGTTGTGGGCGGAGCAGTTTCCGTACCAGGCGGTGATACAGCCCGACAGGATGCTCTCGATTGTGCATCTGTAAAAGTTTGTGAGTGTTTTCGGTGACAAGCCAAATTTCTTCAGCCTCCTTCAGCCTCCAGAGTCACTGTTGCGCCTTCTTCACCACGCTGTCTGTGTGGGTGACCATTTCAGCTTGTCCGTGATGTGTACGCCGAGGAACTTAAAACTTTCCACCTTCTCCACTACTGTCCTGTCGATGTGCTAGGGGGGTGCTCCCTCTGCTGTTTCCTGAAGTCCACGATCATCTTCTTTGTTTTGTTGACGTTGAGTGTGAGGTTATTTTCCTGACACCACACTCCGAGGGCCCTTAACTCCTCCCTGTAGGCTGTCTTGTCATTGTTGTTAATCAAGCCTACCACTGTAGTGTCGTCTGCAAACTAGATGATTGAGTTGGAGGCGTGCATGGCTACACAGTCATGGGTGAACAGGGAGTACAGGAGAGGGCTGAGAATGCACCCTTGTGGGGCCTCAGTGTTGAGGATGAGCGGGGTGGAGATGTTGTTTCCTACCCTCACCACCTGGGGGCGGCCCGTCAGAAAGTCCAGGACTTAGTTGCACAGGGCGGGGTGATACCCACGGTCTGAGCTTAATGATGAGTTTGAAGGGTGCTATGGTGTTAAATGCTGAGCTGTAGTCGATGAACAGCATTCTTACATAGCTATTCATCTTGTCCAGATGGGTTAAGGCAGTGTGCAGTGTGATTGTGATTGCGTCGTCTGTGGACCTATTGGGGCGGTAAGCAAATTGGAGTGGGTCTAGGGTGTCAGTTAGGGTGGAGGTGATATGATTCTTGACTAGTCTCTCAAAGCACTTCATGACATGATGACGGAAGTGAGTGCTACGGGGCGATAGTCGTTTAGCTCAGTTACCTTAGCTTTCCTAGGAAAAGGAACAATAGTGGACCTCTTGAAGCATGTGGGAACAGCAGACTGGGATAGGGATTGATTGAATATGTCCGTAAACACACCAGCCAGCTGGTCTGTACATGCTCTGAGGACACGGCTAGGGATGCCGTCTGGGCCGACAGCCTTGCGAGGGTTAACACCTTTAAATGTTTTACTTACGTTGGCCACATGAAGGAGAGCCCGCAGATTTTGGTAGCGGGCCATGTCAGTGGCACTGTATTGTCCTCAAAGCGAGCAAATAATGCATGCATTAGTAGTAGCCTACCCAACTCGCCAACAATCATCAGGCTAATGGCCTGGTACTCATGGCTCTGTTGTCTCTTTAACCACTCTGGCATAAATGCAAATGCAAATCGAAAATCACATCAAAGACTTATCAAAACAGTATGTGCTTTTAAAACTCACCTCACTGTGAATGATCAATTTGAAGAAAGAAGTTCAACAATAGGTTGAACAATAGGTTGAAACTGAGTGGAAAACATGGTCATTGGTGATGTTGTTTCAAAGCCTAACAACAAAATGGACAGCGCTTTCTAAGGTGATGATTATTTCAAAACACTCACATGCATATTAGAGCTTATACATAAGCATAGGCCTATATATGAGCCCAAGCCACCCCAAAAAACTGAATTAAAAGAATGATTGTGCCATTATAAAATACGTAGCCAACCGCATATTACACATGGCATAATATTTTTTCTTTTAAATACTGATTTAAGATATCGTTGTTACATAATTGGTCTACATTGAACACATTCAGATCTAGCCTACAATTATAGTGAATTTGTTTTAGATTTTGAATAGCCTAGTAATAGGGAATTTTTTAAATGTTCATAATTAGTAGACTGACACTTTACGTTTAGCTACAGAATATCTAACCACCACGAGTTTCCATCTTGTCCCCTATCTCCTTTATTTGTTTCTCCAGAGCCCAGAGACAGGGGCAGTCAACAGTTTAATGAAATATGTTTCGTTGTGAAAACATGTTACTATTGAACAGATTTCATTTGGTTTCCAAATTAAGTACTGGGTAGCTGCAGGAACAGGGTTTGTTCACCCACACCAGAAGCAATCAGGACACGTAGGTTAAAATATCAAAACAAACTCTGAACCAAATATTTTAATTTGGGGACAGGTCAAAAAGCACTAAACATTTATGGCAATTTAGCTAGCTAGCTTGCTGTTGCGAGCTAATTTGTCCTGGGATATAAGTATTAGGTTGTTATTTTATCTGAAATGCACAAGGTCCTCTACTCTCACAATTAATCCACAGATAAAATGGTAAACCAAATTTGTTTCTCATCATCTCTCCTCCTTCCTACAGGCTTATTTTTCTTCTTTGGACTTGATAAGGCGGTTGGCAACCAACTTTACGGTGCATTACTACAACCGACTGGAGTGTCTTTCAATCACCCACATGGTGTCACGGCCGTCGTAGGGAGGAGACCAAGGCGCAGCATGATAAGCGTACATTCTACTTTATTTAAAGAATGAACACTGAACAAAACAAACAAAATAACAAAACGTGAAGCTAATATGGCTAGTGCAGACAGGCAACTAAACATAGAATAAGAACCCACAAATACCCAAGGGGAAATGGCAACCTAAATATGATCCCCAATCAGAGACAACGATAAACAGCTGCCTCTGATTGGGAACCAATTCAAGCCACCATAGACCTACATATGCCTAGACTTACAAACACCCCTAGACATACAAAAACCCTAGACAAAACAAAACAAGCATACCCACACTCGTCACACCCTGACCTAACCAAAAGAATAAAGAAAACATAGATAACTAAGGTCAGGGCGTGACACATGGGTATATGCTTCGAAAAACCAATGAGGAGATTTGAGAGACAGGACTTGCAGCGCGTTGAGCGTCATAAATATAACCAACTTCCATTTTAGCGCCTGGCCACGCACACGCTCGCGAGCAGTGTGTGTGCAATGATTGAATAACATTTATGTACATTTATTTTTGCAACGCTCGCGGTGTGGACAGCATGTTAGTGCGTAGCCTAAGCTTTAGAGCCTAACTAGCACACCAAATAGGCCTACACACCAATTGACAAATTATTTTGGGAACTTGGGAAGAAAAAGTTAACTTGATTCACTGAGGCAAAAAGGACAATGTCAGAGTTTCAATAAGAGAAAATATGCAAAATGGAGAGTTGAACAGAAATAGAAGGGAAGGCCAGAACAATATTTTAATGTTTGGGAAAGATTTGGTGAAGTAGTAAAAGAGGATGATTGAAGTGCCTGCTACGTTACATACTGTATGTGAGATGACTGTGAGGTGCTGTACATATTCAACAGCCACAAGACGGGTAGTCTCATGTCGCCATTCCTCTGAAATCATGTCACTGTCACGCCTCCCTTGGGGATATGGAGAATTTTGTATTGCAAAAACGGTTTGAATGGTCCGCTGGCTCCCAGCTCCAAGATTTTGATGAGATGTTACATTTCAAGAACCCTCCCCCCACATACCTGTTGGTGCTACGTGTGATGTTCGTCACTGTTTTCAAACCGTGAAGGAAGCATTTTGCAGAGAGTTGTCCGAAAAAAACGAGGTCAAATCATGACTTCAGTAATCTTCAGGACGGATAGTCGGAGATCTAGAAAGGGGCCCAAGTTCCTGAATGGGAATTTGAGCTGAATGACTGTTCAATAGGATTTTTACCAGTCGGAGCTTGTTTTTTCCCCGAGTTCCTAGTTGTCTTGTACGCACTGAAGTCAGAGATTTCTAAGTTCCCAGTTCCCAGTTGTTTTGAATGTGACATTGTTCCACATCCTAGTTTGTAACTGCAGAAAATGGAAGAAAACCTGGAGGAAAAACATAACAATTTTTTACCAGAAGTGTGCTTTATACACAAAATCGACATACATCAACATATTTTGATGGGGTTTTAATGTGATTTCCTGGCAATCCTCACGCACTGTTGCAGCTATGACACTAATCTAGTGAGCACTAACAAGCAAGGCACTTGATGGGTTTGACATTTTGTGTCATTGATTTACACAGCTTGGTTCTCCATGGGGCTACAAGGCGGGTAATTGCACGTCAAGGGAACTATACTGTTCAGATAATTTAAATGGAATAGCATCCTAACAAAACTCTGGACACTGACTATGTGCTCTATAACATCTCACATAGCCTAATATAATATGAACTTGTGCAGAATTAAGCATTTCTTGCAGTAAAATAGAAATGGAACTGGGGCAGAGACATGATTTATTCTTTCAACATCTTGAGAGAATCAATGCACGGTTAGGGACCGTCTGTTAAGGTGTGATCTTTAAGCTTTATAAAAGCTTATTTAGTATGTTAACTGTTTTGCTGTTATTGTGAAGTGGAAAAGTCTAGGAGCAACAACGGCTCAGCCATGAAGTGGTAGGCCACACAAGCTCACAGAACGGGACTGTCTATTGTTGAAGCGAGTAGCGCATAAAAATCATCTGTCCTCGGTTGCAGCACTCACTACCAAGTTCTAAACTGCCTCTGGAAGCAACTTCAGCACAATAACTGTTCATCAGGAGCTTCATGAAATGGGTTGCCATGGCCGAGCAGCTGCACACAAGCCTAAGATCACCACGCGCAATGCCAAGCATTGGCTGGAGTGGTGTAAAGCTCGCCACCATTGGACTCTGGAGCAGTTGAAACGCGTTCTCTGGAGTGATGAATCACGCTTCACCATCTGGCCGTTCAACGGACGAATCTGGGTTTGGCAGATGACATGAGAACGCTACCTACCCAAATGCATAGTGCTACCTGTAAAGTTTGGTGGATGAGGAATAATGAATCATTTTTTACATGTATTTTTATTGAACCTTTATTTAACTAGGCAAGTCAGTTAAGAACAAATTCTTATTTACAATGACAGCCTACCCCAGCCAAACCCGGACCAATTGTGCGCCGCCCTATGGGACTCCAAATCACGGCCGGATGTGATACAGCCTGGAATCAAACCAGGAACTGTATCTCTTGCACTGAGATGCAGTGCCTTAGACTACTGTGCCACTCAGGAGCAAACAATGACATTCTAGACAATTCTGTGCTTCCATCTTTGTGGCAACAGTTTGGGGAAGGCCCTTTACTGTTTTAGCATGACAATGCCCCTGTGCACAAAGGGAGGTCCATACAAAAATGGTTTGTCGCGATCGGTCTGGAAGAACTTGACTGGCCTGCTCAGAGCCCTGACCTCAATCGATGAATTGGAAAGCCAACTGTGAGCCAGGCCTAATTGCCCAACATCAGTGTCCGAGCTCACTAATGCTCTTGTTGCTGCAATGTTCTAACATATATTAGAAATACTTCCCAGAAGAGTGGAGGCTGTTATAGCAGCAAAGGGGGGACAAACTCCATATTAATGCCTGTTATTTTGGAATGAGATGTTCGATTAGCAGGTGTCCACATACTTTTGGTCATGTAGTGTAGTTGGGTGGTTGCGGATGGGTTATTAGCAATTGTGGGTGCAATTGTGGGTGCAAGTGAAGAAACCGCTGACCTGTGCACTACTAACCTCACCGGCCACCTTGAGTGCACAAGCGCTGCAAAATAAATGTACACATACATGTAATTCAATCATTTCCCACACCGCTTGCGCACATGAACGATCGTCTGAATTTGAGATGGACAAGTCCCCTCCTTATTGGAAATCAGGAAGATACAAACCCAAGTGGTTGCTTGAAAGAAAAAAGAGGAGAGATTAATTAAATCAAAAAAAATCTAATTTAAATCTAACTATATCGATGAATTGGAAAGCCAACTGTGAGCCAGGCCTAACTAGGTTCCGATTCTGTATATCTCAGGGACAAAATTCTGCATAAAAAAGGACCATAGACATTTCATATGTTATTAAACAATTTCCCACACAAGACAAATGGGCTAGCAGTAGTAAGCTACCTTAATGTCCACGAATGTTTCATGTGTGTTTCGACATGCCCCCAAATTAAAGGTGCAAATGCAAAAATCGCTCCGCTGTGAAATATTTTCAACAACCAAAAGTATTGTACATTCAGGAGATTAAAGCTGGTATACACAAAAACTAAACTTAAGGATGGTTAGCGTAGCCATAGCACACAAAGAACAGATCAACCGCTTCTTAGACTTGCTTTTAATGAAAATGACAGATCTATAACTCACATGTGGTTTTGGTTGGGTTGCTCAAAAATTAACACATTTCAGCTATAATATAGTTGGTTCACAGTTGGTTTAAATTTTTTTAACCTGCGTGTACTGATCGAGTTGGGTGTGGATTGACAAAATCAACACGCGTGCGATGGCGCATGCTCGTGGACGGTGTATTTAGCATGTAATGTTTTCTGCCACCCCGGTAGCATGTACAGTGCATTCGGAGAGTATTCAGACCCATTTCCTTTTTCCACATTTTGTTACGTTACAGCCTTATTCTAAAATGGATTAAGTAAATAAAAATCCTTATCAATCTATACACAATACCACATAATGACAAAACAAAAGCAGGTTTTCATATGTTTTTGCACAACAACAAAAAAACTGGAAATATCACATTTATGTAAGTATTCAGACCCTTTACTCAGTACTTTGTTGAAGCACTTTTGGCAGCGATTACAGAATTGATTCTTCTTGGGGATGACGCTACAAGCTTGGCACACCTGTATTTGGGGAGTTTCTCCCATTCTTCTCTGCAGATCCGCTCAAGCTCTGTCAGGTTGGATGGGGAGCGTCGCTGCACAACTATTTTCAGGTCTCTCCAGAGATGATCAAACGTGTTCAAGGCCAGGCTCTGGCTGGGCCACTCAAGACATTCAGAGACTTGTCCCAAAGCCACTCCTGCATTGTCTTGGCTGTGTGCTTAGGGTCGTTACCCTGTTGGAAGGTGAATCTTCGCCCCAGTCTGATGTCCTGAGCAATCTAGAGCAGGTTTTCATCAAGGATCTCTCTGTACTTTGCTCCGTTCATCTTTGCCTTAAACCTGACTAGTCTCCCAGTCCCTGCCACTGAAAAACATCCCCACAGGATAATGCTGTCACCACCATGCTTCACCTTAGGGATGTTGCCAGGTTTCCTCCAGACATGGCATTCAGGCCAAAGAGTTCAATCTTGGTTTCATCAAACCAGCAAATCTTGTTTCTCATGGTCTGACAGTTCTTTAGGTGCCTTTTGGCAAACTCCAAAAGGGTTATCATGTGCTTTTTACAGAGGAGTGGCTTCTGTCTGACCACTGTACCGTAAAGGCCTGATTGATGGAGTGCTTCAGAGATGGTTGACCTTCTGAAAGGTTCTCACATCTCCACAGAGGAACTCTTGTGCTCTTCCAGTGTGACCATTGGGTTCTTGGTCACCCCCCTGACAAAGGCCCTTCTCCCCCAATTGCTCAGCTCTAGGAAGAGTCTTGGTGGTTCCAAACTTCTTCCATTTAAGAATGATGGAGGCCACTGTGTTATTGGGGACCTTCAGTGCTGCAGAAATGTTTTGGTACTCTTACCCAGATCTGTGGCTCGACACAATCCTGTCTCGGAGCTCTACAGACAATTCTTTCAACCTCATGGCTTTTGCTCCGACATGCACTGTCAGCTGTGGGACCTTATATAGACAGGTGTGTGCCTTTCCAAATCATGTCCAATCAATTGAATTTACCACAGGTGGACTCCAATCAAGTTGTAGAAACATCTCAAGGATGATCAATGGAAACAGGATACACCTGAGCTCAATTTCGAGTCTCATAGTGTAACGGCAGTCTAAGTCGTCCTCCTCCTCAGACAAGGAGAGGCGAGAAGGATCGGAGGACCTATGTACAGCATGGTAAGTTTCCATGATTTAATAACAAGAAAACTAGACAAAATACAAAACAACAAACGTACTAACCGTCACAGTCCCGTGTGGCACAAACACTGACACAGGAAACAACCACCCACAAAATCCCAACACAAAACAAGCCACCTATATATGATTCTCAATCAGAGACAACGATTGACAGCTGCCTCTGATTGAGAACCATATTAGGCTGAACACAGAAACAGACAAACTAGACACACAACATAGAATTCCCACCCAGCTCACGTCCTGACCAACACTAAAACAAGCAACACACATAGGAACTATGGTCAGGACGTGACACAGCAAAAGGTGTGAATACTTACATAAATAAGGTATTTCTGTTTGCTAACATTTAAAGAAATCTGTTTCCATTTTGTCATTATAGGGTATTGTGTGTAGATTGATGAGGACAAATATTGAATTTTATGAGTTTTAGAATAAGGCTGTAACGTAACAAGATGTGGAAAAAGTTAAGGGGTTTTATACTTTCAGAAGGCACTGTATATTTCTTTATTCACGTGTGTATTTTTATCTGACTTAGTATTACTGCATTGTTGAGGAAGAGCTTGCAAGTAAGCATTTCACTGTTTGAAGTCTCAAGTTCTGTTGGTCATTTTGTAGACAGCAAATATGCCAGTGTTACCAAGTGTTGATTTTCCAGTGTAACACTTCTAGTGTTGATTCAGGAGTTCAATTAACAACAACAAAAATGAAATGAATACTTAGTGGTGTAAAGTAACCCCAGTGTTGGAGTTAATAATCAGTGTTGAGTGTGATTGTGTCCATTTTATTCTTTGGAGAGTAAAACATTCCCATCAAAACCATGTCCATCATCATCGTTTTGCCCAGCATGCTCTACTGTAGCTAGATTTTTTAGGATTGTATTTAATATCTGTGGTTTTGCATGGAGATTGATTAATTAATTAATCTTATGCAGCACAAAGATGAATAAAATGTTTATCTAAACTTCTAAACTAATCCAATCAGTTAGTTAGATGTGCCTGTTACTGAAATGATTGATCCAGTTTAAATGGTTTAGGTAGACTCCTTTGTCAATGTTCCTAACCCTGACAGTCATTCTGAATGCAGGTTGTGGGTGAATAAAAACTGTTGGATATCCTAACTCTGACTGGTTTCTAATAGGAATTACACATCACTTTGCAAGCCAGAAGAATGTGATTTGCAGTCCTGATGTGGGCTGTAAACCAGGAGGTTCCTAACACCACTGTGTTAGGGTAAAACTTGGTCATCAAAGCAAGGCCGTATGATATACAGTATGTAATGTATTGTCATAAAGAGATTAATTTCAATGATGGCATTTGCCTAAAGTATAAACTCACTTGAAGTCCACAGGACTGAACATGTACAGTATGAATTCAACAACCATGTCTCTAACAAATACAGTAATAGGTGGTAACTCTACAATTCACTTGAAAAGGCAAGGCACACTGGGTAATTATATTGAGGAATGGCTTAGTGGTGACCTGTGAGTGGAAGTGTTGTACCAGTTTTAGTAGGCTATTGTTATGTTTATTTAGTGTGAGTACGTCTCCTGCCAATTGTAAAGTCTTTATAAGCACTTGCATGTGGCAATAAAGACTATTATTGTAATGTCCTTAACCCAACACTGAGTGACCTTTTCAAGAGTTACGCAACTCTTCAAATCAAAATATATTTTTTGGGGTCACATACACTTGTTTAGCAGATGTTATTGCGGGTGTAGCGAAATGCTTGTGTAATGGTTAAAAATACTATATGAGGTATTATTGCATAACACCACTGGTGTAAACTATATACATTTCATAGTGTTAAAAATACTACACAGGGTGTTATTGCATAACAATGAAAGTGTTAATTCTCTAACACTGACAAAGGGTAACAGGGTCAGCACGAAGCACAGTGTTAATTTAACACTCAAAAGTGTGGACCAATATAGACTATAGTCTGTGTTGACTTAACACTAGAACATTTGCTGTGTAGAAACGGTCTCTGGTATCAGAACTCATGAGCCGATACCATCTACCCGACGGTAAGGGAGTGAACAGCTCGTGGTTGGGGTGTATGGGGTCCTTGATGATGCTGCGGTCCTTCCACAGGCACAGTTTTGAGTAGGTGTCCTGAATGGGTCGGAGCACGATCCCAGTTATGTACTGGGACACTGTTCACTAAATGTCTCCTGAGAACACCCACTCCTTTATCACCTTTATTTATGTGTGCAACGTTTTAAGCGTTTCAACCACCAATGAGTAAGAAATTGTTCTGAAAAGTAGTCATACCATTGGATGCTGTAGTCAGAGTCCTCCCCCTATTTTTCCGGAAGAGGAAGTACTCTGTTGCTGACGTTTAATGTTGCTGAGAATGATGATGGCGTCTACAGACCATTCTTTTCTGGACCTGACAGATAAAGAAACGCGTGAAAAGCTGTCACAGTGGGACCGGCGGACAGATGCCATGGCTCCCCTGACAGAGAAACAAACGGACTCTATTCTGGACATCCGAGCTGCCGCTGAAACACTCCCTATTCCCGCAGAGGTGAGTTGACAAGCTAGCTGCTAATGCTAATAACCTAGCTAACTAGGCTACCACCGATTTAGCAGTTAGTTGACAGGTGCAAAGATGCATTCCAGAAGGCAAATTGGTTGATTACATTGTAGGATTGTCAGGAGGGACTTGCTAAGGAGCATAACATTAGTTAGTGTCACAACTCAACCTAGCTAGCTGCCAGTTCAAATATATAGCTAGCTAGCAACCGTCTGCCACGTCGTTTGTTGAGTCTTAGTTAGTAGCCACTAGCCAGCTAGGCTAACGAGCTACTTTGCTAACAACTTGCCAGAGTTGATATGCTTGTTTGATGACTTCTGTGAGTAGGCTTAGCTAACTCTCACTAACATACCATACCATTAGTCATCGAATCATAACCTCATATCATTGTAACCTGTCAATCAAACCTGGTAAAGATAGCTCTAACTGTTTAATATTTTGAGATCTATGACAGTATTGATTGTGTCATGTGTTGGTTTAAACCGCATTTGCGTTCCCTATTCAGTTGCCCATTGAAGACTTGTGCAGCCTGACATCCCGCTCTTTACGGTCCCCATTTACGACAACTGTACCAGCTTCCACAGAAGATGTCCTGCTCAAGGGCTTTCAGATGCTTGATCTGGAGAATGAGAGGATAGAGACAGCACAACAGGTGTGTTGCTTTTCATTACACTTCAATGCTACCACTCTGGCTGTCATTACAAAAGCAGCCTAATAATTCTGATATTTTCTCCACAAATTGTCTTTTGACCAATCACATCAGCTCTTTTTCAGAGCTGATCCGATTAGTGAGAAAAGATACGAATTGGGCAGCCTGTATAAACGCAGCCTCTGAGGCACACACACGTACACACTGTCATTACATGCCCTTACTGTCTACTATTTTTCGTATCATATGATTGTTGCATGTGTTAGTTTGTTGTGTAGTAGTTAGCTATTTCAGTGTTCTTTGCGTTGCAGTTTTTCTCCTGGTTTTCAAAGCTACAGACACAAATGGATCAAGATGAAGGAGCTAAGCACAGGTGAACTTGGTGTTCATGTCTTTCCACTTGCTGATCTCTCAAATTGAAAGTAGATTTGTATACAGTGCATCCTAACCTGCATTAGATCTCTATCTCTGAGGAATTTACTGGAATGTTCCGTGTGTGTTACTCCTGCAGGAAAACCAGAGACCATCTCAATTGTTATCAGGAACAATGTGATGCTATTCTGAGTGACGTGAATGCTGCCCTTGAGCACCTGGACTCTCTGCAGAAGCAGTACCTGTTTGTGTCCAACAAGACAGGCACCCTCCATGAGGCTTGTGAACAGCTCCTTAAAGAACAGGTAGAGAACCATTTTAAATGTAGGCTGTGAGACTGTCAGCGGCACAAAAGGTACCAACAGATCATAGTAGTATGGACCTGTTTCCATTTGTAATGGAATGCAACATCGGACATGAAATGTCAGCCTGTTATCAAAATCATAGTTCCCTGCCAACATATACTTTTCTCTTTAACAGTCCGAACTGGTGGATCTGGCTGAGAGCATACAGCAGAAGCTTTCCTATTTCAATGAGTTGGAGAACCTCAACACAGTATGCTGGTTTTCTGATTAAACCTCTTATCCATCCTCCTTTGCTGTGACATTTGAAATCCTTGAGCAAATGTCTCTGAAGGGGAATCTTGTTCCTAACCCGAGCATTGCAAAAGGTCATCATCTCTCTCGCTCTGTCTTTGCAGAAATTAAACTCACCCACACTGTCTGTAAACAGTGAAGGATTTATACCAATGCTTTCAAAATTGGATGACTGTATAGAGTATGTTTCGTCCCATGTAAGTATATTTTCAGCTCACAATGGAAAGTGTCCGTATTCTACTGTAGAGCTGTCACTATATTGTGTTATGACTTACTTATTTCTGTTATTTTTCACCTACAGCCAAACTTTAAGGACTACCCGGTGTATCTGGCCAAGTTCAAACAATGTCTGTCTAAAGCTATGCACTTCATGAAGACTCACACTGTGAACACTATGCAGAATCTCACCAACCAGTTAACAAAAAGGGTAGGAAGAACTCCTCGGCCACTTTTATTATCGATTGTGACTTGGTACTGGTACACAATCAACTGTCTTCGCTCTTGAGGTGTATGTCTGATTAGAATATACTTTTCTTTCAGGATCCATTGGGTCTGGCTAACGCAGACAATGCCTTCACACTGTACTATGTCAAGTTCAGAGCAGCTGCACCCAAAGTCAGAGTTAGTATAATTACTTATTTTTTCTTTTGGAATTACCATCAACATTCGAAGCCACCCTTCTGTTGGTATGCAATTATGTGTTGTCTTTCTAGAGATTAATAATTGTGTGATTGTTCTTTCAGACACTGATTGAACAAATAGAGCAGAGGTCAGAGAGAATTCCTGAGTAAGTATGGGGCTCTTGTATGCTAAAACGCCATTATCAGGAGCACCTCACCTATGTAATGTTTTCTGTCATCTACGTATAATTATTTCCCACGTTCTGGCATCTCCAGGTACCACCAGCTGTTAGAGGAGATCCACCAGTGCTACTTGGACCAGAGAGAGCAGCTCCTCAGCCCCAGCATCACATCCACCATCACAGACCTGACCAGTCAAAACAACAAGGACCACTGTGCATTAGTAAGACCACATATATATATTTTTTTACTAGAATCCATTCACTTTTGATTATCTGAGAAGCCTTCAACATGGTTTGCCAGTGCCGATTCTGTCTGTCCTGTGTTCTCCTCCCAGGTGCGTAGTGGCTGTGCCTTCATGGTTCACGTCTGTCAGGATGAGCACCAGCTCTACAATGAGTTCTTCTCCAAACCCACGACCAGACTAGAGTAAGTAGCCATCCCCTAGTGCTGGTATAGGAGTGAGTAAGAAGCATGTACAGTTTGTCCTACAACACATTCTGCATATGTTTGTCAAGGAGGCGGGGCTATTTCCTGGTTGGTTAGTATTCACCATAGTATCTGCTGAAGCTCATGACACCTCTATTGTTATATTGCTGACTTCAGGTTTTCATTAACTGAATTTGCTGAGGGCAGCCATGCAATTCAACACAGTGTCATGTAAATGTATCTAACCTTCCAGTGGGCTGCAGAAGAAGCTGTGTCTGTAACTGAGAAGCAAAGAGCCCTGCCCATTCTACTTCAGTATATGTACAGGGTGTTTGTCTTGAAGGCAAGGCTCACATGAATGGCTATTTCCTGGTCAGTATTCTCAATAGTATCTGCTACAGCATGTGATGGCTCTACTGTAGTAATTGCTAACTTAGGCATTCATTATCTAAAACGGCAGCTTTACAATTCAACACAGTGAGACGCAAATCATTATCTAGCTTTCTCATATACTAGCTAGTGTTTCTCGCTTGGAGCAACAAATACACTTCCAACATATTATTTCAAGAGGACGACTCAAATATGACCTTTACATTGCAGTGAGTTAACAAACTGAGCCTTGTGCTTGCTAGTCTGACATGTGAATGGGAATAATGGAGCTTGTCGTCGGGTTTACCCCTCTAGTGAGCTGCTGGAGAAGCTGTGTCTGTCGCTTTACGACGTCCTGCGGCCACTCATCATCCACGTTATCCACCTGGAGACCCTGTCAGAGCTCTGTGGCATCCTCAAGAATGAGATGCTGGAGGACCACGTCCACAACAACGGTACTGTTGTTCACAATACAAAGGACCTACTCTGGTTACTCTAACGATCCGGTACAGTTAACTCTTTGTAGGAAATATGCACTTCTATGTTACATTTACCAGAACATCTTACCATACAAGATGGCAATATACAGTGAGCTCCAAAGTATTGGAACAGTGACAAATGTAGTTGTTTTGACTCTGTACTCCAGCACTTTGGATTTGAAATGATACACTGACTATGTTTGTAGCTGGTCAGTTGGGGGCCTTTGACGCGGTGGTGAAACAGATGCTGGAGGATGTCCAGGAGAGGCTGGTCTACAGGACACACATCTACATCCAGACTGACATCATCGGATACAACCCCGCCCCTGGGGACCTGGCCTATCCTGAGAAACTGGAGATGATGGAGGTGGGTCTGTCTGATGTGGCTGTTTTCAGTGAGTCACCCCTAGATACAAATGTAAGGTACAGTGCCTTGCAAAGGTATTCATCCTCCTTGACGTTTTTCCTTTTTTGTTGCTTTACAACCTGTCATTTAAATAGATTTTTATTTGGATTTCATGTAATGGACATACACAAAATAATACAAATTGGTGAAGTGAAAATAACAAAACGGAAAAGTGGTTTGTGTATATTTATTCACCCCTTTTGCTATGAAGGCCCTAAATAAGATCTGGTGCAACCAATTACCTTCAGAAGTCACATAATTAGTTAAATAAAGTCGACATGTGTGCAATCTAAGTGTCACATGATCTCAGTATATATACACCTGTTCTGCAAGGCCCCAGAGTCTGCAACACCACTAAGCAAGGGGCACCACCAAGCAAGCGGCACCATGAAGACCAAGGAGCTCTCCAAACAGGTCAGGGACAAATTTGTGGAGAAATACAGATCAGGGTTGGGTTATAAAAAGAGATTGGAGTATCTGAGATTGGAGTATCTGTCCATAGGACCACTTTAAGCCATACACTCCACAGAGCTGGACTTTATGGAAGAGTGGCCAGAAAAAAAGCCAGTGCTTAAAGAAAAAAATAAGCAAACGCGTTTGGTGTTCGCCAAAAGGCATGTGGGAGAATCCCCAAACATATGGAAGAAGGTACTCTGGTCAGATGAGACTAAAATTGAGCTTTTTGGCCATCAAGGAAAACACTATGTCTGGCGCAAACCCAACACCTCACATCACCCCAAGAACACCATCCCCACAGTGAAGCATGGTGGTGTCAGCATCATGCTGTGGGGATGTTTTTTATCGGCAGAGACCAAGAAACTGGTCAGAATTGAAGGAATGATGGATGATGCTAAATACAGGGAAATTCTTGAGGGGAAACCTGACAATGACACTAAGCATACTGTTAAAGCATCATTTGGCCGTGATATCATAAGGTGAATGCACCAATTTGTAAGTCGCTCTGGATAAGAGCGTCTGCTAAATGACTTAAATGTAAATGTAAATGTAAATTTGAGTGGTTTAAGGGGAAACATTTAAATGTCTTGGAATGGCCTAGTCAAATCCCAGACCTCAATCCAATTGAGAATCTGTGGTATGACTTAAAGATTGCGGTACACCAGTGGAACCCATCCAACTTGAAGGAGCTGGAGCAGTTTTGCCTTGAAGAATGGGCAAAAATCCCAGTGGTTAGATGTGTCAAGCTTATAGAGACATACCCCAAGAGACTTACAGCTGTAATTGCTGCAAAAGGTGGCTCTACAAATTATTGACTTGCAGGGGGGGGGGGGGGGGAGGGGGGGTAAAATAGTTATGCATGCTCAAATTTTCTTTTTTTTGTGGCTTATTTCATGTTTTTTTCACAATAAAACATATTTTGCATCTTCAAAGTGGTATGCATGTTGTGTAAATCAAATGATACAAACCCCTCAAAACATTTATTTTGATTCCAGGGGGTAAGGCAACAAAATACGAAAAATGCCAAGGGGGTGAATAGTTTCGCAAGCCACTGTACATTTGTTTCCCCTCTGTAATTGGAATATTGACGAGTTAAACAGTTAAGTGTTCCCTTTCTGTAATACACATGATTTCCAGTGTTCTGTTTGTGCAATGTTTTGTTGATTGTAATTGACGCCAGACTGGAGGTACAAGGACGGGCCACTTGATTATTATTGTATTATGTGATTCTGTAGCAGCTCATAGTCACTGCATTTAGTTTTGTCTTCCTACAAGCCTCTGGGGTTGGTGTTTACAGAACACTTGGTGCTGTCTGATTTAAAATATAAAGGGCTTGTCTCTAAGAGGCCAGCTAGACATTACATTTTTCTCAGCTTCTGTGCTGTTGCAACTTGTAATTAACCCGATTGATTTATGATTGACTTTATCTGCGGCTGCTCTTCACTTTTCACCCCCCCCCCCCCCCCCCCTAATGGTTAAGATTTGGTGAAGGTGTGCTGATCCTAGATCTGTGCCTACGGGCAAGTTCTACCTGCAGCTGTCTTCGATACAACATAAAGGCAGTTTGTAATCCATCTCTCTCTTTCTCGCTCGTGGGGTTACAGAAAATTGCCCAGAGCCTGAAGGAAGAGCAGATGAAGCTAATGGCCCAGGAGTCGTCATTCTCAGACGTGCAGCTTGAAGATCCAAATGACAGGAGAGCCAGTAACGCAAGTCAGTGTTTACAAATGAGTGTAAAGGGATATCTTATCTTTATATGTTGTGAATAGTGCATTCTGTTCATCAATCAAATGTATTTATAAAGCCCTTCTTACATCAGCTGATGTCACAAAGTGCTGTACAGAAACCCAGCCTAAAACCCCAAACGGCAAGCAATGCAAGTGTAGAAGCATAAGTCTTACTGTTGTACCTTTCTGCCCTCCTCTCTTTTCCTTACATACAGGTAGTATAGACTCGTCCCGCTTGCAGCCATCCATCTCTCCCGCTGACCTGCATGGCATGTGGTACCCCACAGTCAGACGGACGCTGGTCTGCTTGTCCAAGCTCTATAGGTGCATAGATGTGAGTGCTTGGATTATCTGGCATTTTGCATGTTTACTCTTCGATGTATGAGAGCATATGAGATATAGTCATATGAATGAATTGTGAGCCTAGTCCATTTCATGATGCTATTTGACCTTTCCTCTTGATCTCTTTAATCTACCATCCACCATGTTGTCCCTGTGTTGATGCATTGAATTTCTTGGCCCTCCAGAGAGCAGTCTTCCAGGGCTTATCGCAAGAGGCCTTGTCTGCCTGCATCCACTCCCTGCTCAAAGCGTCCGATGTCATCCTGAAGAACAAGGTTGGTGCCGATTCTTTTTATTTTATTTATTTTATTTTTGGGTTGGCGCAGTGCATGTGATGTGTTGTATTATACATTTCTGCCTGTATACGGTGTAATTGAGAAATACAACTGTAGCTTTACGATTAGCATGTTATTCGTTTTTTCCTCTATAAATGGCTCAATACTAGTTTTGTTTTTGGAACAAGGTTACATTTGGATTATTCAGATGTTATATTTAGCGCTATGACTTCATCTTGTCCAGACGCAGGTAGACGGTCAGCTGTTTCTGATCAAACACCTGCTGATCATGAGGGAACAGATCGCTCCCTTCCACACAGACTTTGCCATCAAGGAGATCTCTCTGGACCTGAAGAGAACCAGAGGTGAGGAGGGAGAGATTAGGCCAGCGGATGTATGTTCTGGCTCCATAAAACCTGTCATTATATTGTCATTATCAGTGGGGTTTGCCCATTGTGTCCATCAAATGCACATATGACTATTATAATAGTGGTAATAACTTGAGATACTGTATAACTTGTAGCTTTTGGTAGAAGTGTTCCTGTTTTAGCACTCATTTCAGCCATCGTATTTCATTTGTAACACTAGAGGGCACTCTAATCCTTCTTCAGCAAGATTAATCTTCTTTTTTTTGTCTCAAA
Organism: Salvelinus alpinus; assembly: GCF_045679555.1. Taxonomy (NCBI): domain Eukaryota; kingdom Metazoa; phylum Chordata; class Actinopteri; order Salmoniformes; family Salmonidae; genus Salvelinus; species Salvelinus alpinus. The sequence continues at coordinate 20,112,437 of NC_092099.1, read as the reverse complement.
TCAGATGCTGCCTTCAAAATGATGAACCCAAAATCTGTCCCTGGTTTCTTCAGACTCAACAGCCACAACGCTATCCTAGAATTTCTATTGGAGGTAAAGTTTTTGATTTGGTTTAAATATAGAATACATATACAGTGCCTTACAATGGTGTTCAGACCGCTTGGCTTTCTTCACATTTTGTGTTACAAAGTGAGATCAAATGTATTGGTCCTTTTTCCCCAAAAATCTATACAAAATATTCTAATGTCAAAGTGGAGAGAGAAAAAATAAAAGATTACTAGAAATTAAATAACTAAAATATAGTCGTTGCATAAGTATTCAGCACCCTGAGGCGATACATGTTAGAAACACTTTTGGCATCAATTACAGCGGAGTCTTATTGTGAGCTTTGCACACCTGGATTGTGCAATATTTTCCCAGTATTCCTTTCAAAATTCTTCAAGCTCTGTCAAAATGTTGGATCATGGCTAGATGGCAATTTTGGAGTCTTGCCATAGATTTTCAAGCTGATTTAAGTCAAAACTGTAACGTGGACATTCAGGAACATTCACAGTCTTCTTGGTAAGCAACTCCAGTGTAGATTTGGCCTTGTGTTATAGGCTATTGCCCCGCTGAAAAGTAATTTACTCTCCCTGTCTCTGGTGTAAAGCAGACTGAAGCAGGTTTTGCTCTAGGATTTTGCCTGTGCTTAGCTCCATCCAGTTTCTTTTTATCCTGAAAAACTCCCCAGTATTTGCCAATGTCAAGCATACCCATACCATGATGCAGCCACCACCATGCTTGAAAATAAGGATACAGTTACTCAGTGATGTGTTGGAATTGCTCCAAACATAAGGCTTTGCATTTAGGCCAAAAAGTGTGTTCATTTCCTGTCTTTTTTGTTTTGATGGTGCAGTTTTACTTTAGTTTTGTAATAGTTTTATTCTATATATTTGTATTCTTTTCACTCTGTCATTGAGGCCATTAGTGTGGAGTCACTACAAAGTTGTTGATCCATGTTTAGTTTTCTACCATCACTGACATGAACTTTGAAGCAGTTTTAAAATCATCAATAGCCTCATGGTAACATCCTTGAGCAGTTTCATTCCTGTCCTGCAGCTCAGTTCAGAAGATTGACTTTCTTTGATGTGTCTGGGTGGTTTAATATATAATCCACAGCATAATTATTAACTTGACCATGCTTATGATTTGTTATTGCTACCGATCTACCAACCACTGACCTTCTTTATGAGGCTTTTGAAATGCTCCCTGGTCGTTGTAGTTGAATCTATGCTTGAAATGCAATACTTGACTGAGAGACCTAAAGATATATGTATGGGGACAGAGGAAGGGTTAGGCAATAAAAAAATTCTACCCCTAATATTTCACACAGTGAGTCCATGTGATTTGTTGAACCAAATGTTGCTCGTAAAATAATTTTATGCTTGCTGAAAGAAAAGGGCTGAACACTTATGCAACGACTATTTTAGTTATGAATTTTTTTCATCTTAAGAATTCAAAATAAATATTCTTCCACTTAGACCTCAGAGTATTTTGTGTAAATTGTTGACAAAAAATGACATCGATTTTAATCCCACTTTGTAAAACAGTATAAGGTTAAGAAATCCAAAAACTCCTGGTCCTATCCCTATGTCAGGAAAACCTGGCAGTATATGTCATTTTTCATCTATACTACCACTTACTAGTTACTAACCCCTCTCTCTCTCTGTTGGACCTTAGGGATCACCGGAGATAAAGGAGCACTACATAGATTCGAAGAAGGACGTGGACCGTCATCTGAAGTTTAGCTGTGAGCAGTTCATCCAGCAGCAGACTCACCTCTTTGTTGGGAATCTGGAGGAGTTTCTCACCAAGGTAACGTGTCAGTCTGACAGAGAGGAGAGGCAGACCGATAGCCTGGGGCTCAGACTTCAAAAACATGACCTTGGACTTTCTCTTTTCTTTTTCTGGTAATTCACTGACTACTGACTGAGGGTCATGATTTTGTGCAGTAAAACTGAAAGATAAAGGGCTATTCAAAGGTGAATCTTATTCTACTGGAATCTAGGCCTTTTCAAATGTGATGGGTTTCGTTTTAAAACATTGTGACCTTCTGTTCTGAATCTACTCAGTGCCTATCATCCATGGTCTTTCTCATACAGTATTAAAAGTCATACAGTCTTAAAGTGGTTATAATGAATTGGACTTACAGGTAACTGCCAAATTAAAGGAAATGCCAACATAAAGTGTCTTAATAGGGTGTTGGGCCAGAACAGCTTCAGTGTGCCTTGTCATAGATTCTACAAAGTGTCTGGAACTCTATTGCAGGGATGTGACACCATTCTTCCACAAGAAATTCCAGAATTTGGTCCAGAATCTCCCATAACTGTTGGGTTGAGATCTGGTGACTTACACACACCCTTTAAACCCCTTGAGCTATTTTGAGATCCCTCTTTCAAATTCACTGAGATCTCTTCTTCCAGCCATGGTTGCCAAAATTATGGGCTACTTTTTTTTCTTTCTTTTTTTCTTTTTTTATACATGACCCTAAGCATGATGAGATGTTAATTGCTTAATTAATTCAGGATCCACACCTGTGTGAAAGCACCTACTTTACTTTTGTGTCCCTCATTTACTCAAGTGTTTCTTTTTATTTTGGCAGGTACCTGTATATAGCACTTTCAGCAAATGCCTTCCTCAATCTAGAATAGGACTTATAGTCAAGTCTAACTCACGTTGTCCTTCACTGAGGAAGATGGGAACTTGTCTTGTGTTGTTTCAGGTGTCCGCTCTGAAAACCATGGCGATCCAAGGAGGTCCCACGTACAACCTCTCCCAACAACCTTGGGCACAGCCAGGTAAGAAACCGTATCATCATATTTCAGTGAAACCTCTAAATCATATGGTGGAATGAAGGCTTGGAACTGAGAAATGACTCACGCTCTCTCTCTCTACCCTTTTTAGCCAAGATCAACGACATAGTGATGGCTACCTACAGGGTGATGAAGAGCAAGCTGCCAAGCACGTTACAGAGCATGTCCTTGTACCTGGCCAACAGAGACACAGAGTTTATCCTTTTCAAGCCTGTCCGGGTGGGTGTCTGTTAGACAGTGGAGTTTAATCTCTCCTCCTTTAGCCAACCCTGTACTAGCCTGGTCCCAGATATGTTTCTGCTGTCTTGCCAAAGTACAAATTAACAGATCTTGGGCCAGGCTAACCCTGTAGCGTAACAGGAGCTCATAGGGGTTTTTAGTACACACCTACATAACAAATAGAATATTTTCAGCAGGTGCTCAGGCTGAGCAATTTGTAGATACTTTTTTTTTAAGCCTTGTTCCTGCTTATTAAAAATGAATAATTATTCAGTAATTATCATGGCTCTTTGTGCACAGCTAGGTGCTAATCTACAGTAAGTGAATCTAAGTGCACAATAACACCGTTGACATGGCAACTGGGATACAAAGGGGACCAGCGAGGGGATAATTTCTCTCCAGCAGCTCTCTGACTAACCTGCTGTTTTCTCCCACAGAACAACATCCAGCAGGTGTTCCAGAGACTGCACGCCTTGCTTCAGGAGGAATACAGTGGAGAGGACCTTCAGATCATCGCTTGCCCTTCTATGGAACAGGTAAGGCTGGTACTAGCTACACTTACAAAATCGTAACCAAGGGCAAGGTATTACAAGGTTTTACAATCTCTTCCTGAAAATGGCTGTTCGATCTCAAGATCTTTTTTCAAGTGTATTTATTCAACCTTGGTTTATTCAGCTTTTCACTGTGTGTAGTGGTGTCTGAAGCGACATTCAAAGTCATGCTGGATGTTTTTAGTGGAGTGAGTCCTCGCTCTCTCTCTTCTTCAGATTAACCTGCTGTTGTCTGTGAATAAGTAACCTGAAGGCCTGGTCAGCAGAGCTCTGTCTGGTCTGGACAGAAGGGTGGACAGGAGAGTTAATCCAGCCCTGACCTAGCCAGACCTGGAGCTTGTGGAGCAAAAGTCTAGGAGAAGGACTGTGCTAGTCTTTGGCCCTCGACCTGCAAAGATCCTACACAAGGCCAAAGATACCCCAAACACAGACACAACCAACAGCTTCCGAGCATGTTGTGGTCTAGTTAGGCATTCAATCACTCAGTTGGTAGGATCAGGTGAAATGAAGACTTTCTTTTTGGTACTGATCTTGAATCAATTTGTTCAACTAAAATTTAAAGGTGTTGGGCTTACTTTTTTATGTGGGAGAGATCCACACAGACTAGGGTTATTGGCTATATCAACTGTATTTCTCTTATCATAATAAAACATTTCTGAGTCAAGATAAGTTGGCACATTTAGTGAGCGTAGCAAATGGGAAACAAGGGTGAATGTTGAGCGGCTGGAATAAGGACACTCTAACCAGGCTAATAGAGGAGATAGAACTTTATTCATTAGTCGGGTAGCTAATGAGCGACGAGCAGCCGCCACGTTTATGCTTCATGGATTAAGAGACGGAATGAAAAGAAAACATGCTGCACGATATGTAACATCTCTACGCCTTTCTCTATGAACATGGAGATCTCTGGTCTATGACAGCCTGTGCTGCAGGGCTCTCAGGTTTTAACACTGCTCCCTTGGTCTGTTTTTAATAAAGGAACCCTTCTGTTTTACTGTGTCAGTGGTTTCCAAATGGTAGTTCTTCCTCCTGCTCTCTCCATTGATGTTTCAACTTGTTGCATACATGTTTTTTTTTTAAAGTACCCTGAGAACTTGTTTAATTTTCTTTTTTTTACCTTTTCTTTTGTATTTGGGATGCTTGAACTTCTCTATAACTTGGTGTTAATGGACCTTTGTCGAGAGCAGTTTTGCACTGTAAAGGAATGGAGAAGTCAGTGGTCTTACTCAGAAATGTAATATATTATGGATATATTTGCCTAATGCTACTCCCACATTCAATGAATTACAAAGTTAATGTAAACTTTAACTGCAGCTTTTTCTTTGACATCCTCTGTATAGAAGTGTGTGTGTGTATAGTGTAACTACTGTATTTATCCATGAACAATCTGATTAAAAATGATGACAAATTAGTATATCTGCTGTCCTTGTCTCATTGTTCACACTATACATAAGCACTATTGTCTCATTGTGCAGTTTTTGAGACTAGATAAGTTGCTGTATCCAATTTAATGAAAAATGAATTATTTGGCTTTGGTAGCTATCTGAACTCTCTTCTTGACTGAGTGGTGCTTGTCCAGAGGTGTCTTCAGTCTCTCCATTTGAGAGACCAGGCTATATTGGGGCGTGACTTTCTGTGGACTTGGGGCCTGCTGGTAGGTGATATAGCCCTGGATCTTCTGCAGAAGGTTGTAGATCTCTGCACTCTTCATGTGGAGGTGTCTCTGGTCCAGGTCTGGCCCAGGCAACATCAGGCTCTTCAAGTGCTCCAGCTGGGGAAAAGCAAAGTGATCAGCTCTGATATGAGTGGGTTTTAATAGAAAGCTGTGGAAGGATGTGACACCTGTGATCAACTTCAGTGCTCATTATAAAGCATGGTATTCTCCTGTGCTTCTCGCATGATTAGAGTAATATACGCCACGCACCTGGTGTCTTTATTGAATCTGTAGTTGACAATGTCAGTGTCTCTCACCTTGAGTTTGGCACCGACGTTGAACCTCACACTGCTCTTGCGAGAGGTGAAGGTGAGGTAGATGCAGTCCTGGGTCTGGATGCGGAGGCTGATGTTGGGGCTGAGGGTCAGACAGATGGGCTGGAAGGGAGGGGCGTGGACATGGGGCTCGTGGTCCAGCCAACTCCAGCGCCTCCTCATAGCCCCGGTGTCACTGCAGCAGGAGCCTCCCAGCTGGGTCAGGTTCACCCTGCCAAACAAGCAAAAAAAACACACAAACGTACAGTTATGAATATAACTACTGAACGAGGGATAACATACTATGGGGAGTCAACGACCAACCATATTCACCTGAAGAAAACACCCAACGGGCCAATGGAGCTCACCCTCGGAAGCCCCGCCTTCCTGGCTATAATGCCGGGCTCGCATGAATTTCATCAACCCTCTGACGTCATGGGGCCAAAATATGTTATACTGCGTTCCCTCCTTCAGGGAACAGTAGTTATATTCATAACTGTAAGTTCCCTTTGAGTCGGTCACTTGGTATAACATACAATGGGGACATACAATCACGTCCAAAGCCAGCCCAGAGGGTACCAAACTAGGAGGCCCATGGCAGCCCACGTACACACAGGTTCCATCATCTCCAAAAAGGGGTTACACAAGCCACCTTTTTCCCCTAATGAAGGGAAAGGGAAAGGGGGATATCTAGTGGGCATGTAAGTATATGTGTGTAATAGGACTGTTCCTTCTCACTTCATCTGACCTGACCACGGGCCGAATTCCTCACTCCTCCCTACTCCACGGCTGTCCTACCTTATCACTGACTGAAACCAGACTGTTGCCCTTTGCCTCCCTCCATAGGATCCATGAGAATAAACAATAACATGTTTGACCAAATTTAAATTTTCTGCCTCCCTCCATTGCCCGACTCAGTAACTTTCCATACACCAAGTTCTTAACCAACCTCCATTGACCCGAACATATACAGTACCAGTCAAAAGTTTGGACACACCTACTCATTCAAGGGTTTTTCTTAATTTTTTACTATTTTCCACATTGTAGAATAATAGTGAAGACATCAAAACTATGAAATAACACATATTGAATCATGTAGTAACATTTTTTTTTACAAAAATCTAAATATATTTTATATTTGAGATTAGTCAAGGTAGCCACCCTTTGCCTTGATGACAGCTTTGCACACGCTTGGCATTCTCTCAACCAGCTTTACCTGGAATGCTTTTCCAACAGTCTTGAAGGAGTTCCCACATATTCTGAGCACTTCTTGGCTGCTTTTCCTTCACTCTGCGGTCCAACTCTTCCCAAACCATCTCAATTGGGTTGAGGTCTGGTGATTGTGGAGGCCAGGTCATCTGATGCAGCACTCCACCACTCTCCTTCTTGGTCAAATAGCCCTTACACAGCCTAAAGGTGTGTTGGGTCATTTTCCTGTTGAAAAACAAATTATAGTCCCGCTAAGCGCAAACCAGGTGGGATGGCGTATCGCTGCAGAATGCTGTGGTAGCCATGATGGTTAAGTGTGTATTATATTATAAATATATCCCAGGCAGTTTCCCCAGCAAAGCACCCCCACACCATAACACCTCCTCCTCCATGCTTCACGGTGGGAATCACACAATTGGAGATAATCCTCTGCGTCTCACAAAGACGGCGGTTGGTACCAAAAATCTGAAATTTGGACTCATCAGACTAAAGAACAGATTTGCCCATGTTTCTTGGCACAAGAAAGTCTCTTCTTATTATCGGTGTCCTTTAGTAGTGGTTTCTTTGCAGCAATTAGACCATGAAGGCCTGATTCACGCAGTCTCCTCTGAACAGCTGATGTTGAGATGTGTGTGTTACTTGAACTCTGTGAAGCATTTACTTTGGCTGCAGTTTCTGAGGCTGGTAACTCTAATGAACTTATCCTCTGCAGCAGAGGTGACTCTGGGTCTTCCTGTCCTGTGGCGGTCCTCATGAGAGCCAGTTTCATCATAGTGCTTGATGGTTTTTGCGACTGCACATGAAAAAACTTTAAAAGTTCTTGAAATTTTCCGGATTGAATGATCTTCATGTCTTAAAGTAATGATGGACTGATGTTTCTCTTTGCTTATTTGATCTGTACTTGACATAATATGGACTTGAACTTTTACCAAATAGGGCTATCTTCTGTATACCACCTTTACCTTGTCACAACACAACTGATTGGCTCAAATGCAATAAGAAGGAAAGAAATTCCACAAATGAACTTTTAACAAGGCACACCTGTTAATTGAAATGCATTCCAGGCTGAGAGAATGCCAAGAGTGTGTAAAGCTGTCATTAAGACATAGGGTGGATACTTTGAAGAATCTCAAATATAAAATATATTTTGATTTGTTTAACATTTTTTGGGTTACTACATGATTCCATATGTGTTATTTCATAGTTTTGATGTCTTCACTATTATTCTACAATGTAGAAAATAAAGATAAACCCTTGAATGAGTCGATGTGTCCAAACTTTTGACTGGTACTGTTTATTCATTATACATGTAAAGTAGGGCCTCCCGAGTGGCGCAGTGGTCTAAGGCAATGCATCGCAGTACTAGCTGTGCCACTAGAGATCCTGGTTCGGGTCCAGGCTCTGTCGCAGCCGGCCATGACCGGGAGACCCACACAATTGGCCAAGCGTCGTCCTTGTAAGGGGAGCGTTTGGCCGGCAGGGATGTTCTTGTACCATCGCACTCTGGCGACGCTGACACGGTCGCCAGGTGTACAGTGTTTCCTTTGACAAAATGGTGTGGCTGGCTTCTGTGTTAAGCGGGCATTGTGTCAAGAAGCAGTGCGGCTCGGCTGGGTTGTGTTTCGGAGGACGCACGGCTCTCAACCTTCGCCTCTCCCGAGTTGCAGCGATGGGACAAGACTGTAACTACCAATTGGATACCATGAAAAAGGGGTAAAAAATATGTTTTAAATACATGTAAAGTAATCAATAAGTATGGTAACATGAATAAGTATATTATAAGCTAGAGTCCAACAGTCTGTATCAAGAATGGTCCACCACCCAAAGGACATCCAGCCAACTTGAAACAAATGTATGAAGAATTGGAGTTAACGTGGATCAGCGTCCCTGTGGAACACTTTCGACACCTTGTACAGTCCATGCCTTGAGGAATTTAGGCTGTTCTTTGGGCAAAAGGGGGTACAACTCAATATTAGGAAGGTGTTCCTAATGTTTGCACAGTCAGTGTATATCCACATGAAAATATGGATTCTTCAGAACTATGGACGTGAACCATTCGCTGGGACGCACCGACTGCAATAGCCACGGAAGTGTGAGCATTTTGAACTTGCACATCTTGAGGTGCCTGTTTAAAACGCACAAGTCCAGGATGAAACGCAACATTCCATTGCTCTTTGGAACTAAAAAGTACTGGCTGTGCCAACCGCTCTGCACTTCTCACTGCTGCTTTTGAAGGAGAGAGGAAATCTCTTCACTCAAGACAGGCGCTAGGACCTCGCGGACCATTGACATAATGACACCACAAAAAGGAGGAGGGCACACAGCGATCTACAGACCATGCCCCCTCTCCATGCCTCCCACCGTACGGAGCACGCTGCCAGTCTCCCATACATTATGTCCCGAAGGGGCAGAGCGCCACCCTGTGGACTGGGATAATTGTTTTCAGATCCAACACTCTTGAGAACCTTGTGTCTGAATGTGGGGAAGGAACCGTGTTTATTATACCCACACCTGGACGATACCACACTCTCAATACCACTGAACACAGAGGAACCTTGAGTAGAAACAATGTGCTTTCATGGTACTGCCGTTCTGATACCCGACCCACACCTGGTTTAGGGACTTCGGCAACCAGTAACTTGCCCCCATTGGCTGAGCCACTTGGGAGAACTGTTGCCCTTGTTGGCAAAACTGGCTTGTCCAAATACATCTGCCTGTCCCTCTTACAAATCCAGGAAAATGTCAACAAGAGGTGGAGCTGAACCACCACTGTCGCCCCCATACATTTCCCCACGGCCAGGATAGTACAGCGGGACAGACGCAGAACAACATTTTGAGGAGAAGCTCTAAAACTGGCTTCCCCGTCTTCACGGTCTTATTCAGCTCATGCAGCAAATTGATATAATAAATCTGCAACATTGTGACCACATTCAACGACCGGGCCGCCACACCCTCAGCCTGGAACACTTTGTCCAGCTGATCCAACTAGAACCTCCACTGTTTATTAGGAAGCATCTTGCTAGGATTAGCCCCATTGTTAGCCTCTGGAGCTAAGTAACTTGCCTGCTTTCCATCCATCAGCAGTGTGCAAACGAGCCCCGCCATAACCTGGTAGCACCATCCTGGCTGAATGAGGGAAATCCCAGGTCGCTTTTAGCTCATTGGTGAAATCTTTAAACAGAGGTAAGCAACGCTTCACCGCTGCAGGGACAGGAGTTAAATACAGTACCTTCCCCCAAACCTGTAGGAACTCTGCTGCGGGGGAGAAGACAGCCAATCCACCCCAGGTGATCTGCCACCCTACGACACAGCTCCATCAAAGGCGCATTAACCACCAATGCTTCACCCCCCCTGCCGAATACAAAGTCGGGACTTTAGGCTGCCCCAGACTGATGTTATCCGATTCACATTGAAAACCTTCCAGGGCCAACCAGGGATATATCATCCCCGGAATCCGGACTCTGAACACTGCCAAAGAGAAACCAGAATGGGATGACACCCCTATCAACTCCAACCACAGCTATGGGGCTCCCGAGTGGCGCAGCAGTCTAAGGCACTGCATCTCAGTGCTAGAGGTGTCACTACAGACCCTGGTACGATTCCAGGCTGTATCACAACCAGTTGTGATTGGTAGTCCCATAGGGCGGCACACAATAGGCCATCACTGTAAATAAGAATTTGTTTTTAACTGACTTGCCTGGTTAAATCAAATGCTGAACTCTCCTGGCCTCAGACAGTCCCATTCTCGAGGTTGTTTCACTGGAAGACCCTTTGCCAGCAGCTCCAATCTTTTTCACAAAGTCAACCCAATGCCTAATGGAAGTTGAGACAATGGTCACACTAACTGGTCCGAGCCAAAGCATCTTGAGCGTGTTTCCACCACAGGCAAACGGGACAGCACTCGTGAATATCTATACTTTTCTTTGTGAAACCACATGCCCTAAGGCACAGTGGGAGATTCAAACTCGGCTTGTTAGCCTTTTTTGACATATTCTTACCACTGGCCATCTTACTCAAGCAAGGAAGTACTGACTAGACAAGTAGAGCAGAAAGTAGTGGGTTTTTAGCAAACACAGAAACCGATACCAAGACCCAAACTCGCAACATCTAGGGGGACAAGTACTCTCTCACCACTAACAGACACCTACGTCAGAGCCGAATCTCGTAGTCTTCATGTGCTTGAAAAGTTTGTAAATTGTGTGACACGTTCTCCCTTCAGGCGAGCTGAAGAGAGAAGAATTGAGGAAATGAATGCGAGCCCCGGTATTATAGCCAGGAAGGCTGGAGCTTCCAAGGGTAGGCTCGGCATCCATCGGCCCTTTGGGAGTAATTTCACTTTTCTTCAGGTGAATATGATTGGTCGTTGACTCTCCATAGTATGATATACCGAGTGACCGACTGAAAGGGAACTCAAAATCACATCCAACATGCAGAACAGCAAGATCACAGATACAATCGATGTTTCTCAGTATGCATACTACCATGTTCCACACTCTCATGCTCCGAGTGCATTCTCCGAGGACGTTCTCTTGAGTACATTCTTGTGAGACGAGAATGTAACACATAAAGCATTACATTTGAGAACAGGGTTGGGGAGTAACGTGTTACATGTCATCCGTTATATGTGTGGTGTCAGGAAAATAACCTCACACTCAACGTCAACAAAACAAAGGAGATGATTGTGGACTTCAGGAAACAGCAGAGGGAGCACCCCCCTATCCACATCGACGGGACAGTAGTGGAGAAGGTGGAAAGTTTTAAGTGCCTCGGTGTACACATCACGGACAAACTGAATTAGTCCACCCACACAGACAGCGTTGTGAAGAAGGCGCAGCAGCGCCTCTTCAACCTCAGGAGGCTGAAGTAATTCGGCTTGTCACCAAAAGCACTCACAAACTTCTACAGATGCACAATCGAGAGCATCCTGTCGGGCTGTATCACCGCCTGGTACGGTAACTGCTCCGCCCACAACCATAAGGCTCTCCAGAGGGTAGTGAGGTCTGCACAACGCATCACCGGGGGCAAACTACCTGCCCTCCAGGACACCTACACCACCCGATGTCACAGGAAGGCCATAAAGATCATCAAGGACAATAACCACCCGAGCCACTGCCTGTTCACCCCGCTATCATCCAGAAGGCGAGGTCAGTACAGGTGCATCAAAGCAGGGACCGAGAGACTGAAAAACAGCTTCTATCTCAAGGCCATCAGACTGTTAAACAGCCACCACTAACATTTAGTGGCCGCTGCCAACATACTGACTCAACTCCAGACACTTTAATAATGGGAATTGATGGAAATTATGTAAAAATGTATCACTAGCCGCTTTAACCAATGCCACTTAATATAATGTTTACATACCCTACATTACTCATCTCATATGTATATGTATATACTGTACTCTATATCATCTACTGCATCTTGCCATCTTTATGTAATGCATGTATCACTAGCCACTTTAAACTATGCCACTTTATGTTTACATACCCTACATTACTCATCTCATATGTATAGACTGTACACTATACCATCTACTGCATCTTGCCTATGCCGTTCTGTACCATCACTCATTCATATATCTTTATGTACATATTCTTTATCCCTTTACACTTGTGTGTATAAGGTAGTAGTTGTGGAATTGTTAGGTTAGATTACTTGTTGGTTATTACTGCATTGTCGGAACTAGAAGCACAAGCATTTCGCTACACTCGCATTAACATCTGCTAACCATGTGTATGTGACAAATAAAATTTGATTTGATTTGATTTGTTTACAAAAAATTGTAACTGTAATCCGTTACGTTACCAGCAAAAATATTGTAATCAGATTACAGATACTTTTGAAAAACGAAATGATTACTTCGTCGATTACTTTTAAATTCAGAAAGGATGTTTGTGGAAAAAAATATTTGACACCCCTCTGAATTCTCAATGACATTCAAATCAGCATTGATAAAAGGCCAAGTTTAAGTTTGTTCCACCTGAGCGAGTATGACCACAAGTCAGAGACCCCTACGATGACACACCGAATGTGTTTGATGGATCGTGAGAAAAGAGCAGGAATAGGCTTTTGTAGGCTACTGTCAAAGCTATGTCTTCCAATGGTGCGACTGTTGTCTGCATCCAAAGATTTTCCAACTTGAATAAACGCTTGGAGGTAAGGATGACAGCAGTGGTGTAGTCTACGGCGATAAGGATATCACTTATTATTGATATCTACATAGCGCATTGATGTGAATCACATTGCTACTCTCTCATTTAGCTATTTGCGCCTTATGGATTGTGGTTGTTGTGGATGGCTGTTCACAAATCTAAATGTGTATTTGAACGCAATAATGGTTGAATTCAAGTTTAAGCTGCCTGTCAATCGTTGTTTTTGAAACCAGTGGACAGCCAGTGAAAAATGCGCTCTTGCAACAGCTACATAGTGTGGATCCCAGCCTGTGGAATAAAAGTGGGGCTTTTTTTGCTCAATCTAATTCATGCTGATAAAAAATAAAATCCATTGGACACATTCTCAAACTCGCACACTTTTGATAGACTTAAAGGGGCAATCTGTATTTGCTACATCCATTTTTGGGCTTACATTTTTTGGACTTAAATAAATTTGCCCTTTAAACAGCTGCATATTATCAAGATATCAAAGTGTCACCAACAAAAAGGTAAACAATAGGCCTATAGCAAATGCAGCATATGACATTCATTTTTCAGTAGTGCTAAAAGCATGCCATTCCATGAGTGCAGCAAAAAAAAATCAAACTCGAATCAATGAGCCCAATCAGTCCTTCATGACAACAAAAGCATAAACAACAAATTAGGGCTGGCTAATAAGTCCTTCGTTTTGGGGTTATGCTCAGGTAAAACAATTTGACAAATCTATACTTCCATATTTCCAAGTCCTGTTCTTGAAGATCAAGGAATATAATATTTAATGGAATTATTGAAATTCTGATACTTTGGTTTTTAAAGTAAAGATAAAATTTGATCGTATTATTATATGAGGTAGAAAGCGATTAGTTATAAGAAGCCTACATAACCAACCCATAACATAAGTCATCTGAAAGTAACTGAATGTAATCAGATTATGTTACTGAGTTTGGGTAATCCAAAAATTACGTAACTGATTACAATTTTGGACAGGTAACTAGTAACTGTAACGGATTACATTTAGAAGTAACCTACCCAACCCTGGCGATGGGTTAGAAGAAGCAAACCTAACCAACCCATAAAGTGCATTTTAACATCCATATATTGCTAGCTATGTAAACTTTAACATTGATTTATCCTGCAATAGATGTCGTTCAATTGGTAACATACAGTTTTAGAAAGTAACATTTCCAACCATGTTTGAGAAGCACTCGCACTCCCCCTACTGTATCACCTCACGCTGCACCTCCCATTCACTGAACCTTCTTCCAGCCAGGACAATGGCAACAATAGAGACAACAAACAAGATATACACAAAGCAAACATTTGACTTCATAACTATCAACTAGCTGTATGTGAATTGTAATAATGTAGCTAACCAGATAGTTTAACAGACAAAATTACTTAAAACTAATGTTATGCAAGGTAGATGTCATTTATTCGTAGGTGGCTAGCTAGCAAACAATTATTTGTGGCTATATGGCTAGCTAACAGTAGTAGCTAGCCAGTTAGCCCTATTGACTTACTTACTACCGGGGGTATTGTAGGCAGGTAAACCTTCCAAAATTAACGCAGTGTGTATTTATTCATGTATGTATGAAGATAAAATATTGTAGTCAGGCAACATATGAGATGTGAATAGTCAACATTTCATTCCGAAGTCGGAGTGTATTTTCTCTCGTTTCAGCTATTTAATAATGGCCGCAATTGATTTCAAGAAATTGTGCATCATTTTTTTAATGTGTTTGCTACATGTTCTGTGCATACTTTCTGTTTAAACTTCCATTGATGCATGCTTCAAAATATGTACAAACGGAGTACACATTTGAAAAGCCATTTCGCATACTTCGATTTGGACTCATACTCCGACCCTCCCATGCTCGAATTTGCATGCTCGGAGCATGGTAGCATGCATTTTGAGAAACGCCCTATATGTCAAGTTACCAAATATAGGCCTACACAGCCCCCAATGAAGCTGAAAATCTATAGGGTACCATTTTCGTTCTTCATTTGCTTAATACTATATTATACACACCATATAAGACCATTGGGATGATAGCAGGTGGCCTGACCCCTGGATGTAAAGATGGCCTGGATGTTGGGTACCAGATCTTTGTCCTCCAGGATCACATAGGTGTAATCAGCACCATGGACAGCAAATATGAGAACGGCAAGTCTTCCTGATGGATAGCTTTCACTCCATTAAGGTAAACGATCTGACCATCCTGCGTATTCTCTGATCAACGATACATTTAAACATTTTATAAAACATATAACTCAAAATAAATATATTGTATATTTTGAATACATTTTCTGAATAATCTCTCCGAAAGGATACAAAACCTGTCCTGTTCCATCTGGAAATATGGTGACAAATGATTGACCACCCTCATAGAGCTTGATTAGTGTGTGCTTGATCTGTAAAATCAAACAGCAATCATGAATTGACATGTACTGCACAAGCATAGCCATTGGCCTTCACTGAAGTATATTGAGTGAGATAATCTATTTGTTAACATCACCCGTGCTGAAAATTGTCATTAAAAGTTCAGTTAGTATACCTTGTGTCCTTGTTCTTCTCCATAAAGTGTGAGAGTGTCTGGAGAATCAATGATTTCCATTTCGGCGAATGAGTCTTCCTTCTCTGCAGTCCAGACCTCATTTGAAAGTCGATAGCAAATGGTGTTACGCAAGTTAACTTTAGATCCTGCAATGTTAAAAGCATCAACACAATGAGTCAGTAAAGTCCACCAGCCTAAGATGTCTGTCTCTACTATATTAAAAGTTTTTCACTTTAATCAGTGGATTCCAAACAACTTTCAGTATCTTAAAGAATTATATAATACATGTCATGTAACAAAGGGGTTGTGACCTTGTGAGTAGACTTACTTTGTTTAGTTGAAAACAGGCAATTCTGGTTCTCCCATTCTTTCAACCTGATGTTTGAGAATAGTACCATTAAGATTTCAGTGATGTTTTAAAGTAGTGCTGTGGGATATCATATCAAAGTTACACTAAATTAGAGTGTATTATATTGGGATCTTTTCAGTGCCCCATCAATCATACGAGAGACTGGTCATGACCTTTGCTTCACCCGTTCCTTCGCAGCCTTCTTGAAGGGTGGGTAAGGGCTTACATCAATCTTCCTGCTCCCCTGGATTGCAGCGAATGCAGCCTCCTCCTTCTCCTCCATCAGAAACTTTGTCATTTTCCAGGCCAACTCACAACAAAACAACTGACAGGAAGATACAACTTCAATTAGCACTGACGTGTGAAGTGAGAGGTGTCGAAGCCTTTGAGCCCAACAAATGGCAGGCTACCCCACCCAAATCCAGAGACCTTGAAGCCCCCTCCTGCTTTTCAGAGACCACACACTGGCATTTTCTACAAGAACTCTGCCTCCAGAAATAAAAGCTTCTCCCAAACTACTCCCGTTGCCTGCTGCACTGCTGCTATGGATTCCACCTGGCGATCTGTTCACCGTCTGCCCTGATTATCTCCCCCACCACACTGTTGGGGCAAGTGACACTGATCTTACAATGGCTAGCCACAAGTCGTTATATATTTAATTATTTTCTTGTGCATTTTGCTATTTTGCTATTTGCCTAATGACTCCTGCATGCTTTGTTGACTACGAACTTTCTCTACCCAACCGTGGGACAGACTATGTTTGTCCCCGCACTCGGGACTCTGACTCTCTATTGGTTACCTAGACTTTTGGCCTCCCATACCATTTCTAACCACCTTTCGCCGGCTTTGTATTCATATTACTTGATGAAATTGCTGTACATTATGATCTTGTTGCCATCTGATGCACGTTCAGATGTCATAAATCAGCACTGCAGAGCTCTCCCTGTCCTATGCCGTGCCTTTATTGTATTACTGTTGATGAAATTTGGAAATGTGTATGTACACCCTGACCTGTCTACAGTTGCTAGCCCCAATTCTCTGATATCTGCTTTACTGACTGGTTTTCTGCACGTTAACACTTGAAGCTTATTACCTAAACTAGATCAATTGAAAGTGTGGGTTCACAGCTTCAATCCAGATGTGTTGGTCATTACTGAGACGTGGTTAAGGAAGAGTGTTTTGAATACTGATGTTTACTTTCCTGGTTATAACCTTTTTCAGCAGACAGATCTTCCAAAGGTGGGGGAGTGGCAATCTTTACCAAGGATCACCTTCAGTGCTCGGTTGTCTCCACCAAGTCTGTGCCCAAACAATTTGATTTGCTGGTTTTAAGCATTAAACTTTCAAATAGAGCTTTGTTGACTGTTGCCGGGTGCTATCGTCCTCCATCAGCATTCTCCTATATTCCTTTCACATTTCCACAAACGTCAAAGTGGTTTCTTTCAAATGGTACCAAGAATATGCATATCCTTTCTTCAGGGCCTGAGCTACAGGCAGTTCGATTTGAGTGTCATTTTAGGCTTTTTTTTAAAGGGGCGGATCCTTAAGAGTTTTTTAATCACCACTTCATTAAGTCAGGATTCCTATTTGATTCAGCTATGCCTCCCTGCCTGTCCAACATTTACTCATCTCCCACCCCTTCTAATGCGACTATCCCCGATGCTTCTCCCTCATTCTGTTAAAGGTCCCCAAAGCACACACATCCCTGGGTCGCTCGTCTTTTCGGTTCGCTGCAGCTAGTTACTGGAACGAGCTGCAACAATCACTCAAACTGGACAGTTTTATCTCAATCTCTTCATTCAAAGACTCCATCATGGACACTCTTACTGACAGATGTGGCTGCTTTGTGTGATGTATTGTTGTCTCTACCTTCTTGCCCTTTGTGCTGTTGTCTGTGCCCAATAATGTTTATACCATGTTTTGTGCTGTTACCATGTTGTGTTGCTACCATGTTGTTGTCATGCTGTGTTGTCATGTGTTGCTGCCTTGCTATGTTGTTGTCTTAGGTCTCTCTTTATGGTCTCTCTTTATGTAGTGTTGTGTTGTCTCTCTTGTCGTGATGTGTGTTTTATCCTATATATATATATATATATATACAGTGGGGAGAACAAGTATTTGATACACTGCCGATTTTGCAGGTTTTCCTACTTACAAAGCATGTAGAGGTCTGTCATTTTTATCATAGGTACACTTCAACTGTGAGAGACGGAATCTAAAACAAAAATCCAGAAAATCACATTGTATGATTTTTAATTAATTAATTTGCATTTTATTGCATGACATAAGTATTTGATACATCAGAAAAGCAGAACTTAATATTTGGTACAGAAACCTTAGTTTGCAATTACAGAGATCATACGTTTCCTGTAGTTCTTGACCAGGTTTGCACACACTGCAGCAGGGATTTTGGCCCACTCCTCCATACAGACCTTCTCCAGATCCTTCAGGTTTCGGGGCTGTCGCTGGGCAATACGGACTTTCGGCTCCCTCCAAAGATTTTCTATTGGGTTCAGGTCTGGAGACTGGCTAGGCCACTCCAGGACCTTGAGATGCTTCTTACGGAGCCACTCCTTAGTTGCCCTGGCTGTGTGTTTCGGGTCGTTGTCATGCTGGAAGACCCAGCCACGACCCATCTTCAATGCTCTTACTGAGGGAAGGAGGTTGTTGGTCAAGATCTCGCGATACATGGCCCCATCCATCCTCCCCTCAATACGGTGCAGTCGTCCTGTCCCCTTTGCAGAAAAGCATCCCCAAAGAATGATGTTTCCACCTCCATGCTTCACGGTTGGGATGGTGTTCTTGGGGTTGTACTCATCCTTCTTCTTCCTCCAAACACGGCGAGTGGAGTTTAGAGCAAAAAGCTCTATTTTTGTCTCATCAGACCACATGACCTTCTCCCATTCCTCCTCTGGATCATCCAGATGGTCATTGGCAAACTTCAGACGGGCCTGGACATGCGCTGGCTTGAGCAGGGGGACCTTGCGTGCGCTGCAGGATTTTAATCCATGACGGCGTAGTGTGTTACTAATGGTTTTCTTTGAGACTGTGGTCCCAGCTCTCTTCAGGTCATTGACCATGCTCCTGCCGTGTAGTTCTGGGCTGATCCCTCACATTCCTCATGATCATTGATGCCCCACGAGGTGAGATCTTGCATGGAGCCCCAGACCGAGGGTGATTGACCGTCATCTTGAACTTCTTCCATTTTCTAATAATTGTGCCAACAGTTGTTGCCTTCTCACCAAGCTGCTTGCCTATTGTCCTGTAGCCCATCCCAGCCTTGTACAGGTCTACAATTTATCCCTGATGTCCTTACACAGCTCTCTGGTCTTGGCCATTGTGGAGAGGTTGGAGTCTGTTTGATTGAGTGTGTGGACAGGTGTCTTTTATACAGGTAACGAGTTCAAACAGGTGCAGTTAATACAGGTAATGAGTGGAGAACAGGAGGGCTTCTTAAAGAAAAACTAACAGGTCTGTGAGAGCCGGAATTCTTACTGGTTGGTAGGTGATCAAATACTTATGTCATGCAATAAAATGCAAATTAATTACTTAAAAATCATACAATGTGATTTTCTGGATTTTTGTTTTAGATTCCGTCTCTCACAGTTGAAGTGTACCTATGATAAAAATGACAGACCTCTACATGCTTTGTAAGTAGGAAAACCTGCAAAATCGGCAGTGTATCAAATACTTGTTCTCCCCACTGTATATATTTATTTATTTATAAATATTTATTTTTATTGTTTTTATCCCAGCCCCTGTCCCCACAGGAGGCCTTTTGCCTTTTGGTAGGCCGTCATTTTAAATAAGAATTTGTTCTTAACTGACTTGTCTAGCTAAATAAAGGTTAAATAAATAAAATAACATAGAATTTAAAAAAACATGTCAAACCCATCAGAGGAAGAGATATCCAAACATGCCTCTGTCAGAAATTAAGATCCAATTTGTTGAAATGCCTTCTCAGTTGAATAAAAGCTGTATAATATAAATACACAAAGACATATTAAAAAAACATGATTGATGTATAATGTAATTATCGAAGTGATTTGTTTATCAATCTAAGTGACCTACGACGTGGCTCTGCCTCTAATAGAGATATAAAAGTATCAAGCCATGGATCTTATTTCCATGGTGACAAATATTACAGTGAATTTCAGTTACACACAAAAGGTTTGTCCTTATTGGCTGTATAAGATTTGTGTGAGAGCATTATGTGGTTTGTGAAGGCCTCACCTCTTGGTCCATATTGTTGACTATCTGGTCTCTGGTCACAGTGGGCTTCCTGGGCTGCAGGCAGTACTCACAGGGAATAGAGTCCATCTCACTCTCCAGCATCTCCCCTGATGAGTCTGAGCTGGATGCCCTTCTGATCTAGAAGCAGACCAGGCAATCAGCTCGGCTGACAACATCCAGTACAGTGCACTAAACCTGTGCCTTTTAGGCATGTCCATCAAGCCAGTGGCCTATGTACCAAGGGTACGCTATTTTCCCCCAAAAATGTTATGCAAATTTGCTGCAAGAAATGATGATAGGTGTAATGCAGCTATCAGTGTCGCGACAGTGTTAAGTTGAATAGGCTAAGTCATAATGTCCTTAGAAAAAACTGTATTGAGAAAGTTATATAAAACAATCCAACAGTGATAATATAAAACATTACCATCTCAAAATGTGTTGGTGACTGTTTAGTTTCTACTCTACAAGCTGTGGGAGTTTGGGGATGCTTGCTCAGAGTATCCAATACTTCATTATCGAGGGACATATGTATCTCCAGGTCCTCGTTTTTAGGAAGATTCTAAAGAGAGACAACAAAGGCAGTTCATCATTTATTAAACTCTCAACAGAAGTGCCCACATTGCTCATCATGAATCATTGAAAACTGAGAAACTCCAGATTTCAGGATATTGTATCTACAGTTATGCTAATCTTTTATGTGGATGCTTGCGAGATTGGTAACAATTAAAATGGCCCTAGATGAAGATGTAGACTTTTCCCCTCAACACAAGGTGCACTCTTGGAGCACTTCAGGGACTCAGAGACAGGCAATAGCAATTTCTTGGATCACATTTAAAGTGAAATGTACTACATTGAAATGTACTACATTGGTCAAAGTGAGTGCCTTCTTTTAAAACATCCTTGTTTTGCCCATCTACCTCAAGCATTGTGGAGTCAAGCGTGGTATCCACACATTCCAAGGGGGTCCCTGATTCCTTTGCAGGTTTTGGTGTCACTTCTTCTGACTGAATGTTGTCTGCAAAGGAAGAATTTGTCAAGAGAAAATAAAGTAGAAGACTAAGTAAGCAACATGCTCCACTTTGAAGAAGACCATAATTCTGGAGTCTGACCTATAACAATCACCAATCATCTTTACTTCACCGTAAAGTAAAATGACCCTTTTCTCTTACCTTGGCTATGCTCCTCATGTCTCCTCTGGTCCACCCAATCCCAGTCTGTTTGTGTCCTCGTGCTGATTCTGGATATAACTCTGCCATCGAATGCGTAGACCTCCACATATTCAGGAGAGTCAAACCTACTGTAGATGGTGTTCAGGGCATTCAGTTCAACCAAAATAATATCACTAACATGAAAACTTGCACTGTCATTTTTTCCTTCAACTTCTTCTAATTATTCAGCAAAAAAGATTTATAATATGCCAACTCTTAAATTAGGTCACAAGATTCCTTTTAACATAAATTATGTAAATACCGTGGGCACAGATCCCGAGAAGCTGTCCTCATGTGGTCTCGCAGGTCCAGCTCCTCTGAAGAGACTATTCAGAAATGTCTTAGCCTATCATTTTAACCGGAGGCTACTGCACATATGAGTAATTAAGTATCTGTCTACCACGGCAATCTACCTGCCATGGCCTATTTGCATTGAAGATTCTGAGCTTATTAGCTATCTCATGGCTATATACCTGCACCTATGCCTTCAGAAAGAATTAATATCCCTTGACTTATTCCACATTTTGTGGTTTTATAGCCTGAATTCAAAATGGATTAAATAAATAAAAAATCTCACCCATCTACTACACACAATACCCCATAATAACATATATATAAAAAAATATTAGCCAATTTATTGAAAATTTAATATAGCAACTTCTCATTTACATAATTATTCACACCCCTGAGTCTATATTTGGAGAAGCATCTTTGGCAGTGGTTACAGCTGTGAGTTTTTGCCAAATTGGTTGTTGATCATTGCTAGAAAACCATTTTCAGGTCTTGCCATTTTCAAGTAGATTTAAGTCAAAACTGTAACTGGGCCACTCAGGAACGTTCACTATCCTCTTGGTAAGCAATTCCAGTGTAGATTTGGCGTTGTGTTTTAGGTTATTGTTCTGCTGAAAGGTGAATTCATCCCTCAGTGTCTGGTGGAAAGCAGACTGAACCAGGTTTTCCTCTATGATTTTGCCTGTGCTTTAGCTCCATTCTGTGTATTTTTTATCCTGAAAAACTGCCCAGTCCTTAACGATTACAAGCATACCCATGCAACATGATGCAGCAATCACTATGCTTGAAAATATGGAGAGTGGTACTCAGGAATGTGTTGTATTGGATTTGCACCAAACATAACACTGTATTAAGGACAAAAAGTGAATTGCTTTGCCATATTTCTTGCTGCATTACTTTAGCGCCTTCCTGCAAACAGGATGCATGTTTCGGAATAGTTTTATTCTGTACAGGCTTCCTTCTTTTCACTCTGTCAATTAGGTTAGTACTGTGGAGTACTAAAATGTTTGTTGATCCATTCTCAGTTTTCTCCTATCTTAGTCATTAAACTCTGTAACTGTTTTAAAGTCACCATTGGCATCATGGTGAAATCCCTGAGCGGTTTCCTACTTCTCCAGTAACTGAGTTAGGAAGGATGCCTGTATCTTTGTTGTGACTGGGTTTATTGATCCACCATCCAAAGTGTAATTCATAACTTCACCATGCTCAAAGGGATATTCAATGTCTGCTTTTTTTTTACCCATCTACTAATAGGTGCCCTTCTTTGCGAGACATTGGAAAACCTTCCTGGTCTTTGTGGTTGAATCTGTGTTTGAAATTCACTGCTCGACTGAGGAATCTTAATGATATTTGTATGTGTGGGGTACAGAGATGAGGTAGTCATTCAAAAATCATGTTAAACACTATTATTGAGTCCATGTAACTTATTGTGACTTGTTAAGCAAATGTTTACTCCTGAACTTATTTAGCCTTGCCATAACAAAGGGGTTGAATACTTATTAACTCAAGACATTTCAGATTTTTATTTTGAAAATTAACTTTGATATTATGGGGTATTGTGTGTAGGCCAGTAACGAAAGCATCTAAATGTAACCCTTTTTTAAATTCAGGCTGTAACACAACAAAATGTGGGGGTGGGAATACTTTCTGAAGGCACTGTACATAATACTAGTAGTCCTACCATTATTATCCTGCTCACAGATCTCCTCGATTCTCCTTGCCTCCCAGTCCATTTGGCTGCATTGCTCCACATACTCCTCCAAGTTGCGACTGCTACTGTACAGCCATTCTGTGCCTTCAAACTGCTGCTCCAACCTCTGCACGTTTTCAACTGTGAGTTCAAGGGTGGTTGGCACCTCAGCTTCATCTTTTAGGTCTACTTGTGATTGTGTAGAGTGAGGTCCCTCATCTTCTTTTTCGGTGGACTGTTGGCTCATTATTTCATTTACAGTAGGCCAACCATTTCTAAACAAATATATTCAAAATGCATCTGACAAGAAGCATGACCTGCCTTTTCTATGTAACATTTTAACACAACTACACAGGTCTGTAGTTCTTTCTAGTTAGCAAAATGCTAATTGCCTTGGTTCCATAGCAACAAGATTTATACCAAAACAACACAGGCTTTGGGTTGTTACCAATACTATATTTATTTAGAGGCCATGGGTGCTTTGGTCTTTTTGGGCAAGGTTTGTTTTTCCATCTGCTTCTGAGTCTCTGCATCTGGGCAATGAGGCTGTACGGGGGCTTAATGTTGTGGGGATTGGCCGAATGCTGGTAGGCCATGCTGGTCTGAATCCGGTCCAGCAGAGATTATATCTCCAGGCTTTTCATTTGGAGATGTTTCTGCAGGATGTCTGGCCCCAGCATCACAAGGCCTTCTGGATGGGTGAGCTGGGAGAGACAAACACAACAGAAAACAGTCAGACCACATGGGATGGAGTTTGTCCATGAGATTAACAACACTGTACAGTACCACCTGAGGCAGATTCCCATATTTTGGTAGCCTTCTGTCTTGCTGTGGGGTACGGCTCAATGTTGGCGGTGAGGTAGGACCCCATCTTTGTTGTTTTGATGTCAAATCTGAAGACAAATTACAAAAGTAGATCACTGTGTCTATTCATCATGATGCTTAGAGAACAAACATAAAAAGCTTCCTTATGAAATTCTAACTGGAAAGAAAAAAAGTAATTAGCTATATCATATAATAAATACAGTAACATCAATAACAACATCACATCTATCCTGCAATTTTCTTGTAATTATAAATAGCTCACCTTAAGCAGAAAGTCCGACCGTCTGTAAGGGCTTAATGTTTGACACCAGTTAGGACCCTAGCTTTATCGTATGTCAAGTCAGAAAATAGAATGAATCAGTTAAGCACTCTGTTTTCATTGGAAGAAGTGAACATTGCCTGTGTTATGTTATATTTTGCAATGGCGTGTTCTCACATGTATTTGCTAGGTGACAGCTTACCTTGAGTTGAGTTGCTGACATGCAGTCTTCCATCCTTGTATCCTGACAAAATAAAAAATTGTCTGTGTTCAAAACACAATAACTATCATGTTTAAAAAATGTCAGATGCATACACAGTCGTAACTTACTTCATCAGTTCATCCAAATACATTCTATCTACTCTGCAGCATGTGATGTTGGCATCCCTGATTAATAAGACAAAACAATCAATACATGGACCAGACATTTCTCTATAATTTATATTTGGGATATATTTGGCATAACAAGTACTATAGATGTATCCTCTATGTAGCACTTTCCTGCACTCAATGACCAAAGGCACCCTCTTTGGCTTCATGGGTGGAAGGTTATTAATATTTTTGAAAAATAATAATTATATACAGTATATTGAAAACATTTACAACAAAAAAAACAGTGTTTCTATGTCAAACAGTTTTGTTATATTTCAGTCTTCTGTGATGTATAGAAAGTGTAATATTGGGATGCAAACTCAAAACGGAATACATTTATACTCTATCCGACACGGTACAGGTCACTTCTTTTGTTTAAGCCCATAACCATGTGTGTGAGGTGTATACTTTTGTTTCAAAGCAGATTTCTTTAAGACCAACAAGAATCACTTTGTGTGACCCTGATTTAGCCCAATGCAGTAAAAGGCCAAGGAAAGCCCAGAATTGCACTCTCACCTGAGATTTCATTGAAGTTGAAACATTTGACATGATCCCTTCCCCTGTCTCTGACAGGGACTCCATAGGCAACTAAAACAATGTAACAACCTGCTTTTAAATATTTTTTATTCTCTAGGCCTACTGGCTAATTTAGCTAAATTAAGTTGATGCAAGTTGTTAGACAGCTAGCCAAACAGAGTCTTTAATATAACATTGTGGTAGTCTTAAATTCAAGATGTCAATAACATATTTCTTCATATTGACAAAATATGAATCTGGAATAACATACATTAGACATTAAAATTCTTTGCTTGCTTACACCAAGTTGAAAAACAGTTTATAAATCCTCCAGGTTTGACAGACTGTTGTTTTGAGTCTTGCATCAACTGCCAGTTCACTAAAGATTGTTGAACATTCCAAAATTCCAAACTCTTATGAACAGGAATACTCAGAGTCGATATTCACGTAATAATAAGGAATTCCCCTCGACCACGCCCACAAATTGGGGAAAACAAACATTCTTTCCCATTGACCCCCAGTGTAAAAGAGACAACTTCATCGTACATTTTTTGTTATACAGAAATAACAAAACATTCCGAAAAGCTGGTGTGTTATTAAATGTACCAGGTCACAAAAAAAAAAACTATGGTTCGTAATGCAGAGCCATGTGGCTTCAGGCTATTTGGCGTGTGACAGGGGAAAATTGTGGGGACCCAGTGTCCAAGTAGGCTACACGTGTGGAAAACGTTTAGTCACAGGTAAGACATTTAACTTGTGTAGTATAGTCTGTTCGTAATTCCACTCACTAGCATTATAGTCCATTTGTTTATCTTGGCTAGATTCATGTTTTGGTTGGTAGCTAGCACTTTTTTTTACCTTTATTTAACTAGGCAAGTCAGTTAAGAACAAATTCTTATTTTCAATGACGGCCTAGGAACAGTGGGTTAACTGCCTTGTTCAGGGGCAGAACAACAGATTTTTACCTTGTCAGCTCGGGGATTCGATCTTGCAACCTTTCGGTTACTAGTTCAACACTCTAACCACTAGAGTAATACACTTACTCACGTGGCGAAAAGGGGCATGAGGGAGCTCTACAATATTACGTTTTGGTAATGCTTGGGAGCATGTAATGCTGAAAAGTAACCTTTAGACATGTTGTACTCTTCTTAAATGTAGTTTGTAATTGACTAAAACAAGCAGACAACAATACAATTGTGTTTGAAAAATGTCAAGTTTTTGCTGTGAGCCAATAGGGTAAACAAGGTGACTACACAATCTATCTAATACCAACTGGGACTATAGGAGTGCAGGTCAGAGTGATCCTAACGTATTTTAATTATGTTTTGTTTGTATGTTCTTATGTAAAAGATTCGCCTGGACCCTGAGAAGGCTGCATATAAGGCTGCTCAAGCAGAGAAATATCTATCTAGGCAGCCTTCTCTCCTCTCTCTCTCGAATATCAATACACTAAATCTCAATCACTGTTTTTTCGGAACGTCTCTTAGTCTGACAAACACCGCTGTAGCTCGGCCACCTTCCACCACAGATGCGGAAGGCCGCCATTGGCGGATGCGGGCCATTGAGACACAGCCCATGCAAGAAGAACAACATTTGTGAGTAATGTAAAGGTAAAGAAACACATGTGCAGAACGTGATTAGAATTTTCAACTCTGGAGAAAAGGGATCCATGGGGGAAGGAAGGGGGCGGTTACCTACGGATCCACAGCCTCAGCCTTTAATAAAAGGACACAAAACATTGCCAGTTCCATCTTGATATAGGGTGATGAAGTGTTTGCCAGTTGGATATAACCTCAGAAGCAAATGTGATCTCTAAAAAACAAACAAATAAGTCACTAATAAAATGGTACAGTCCATGGACCTGAACAGTAATGGAATAGGTGTAGAGTGAAGCTGGTGTCAATGACAGTACAGGGTTGGTGTACCTTCTGCCTTTCTGTCTCCTCCTGTAAGGTGAAGATGTCTGAGGAGTCTCTGATATCCATCTGAGGGAATTAAGGCTTCTCTCGGATGGTTCAAACCTCATTGAACTGTCTGTAGGAGATGGTTTTGAACAGACCACCACCTTTATAAACATAGGAAAATAAACATGTATTGACTTGGAGAGTACTAAGTCAATATACTGTATCTCATTTATCGGTTTTGAACAGACCACCACCTTTATAAACACAGGAAAATAAACATGTATTGACTTGGAGAGTACTAAGTCAATATACTGTATCTCATTTATCAGTTAGATTATTTAAAAAATTACAATTTAATGTATAAAGGGTTTTTTGTGACAGCGTGAGAAAAAGCTCTTCTGATTGCCGGTATTCTGGAGTCCCCATTCCAGCAACCTTAAGTTAAAATAGTTTAAAACAGAGGTTGGCTTTCCTCAGAGTGCACCATCAGAAAATGTTAGAGTGATGGACACTGGGAGGTTAAGTGGAAATCTCTTTGAATATCTCCAAAACTCAGACTTTGACAGAAAAGCGGTTCCTTTGGCCATATTTAGCTTTTAAGTCTAAGAAGGTCCAATTGCACATGTACGGTCAGAGGTGATTGAGGCGCATCATCATTCCATTAGAGGGGCTGACTGCAGGGGTTTCAAGTAGCTGACACCAGGGTATAACATCAATTGGACAGGGTATAACATCAATTAAATTCTCTCTCACCTCTGCTCTGCCCGCTCCTTTGCAGCTCTCTTCTACTGTTTGCTCATAAAGGGTGGGTGAGGACCCACATCAATCTTCCTGTTCACCTTCCACGACAGCTAAGGCCCACTCCAATTCCAGGAGAAACTATTGCGTTTGTTGGAGTTGAAAAATAAGGCAAACACACAACATCAAATCAAGGCTCTTCTATGGGTGTAGAAGAGATCTTAATTCAAACCCATATCTACAATCTTAGAAGCATGTTATCCACACCAGGAGCCATAAAGGAACCTAAGACTGCAATCATTCCAGTCTCTCTCTGAAAAGAGTACCAAAAGGCTTAGACTGGCCCATTGTTACCTGCGTTGATTTGCTTTGAATTGATAGTCTGAAGAAAAACATAATCTTCAGCAACACTCACCAAATCCAGGTCAGGATTAGTTTCCAATTGTTCACGGCATATGAAGGGCTTACTGGGTTGCTGGCAGTAGTCACATAGAACAAGCGCTATTTCCTGTTCGGACTGATCCCCAGAGGATCAAGAGCTGGACACCACAGAGAATCTTCACCATCATCATCACTCATTTACTCCTCTCAATTATGCAAAAATATTGTACAATACTATATTACCGGTATGTATGTAACTTGTGAATGAGAAATGCGTCATCATGAATGCAAGACACACTGTTGGTATAGAGGAAAAAGGTTGAGAAATAGAGGTTGATTACCTTTTCAAACTGAACAGGAGGTTGATTCAACTCTGGTTTGTAGGCCAACAGGGTA
Organism: Salvelinus alpinus; assembly: GCF_045679555.1. Taxonomy (NCBI): domain Eukaryota; kingdom Metazoa; phylum Chordata; class Actinopteri; order Salmoniformes; family Salmonidae; genus Salvelinus; species Salvelinus alpinus. The sequence continues at coordinate 20,083,772 of NC_092099.1, read as the reverse complement.
GATGGCCCCACAATAGGTATACCATACAACTACTACTCCTTCTCCAAATCTATCTCTTCATTCTTTAAAAAAGGACACAAAAGTTGTATCCTTTCATGCCACCATACCATTAGATTTTTCAGTTTTGTTATTATCTATTTTCTGATTGTCGGATTGGTGGTAAATTGATTGTTAGAATAGGCTAGCTAGCCTACATTATGATTGCATTTCTAATAACTAATCATATACATTAGCCTACCTTATCTGGCCCAATAAGGCTTTGGACTTAAACTTCTCCACTTCACTTTGAACTAGGAGAGAGGAAATAATTGCAGGAATGAGCTGACAGGTGTTTGAGTCATCAGAGGGGGAGAGCAGCAGAAAAGTGTGACCCATTTGAACCCAAACGTCTGACAGTCTGACTGCCTTGACAGCTGTCTGTGAAGTGTCTGCTCTACCCACTCCGTCTGTCTGGGTCTTGGTGGTCAGCTGCTCACTATGGTGATGGCTCTGCCATCCAGCGCATGGACCTCTATGAAAGCCGGTGTGGTAGAATCACTGTTTGGCGGTGCACTGGATAGGGCGGGAAGAAGACTGTACGGCAAAATAGTTTCAAGCATATGCCAAATGTATAACGAACTGCAATAGTTGTTAATAATTGTAGGCTATGACAATGTTTTTATTTTGTATTTATAATTAAAGTTCCAACAGGGGTAAATGTTTCCTTCTGAAATGTTTGGACTTTGTCAAGCAAATAGTTATCGACAACAAAAAAATACCAACGACCATGATTCCTGTGTTAATATGGAGGAATGAAAAAGTATCTCTCCTTTGTGGACTCAATATGTGGACTCAATAGTAAACTTTGTGATTTGGCACAATGTATAGATATGGAGCCACCCCAGATTTGCTCCCTGGGGGACATGGCAGCCACTATAACAAAAGAATAACTCAAGAATTTTAAGACATATTTAGCTTCCAGACAGTGAGCCTCATCTTTCAGATGCATTTGGAACTGAGTTGATAGTCCATAGGGTTCCAGAGTTAAAGCTAAAAGTCGGATGGCACAGGTGCCCATATCATCTATATCACCCATATCGGTCAGATTAGCCCAATCGCCAATTTTTCATCTTCTGACTATCACAGAAACACTTTAAATGAATAACAGAGAAATGTTCATCACATGGATATGGATGAAATGTATCAACATATCTGTTCAAATCTTGAAACACACAAACGTTTATTTTTAAACATCAAATTTGTCTGTAAATGTGTGAAAATGTAAGAAATATATGTTTATTTGGGGAATTTAAACAATTTGCTTGTGTCACAAAAGATTTCTTGACAGTGTCTCTTGCAATCATTACCAATTTGGGGTTAAAAATGACCCCAGTTGTCACTTTTAAGCAAAGAATATGTTGGCGCTTTTAGGGTTAATTACTTAGGATAGCCTACAGGAGGAAGGGAACAATGCTGCTAACTTGCTCTACAAAGGCTCATGAATTGAGGAGCAAACTGAAGTGAAGAGGGAATTCAGCAACTCTCGGTAGACAGTGGAAGTTCATAAAAAGTGCTTTTTTCATTGTTAAAAGTAAAACCACCATATTTTAGCCCTTACTTCATCAGTGCCAGTGTTCAGCCTACTTACTTTACAAATAAAACATGGAGACTTTTATACATTTCAAAATGCCCTTCTATGGGTTCAAGGACCAATCACAATGGGAATACAAAAAAGCAGGATGTGATTGGTAAATTAGTCACAAATATCTGAACAATAGATTGTGTGTGCAACTCATTTACCAATCACATCATGTTTTGTTTTGTATGCCCATTGTGATTGGTGCCTGTGTCATTTTCAAATACAGTTTATTAGGTACACCCATCTTGTACCAGGTCAGACCCCCTCGGTCTCCAGAACAACTTTAATTATTTGTGGCATGGATTCTACAAGGTGTGGCGTTCAAATGTTGCTTAATTGGTATCAAGGGACCTAAGGTGTGCCAGGAAAATATTCCCTACACCATTACACCACAACCACCAGCCTGTACCATTGACACCAGGCAGGATGGGGCCATGGACTCATGCTGCTTACGCCATATCCTCACTCGCAACAGGAACTGGGTTTCGGCAAACCGGGCGTTTTTCCGCTCATCAATTGTCCCGTGTTGGTGATCGTGTGTCCACTTTTTGTTTTTATCTGATAGGAGTGGAACCCAGTGTGGTCATCTGCTACAACAGCCTATCCGTGACAAGGACCGAGGAGTTGTGCATTCCGAGATGCCGTTCTGCACACCACTGTTGTACTGCGCCATTATTTGCCTGTTTGTGGCCCCCCTGTTAGTTTGCACGATTCTTGCCACTCTTATTCGACCTCTCTCATTAACGAGATGTTTCACCCACAAGACTGCCGCTGACTGGATGTTTTTTGTTTGTCGCCCCATTCTCGGCAAACCCTAGACACTGTCGTGCGTGAAAAGCCCAAGAGGCCAGACGTTTCTGAGATACTGGAACTGGGGTGCCTGGCACCTACGATCATACCATACCTGTCTGCCTACTTTATATAGCAAGCCACGGCCACCTGACTCAATGTCTATAGGAGAAAACCATTTTTGTGAATGGAGTGGTCTACCTAATAAACTGACCACTGAGTGTATATTAAAATCTCAATTTTATTATCTGTAAATGAACTTAATGAATGCAAAGTGCTGAAGCGCAGTTGTTTTAATTGTAGAATAAAGAAGCACTTTTATCCAGTTCCACTGTTGCTCCAGGAATAATTAGGCTACTACAACATTGGCTACATTTTAATTCAGTTATACTTATCTGTCTAATTTCTAGTGATGGGAAACTAAAGCTTTCTGAAGCCTTTGGGGCTTTCACCAAATTGTGCCAAAAAAACATTTCATTACTCAAAGCTTTTAACACAATGCCCATTAGGGACACCTACTGGTCAAAATAAATATCAACAAGTTTGATGGAAATTTGGAAATTATTTCACTCTGTATCCATCAAAACTTTGTGGTTCAATGGATAGGTGTGAATTCTAATAAACGAAAGTCAGTTGAATGCTTGTCTCCCGGCAGTTCAATATTTTTTTCACAAAAACTGTGCATCCGTGGTATTATTAAGAATGCTGAAGACAAAAAATGATCAGAGGCCATACTAAATAGAACAAATTATTTGAACAACAATGTGCAGATAATGTGGTTTCACAGAAAATAATTGTCCAAAGTTTGCCAGGATTCGATCCTGTGCCTATGGTGTCTGGTTGTTTCCTAATGCTTGAATCTACCTGCTGAGCTCCAGTTCAGGTGGCATGTACAGTGGGGAGAACAAGTATTTGATACACTGCCGATTTTGCAGGTTTTCCTACTTACAAAGCATGTAGAGGTCTGTCATTTTTATCATAGGTACACTTCAACTGTGAGAGACGGAATCTAAAACAAAAATCCAGAAAATCACATTGTATGATTTTTAAGTAATTAATTTGCATTTTATTGCATGACATAAGTATTTGATCACCTACCAACCAGTAAGAATTCCGGCTCTCACAGACCTGTTAGTTTTTCTTTAAGAAGCCCTCCTGTTCTCCACTCATTACTTGTATTAACTGCACCTGTTTGAACTCGTTACCTGTATAAAAGACACCTGTCCACACACTCAATCAAACAGACTCCAACCTCTCCACAATGGCCAAGACCAGAGAGCTGTGTAAGGACATCAGGGATAAATTGTAGACCTGTACAAGGCTGGGATGGGCTACAGGACAATAGCCAAGCAGCTTGGTGAGAAGGCAACAACTGTTGGCACAATTATTAGAAAATGGAAGAAGTTCAAGATGACGGTCAATCATCCTCGGTCTGGGGCTCCATGCAAGATCTCACCTCGTGGGGCATCAATGATCATGAGGAATGTGAGGGATCAGCCCAGAACTACACGGCAGGACCTGGTCAATGACCTGAAGAGAGCTGGGACCACAGTCTCAAAGAAAACCATTAGTAACACACTACGCCGTCATGGATTAAAATCCTGCAGCGCACGCAAGGTCCCCCTGCTCAAGCCAGCGCATGTCCAGGCCCGTCTGAAGTTTGCCAATGACCATCTGGATGATCCAGAGGAGGAATGGGAGAAGGTCATGTGGTCTGATGAGACAAAAATAGAGCTTTTTGCTCTAAACTCCACTCGCCGTGTTTGGAGGAATAGAAGGATGAGTACAACCCCAAGAACACCATCCCAACTGTGAAGCATGGAGGTGGAAACATCATTCTTTGGGGATGCTTTTCTGCAAAGGGGACAGGACGACTGCACCGTATTGAGGGGAGGATGGATGGGGCCATGTATCGCCAGATCTTGACCAACAACCTCCTTCCCTCAGTAAGAGCATTGAAGATGGGTCGTGGCTGGGTCTTCCAGCATGACAACGACCCGAAACACACAGCCAGGGCAACTAAGGAGTGGCTCCGTAAGAAGCATCTCAAGGTCCTGGAGTGGCCTAGCCAGTCTCCAGACCTGAACCCAATAGAAAATCTTTGGAGGGAGCTGAAAGTCCGTATTGCCCAGCGACAGCCCCGAAACCTGAAAGATCTGGAGAAGGTCTGTATGGAGGAGTGGGCCAAAATCCCTGCTGCAGTGTGTGCAAACCTGGTCAAGAACTACAGGAAACGTATGATCTCTGTAATTGCAAACAAAGGTTTCTGTACCAAATATTAAGTTCTGCTTTTCTGATGTATCAAATACTTATGTCATGCAATAAAATGCAAATTAATTACTTAAAAATCATACAATGTGATTTTCTGGATTTTTGTTTTAGATTCCGACTCTCACAGTAGAAGTGTACCTATGATAAAAATGACAGACCTCTACGTGCTTTGTAAGTAGGAAAACCTGCAAAATCGGCAGTGTATCAAATACTTGTTCTCCCCACTGTAGTTACATTTTTTTTTAAATAAATGTACATACAATTGAAGTCAGAAGTTTACATACACTTCATTAAACTAGTTTTTCAACCACTCCACAAATTTCTTGTTAACAAACTATAGTTTAGGCAAGTCGGTTTGGACATCTACTTTGTGCATGACACAAGTCATTTTTCCAACAATTGTTTACAGACAGATTATTTCACTTATAATTAACTGTATCACAATTCTAGTGGGTCAGAAGTTTACATACACTAAGTTGACTGTGCCTTTAAACAGCTTGGAAAATTCCAGAAAATTATGTCACAGCTTTAGAAGCTTCTGATAGGCTTATTGACATAATTTGAGTCAATGGGAGGTGTACCTGTGGATGTATTTCAAGGCCTGCCTTCAAACTCAGTGCCTCTTTGCTTGACATCCTGGAAAATCTAAAGAACTCAGCCAAGACCTCAGAAAAAATGTGTAGACCTCCACAACTCTGGTTCATCCTTGGGAGCAACTTCCAAACGCCTGAAGGTACCACGTTCATCTGTACAAACAATAGTACGCAAGTACAAACACCATCATAAAAAGATCAGCCATCATACCACTCAGGAAGGAGAGGCATTCTGTCTCCTAGAGCTGAATGTACTTTGGTGAGAAAAGTGCAAATCAATCCCAGAACAACAGCAAAGTACCTTGTGAATATGCTGGAGGAAACAGGTACAAAAGTATCTATATCCACAGTAAAACGAGTCCTATATCGACATAACCTGAAAGGCTGCTCAGCAAGGAAGAAGCCACTGCTCCTGAACCACCATAAAAAAGCCAGGCGATGGTTTTCAACTGCACATGGGGACAAAGATCATACTTTTTGGAAAAATGTCCTCTGGTTGGATGAAACAAAAATAGAACCGTTTGGCCATAATGACCATCATTATGTTAGGAGGAAAAAGGGGGAGACTTGCAAGCTGAAGAACACCATCCCAACAGTGAAGCACGGGGGTGGCATCATCATGTAATGGGGGTGCTTTGCTGCAGGAGCAACTGGTGCACTTCACAAAATAGATGGCATCATGAGGAAGGAACATTATGTGGATATATTGAAGCCACATCTCAAGACATCAGTCAGGAAGTTAAAGCTTGGTCGCAAATGGGTCTTCCAAATGGACAATGACCCCAAGAATACGTCCAAAGTTGTGGCAAAAATGGCTTAAGGACAACAAAGTCAAGGTATTGGAGTGGTCATCACAGAGCCCTGACTCAATCCTATAGAAAATTTGTGGGCAGAACTGAAAAAGTGTGTGCGAGCAAGGAGGCCAACAAACCTGACTCAGTTACACCAGCTCTGTCAGGAGGCATGGGCCAAAATTCACAATTTCACAATCTTAAAATAAAGTGGTGATCCTAACTGATCAGTTCCTCTGTAGAGATGGGAGAACCTTCCAGAAGGCCAACCATCTCTGCTGCACTTCACCAATCAGATCAGACCTTTATGGTTTAGTGGCCAGACGGAAGCCCCCCCTCAGTAAAAGGCACATAACAGCCCTTTTGGAGTTTGCCAAAAAGGCACCTAAAGGACTCTCAGACCATGAGAAACAAGATTCTCTGGTCTGATGAAACCAAGATTGAATTCTTTGGCCTGAATGCCAAGAATTACGTCTGGAGGAAACCTGGCACCATCCCTACAGTGAAGGATGGTGGTGGAAGCATCATGCTGTGGGTATGTTTTTCAGCGGCAGGGACTGGGAGACTAGTCAGGATCGAGGGACAGATGAACGGAGCAAAGTACAGAGAGACACTTGAATGAGAACCTGCTCCAGAGCAACCAGGACCTCAGTGTGGGGGCAAAGGTTCACCTTCCAACAAGACAACGACCCTAAACACACAGCCAAGACAACACAGGAGTGGCTTCGGGAGAAGTCTCTGAATGTCCTTGAGTGGCCCAGCCAGAGCCCTGATCTAACATCTCTGGAGAGACCTGAAAATAGCTGTGCAGCAACGCTCCCGTTCCAACCTGACAGAGCTTGAGAGGATCTGCAGAGAATGGGAGAAACTCCCCAATATAGGTGTGACAAGCTGATAGCGGCAAACCCAAGAAGACTCAAGGCTGTAATCGCTGCCAAAGGTGCTTCAACAAAATGCTGAGCAAATTGTCTGAATACTTTTGTCAATGTGAAATTTCTTTGTTTTATTTTTTATACATGTGCAAAGATTTCTAAAAACCTTTTTTAGCTTTTATGGAGTATATTGTGTAGATTGATGAGGGGGGAAAAAACAATTTAATCAATTTAACTGTAACGTAATAAAATGTGGAAAAAGTCAAGGGGTCTGAATACTTTCCAAATGCACTGTAGGCTCCAACACAAAGCCCCTTTGTTGTTACTAAAGTATAAATAAAATGAAGATGGCTTAAAAGAATTATGCATTCTCGAATTTGACTACTTTCAGCACCATGAGCTGTCCATTTCCGATTGATTGTGCTGCGGCTGCTGCTTCAAGTTTCAGCAACACAATGTAAATTACTCCAATCTGGCTTATTGTGAGATCAATAACTCTAATAAATGCATCATGGGCAAGAAACATATTGTTTTTGTCAAATTAAACTATAGTAGTAGCAAGCTATCAAAGTTGACCTCCGGTCCTCCTTCTCATCTTCGCACTCTTCCTTCTGAAACTGAACAGAACATTAACTCTACATTAACTCTCAGTCACTTTAACTCTACCTACATTTACATATTGCCTCAATTACTTCGACTAACCGGTGCCTCCGCACATTGACTCTGTACCGGTCCCCCTTGTATATAGTCTCGCTACTGTTATTTTACTGCTGGAGTGCCTGTACAGATACACTACTACCCTAAATGTTTACATTAAGAACCACAGAAAACATCCTATCAAAAAATTATTTTGCTTTCTTGCTCTTTAGCTATTTGTTATTTTCATTTTTTACTTATCAATTTTTACATAACAATTATTTTTCTAAAAACTGCAGTGTTGGTTAAGGGCTTGTAAGTAAGCATTTCACTTTAAGGTCTACACCTGTTGTATTCGGCGCATGTGACAAATAACATTTGTTTTGATTTGAACATAGGCTATAGGCTAGTCCGCGCTCAAGATATTTGGACTAGGCCTAATCAAAAAGTATTTTCTGATGAAACCTTTGACTCTCCTCCTGAACTGCCACCGTAGCACTACACAGCACAGCCATTGGTTAAGCAGTACTCAACAAAATGGTTTCATCAGCAGAGCAGGCCAGGGCTCAGGGTTGAAATGTCCATTGCAGTGTGTAATGCAGCCTAATTTTATATACACCATCCCAGCTGCTATCTTAGAAATATAACTTTGCTCTGTTCTATTTCGAGTATGCACTTTGTAGGCTATAGCCTATAGGCTATGGATCATTTGATTGAGACCACACTAAATATCCTATAGGCGCAATTGATATTGCACACCCAGCGGAGAATCAGAGATGAGGGGCGGCATTGGACACACATTGATATATTTAAGTTATAATGCCGTGGAAGCCGGTGTTTGGAGGATGTATTGGCATGGGTGTTGTTAGGCTGTGCAAATATATCCTCCAAACACCGGCTTCGAGGGTATTATCACTTTTATACAACGGGTTATCAACATATTCAAATAATAATTGACATATTTTCACTTTTTTTTAAAAATACATTTATTCATACTATTTCATCCTTCCATAATATATAGTCCCGACACAAATCTAGGGTTGCTACCCAAGCCGACAGGTAGTTAGTTCTATTGGTTTGGTTGCCAGAGACGCAACCCAGTCAGTCGTTCAGTCCTTATGTTCTGTATCTATGGACACGACCCAGTCGTTCGTTCTAAATGGGCCATTACCATTCTGACTGGCAACGTTCTTATCCCTTGCTTGCTAGCTAGTCAACCACGGCTAATTTGCAGTTACGTCAAACGGTGCAGACAGAATAACAACAGTAGTCATATTTGCATTTCTTTATGATGTTTTCGAGTGACATTTATTTGGATACATCTTTAACAAAGAGCTAATGAAGCGCGATCTCGCCTGGAATAGAAAATATGCTCACTTGTCAGGACACTTGTTCAGAGGAGCTATCTAACAACACAGCTAACACAATAACTTCAAACTGAAGCTGGAAAGACTGCAAAAGACTGACTTTTCTATTGACAATTCTTTGTATATATACATACAAATTATGCAAGCTGATTCACGATTTCGCCTGGCTGAGAAACGCTATCTGCCTGTCTCTCGTCCCCACTTGTTCATTACTACGAGACAGCTGGAGATCGAATTTGACTATTGAAACAATGTTGCAAATGTCGGAGAGACAGACAGCAGGGTTTATACAAATCTCCAACTAAATGTTAGTCTAAAGGACATGTGAAATAATGTCTAGATGCTTTTTATAGTGGTAGATTGCGCAGTCAGATTGAACAGAGTAAATTGGCATTTTACCGTCATAGATTTAGCTGGTGGTAATTTGTGGAATAGACACCGGCTGGAATGTGGTTTTAACCAGCATTCAGCACTCAGGATTCAAATGTCTACCCAGACTATTTGCAACCCCCTACCCCCCAACCCCTCTTTTACGCTGCTGCTACTCTCTGTTAATCATATATGCATAGTCACTTTAACTATACATTCATGTACATACTACCTCAATTAGCACGACTAACCGGTGCCCCCGCACATTGGCTACCCGGACTATCTGCATTGTGTCCCACCACCCACCACCTGCCAACCCCTCTTTTACGCTACTGCTACTCTCTGTTTATCATATATGCATAGTCACTTTGACCATATCTACAGGTACATACTACCTCAATATGCCCGACTAACCGGTGCCTGTATATAGCCTCGCTACTGTTATAGCCTCGCTACTGTATATAGCCTCGCTACTGTTATTTTTCACTGTCTTTTAACTGTTGTTTTTTATTTCTTTACCTTTTTTTTACTTAAACATTGCACTGTTGGTTAGGCCTGTAAGTAAGCATTTCACTGTAAGGTCTACACCTGTTGTATTCGGCGCACGTGACAAAGAAACTTTGATTTGATTTGATTAGGATTAGACACCCCCGTTGTATATAGCCTAACAAGCAACTCATTCTAAAGCAATGAGAACTTTAGAAATGTAATAAATTACAAAGTACATGACCCTCCCCTGGACTAGATTTAAAAAGACTAAACCCTCCCCTGGACTAGATTTAAAAAGACTAAACCCTCCCCTTGACTAGATTTAAAAAGACTAAACCCTCCCCTGGACTAGATTTAAAAAGACTAAACCCTCCCCTGGACTAGATTTTAAAAGACTAAACCCTCCCCTGGACTAGATTTAAAAAAAGACTAAACCCTCCGCTGGACTAGATTTAAAAAGACTAAACCCTCCCCTGGACTAGATTTTAAAAGACTAAACCCTCCCCTGGACTAGATTTTAAAAAAGACTAAACCCTCCGCTGGACTAGATTTAAAAAGACTAAACCCTCCCCTGGACTAGATTTAAAAAGACTAAACCCTCCCCTTGACTAGATTTAAAAAAGACTAAACCCTCCCCTGGACTAGATTTAAAAAGACTAAACCCTCCCCTTGACTAGATTTAAAAAAAGACTAAACCCTCCCCTGGACTAGATTTAAAAAGACTAAACCCTCCCCTGGACTAGATTTTAAAAGACTAAACCCTCCCCTGGACTAGATTTTAAAAGACTAAACCCTCCCCTGGACTAAATTTAAAAAGACTAAACCCTCCCCTGGACTAGATTTCAAAAGACTAAACCCTCCCCTGGACTAGATTTCAAAAAAGACTAAACCCTCCCCTGGACTAGATTTCAAAAATGACTAAACCCTCCCCTTGACTGAAATTGAAAAAGCATGCTCCTCCCCCATTTTCCTCCAGGTAACCATTTTGTAAATTTAGATCTGTCCCTTATTTACTTTGCACTACTAAAATAGTGATTTTGGCAGACATCATAGGCAGCAGAGTTATAGAGATGAGATGATGACTTAATAAAGTAATCAGATATATTGGGGCGGCAGGCACCCTCGTGGTTAGAGCGTTGGACTTGTAACCGAAAGGTTGCAAGATTGAATCCCCGAGCTGACAATGTAAAAAATCTGTTGTTCTGCACCTGAACAAGGCAGTTACCCCACTTTTCCTAGGCCGTCATTGTAAATAAGAATTTGTTCTTAACTGACTTGCCTGGTAAAGGCTAATATTCACAACAACTGCAATACAGAATCTTAGTAATGTGAATAAATTATGCTTAGCAGTTTGTTTTATTTTATTAGTAACCTACTGTATTAATCAACAGTAAGATAATATATAATCTAAATACAGTAGATTATTGTAGAATGCACAGTAAAATACCGTAAATGTGTTTTACAGTAATAATTATGGTGCATCGTGAGAAAAATGTTGTGGGTGAATAGTCTCTAGTGCATTAGCATATTTTAAGGCTTTAGTTGTTGCACCAGTCAGTTAGAATGCTGTACCCCCACAGAATATGGTAATATACTGTATTTTAGGATTTCTACAAACCTTGTCCTGAAACCAATTGTTGCCAGTAATTTACTGTAATTCAGAATGCAGTACCATACCACATTTTTGGAGTGCCAAACACCTTTTGAACCCTAGTGGTGCATGATATTGTTGTTTGTCACTTATTAACATATTTTGAGGCTTGTCTTGTTAGAGGCTATATTTGTTGCACCCATTAGTGAGCGTGCTGTACCAATTTAAGTGATATGTGAAGGTGGTGCTACAATTAAATATATATATAGTGAACAGATCAGTGGCAGTAAGCCTCAAAACGTCAACAGTTGAGTCTCTAGCCATGTAATTTTGATCAATATACTTTGTAGTCACTGTCAGTTTAGAAGTGATAAATACTGAACAAGAATGTAAATGCAACCATTTTAGAGTCACAGTTCATGAAAGGAAATCAGTCAATTGAAATACATTTGAAAGGCCCTTATCTATGGATTTCACATGATTGGGCAGGGGAGCAGCCATGGTTGGTACTTGGGAGACTGGCCCAGCTAATCACAAATATTCCCCACAAAAGGGCTTTATTATAGACATGACTGTTTTTGACAATTGCTTACACATGATTTCTGTAACTATGACTCATTTCCTCTAGATTCTACACACAAAACACACACACGACATGCAAAACGCCACACATCTCTTGCAAAACCAAACACTTAATTCAAAACTATTTTAACTTCTCAAAATGGTGTTTTTGCATCAAAACTCTACACACAAACCATCAAATGACTAGCTCTTATACACGCCAACTACACACGGATGTGACATCTAAAACACTACTGTCTTGTGTCTTTTGCATGTTCAGTGAAGTCCACTGCAGTTTGTCATAGCACTCACATGTACATATATATACAGTATGTATGCATATTCAGTATATATATATTTACACATATTTACAAAAAATCAAATGCATTTCTTTCTCAAAACATTGTATTTTCATCCAGATTTCGGGATGAACAGGAACAGACAAAACAAATACAGTAGAAGATAAACAAATAAGCTTCTTACTATAAAGAAAAAAAATATTAGGGTGCGTCCTGTCTCCTATTTGGGTCTAGCCACAGCACCTCATCAACATCACAAGTTATGTTCTCTCTGGCTAAACAGCGGGGGAAGTAACGTCTGGAGTGGCATATCTAGCCCAGGCATGCCCCCTTGTCTTTGTCACCACAGGCCTCCTCCATCGCCTGGAGAGGGGTATGCGTTGATGGGGTTGGAGATCGTATACCTTCCAACGCGACGCCTAAAATTACTCTTCCATTGGGTTTCGAAATGGAGAATATGGTGGCAGGTTGAGCATCAAAACTTGCGGATGGTCAATGAACCAATTGCGGACCAGAGCAGCCCGGTAGAAACTTACGTTGTCCTTACTGCTCTGGCCCATTCCCAAACGTACTGCTCTGGCCCATTCCTCTGGTCATTTGAATGAGGATATTATGCAGGGTGTCAAGGAAGGTGATAATGTGGGCAGTATTGTAAGGACCAAGAGTGGCATGATGATGGACACCGTTCTGACTAATTGCTGCACACATTGTGATGTTGCCACCACGCTGTCCAGGGACATTGACGATGACGCAGTGACCTCTGAGGTTTCTTCCCCTGCGTCTTGTTTTGGCTAGGTTAAAGCTGACCTCATCAACGTAGACGAAATCATAATGCTCTGCAGCAGCATCTAGTTCCATAACTCTCTGAAAGAGACAAGACATTATTGCATGGCAGTATGAATAGACAGAGCAGTCAATATGTAGCACAATACACTGGAATACAGTACCAACGACAGGATAGTATAGCTTACTTGTACGTATTCATAGAGTAGTTGTTTAAATCTGTCAGAATTTCGCTCAAATGGTACTCTGTAGAGCTGCTTCATATGAATCTGATGGCATTTCAGGAGACGGCCAAGTGCAGATAAACTCACCCTATTTATGTTACTGAATGTTGTGTTGTCAGTGATGTGGTGTTGCAGTTGTCGGAAACGTATGCTGTTGTTTGAAATGACCATATTCACTATGTTTTGTTCCAGTTCTGCTATGAACAGCCGGTTTCATCCTCTATTGAAGGGTCGTCTAGCAGTTCTGCAAAAACATGATGTGAATGGTTGGGGTGAAATATTTATTTCAGTATGAAATGAAATATTACTGTAGTGCTGTAAGTGCTGCAGTGCTGTAAGTACAGTAGCATGGTATAGAGGGTAGATTTACTTACCTGTTCTCCTTTTGAAATGTCTGGATGCCACTTGCTGCAGTGTACCGGCTCAAGTTAGGCTGGACCCTCTGCCCAGCCTCCCTGAAACTCAAACCATGGTTGACCACATGATTGACCACATCTCATCTGTGATTGCTCTCCTTCCTACTTTTCCTTGTCCCACTCCTGGTCCTCGTCCTTGTCCACTTCCTCGTCCCGCTCTTCCTCTCACTCCTCTTTCTCCAACTATTTTTCCAAAATTGGTCTCCATTGTTGTCCAAACCAAGAAAGCCAACCTGAAGGCTATTTATAGTGCTCATACTCTGATTTCTAAGTGAAGAAATTAGCTACAAGTGTTTTCACACGTCAGCACTGAGTGTAGGTAATCAGTAAATGAGTGAGCCATTTTGAATGGCAGTGTTTTCCAAATGAAACACAAGACCTGTTAGTTTTGAATGATGTGTCTAATGTAGAGTACTATTTTTAGTGTTTTGCAAAAGTGTGTTTTACAATTGCAAACTGAGTGTAAAGAAGATAATGCGCTTGCAGTTTCTTCACCTGATTCCGCAGGTGAAGAATCCAGATGTGGAGGTCCTGGGTTGGCGTGGTCTGTGGCTGCCAAATTCTCTAACATGACATTGGAGGCAGCTTATGGTAGAGACATTCAACTCTTTGGCAACAGCTCTGGTGGACATTCCTGCAGTCAGCATGCCAATTGTATGCTCCCTCAAAACTTGAGACATCTGTGACAAAACTGCACATTTTAGAGGGGCCTTTTATTGTTCCCAGTACAAGGTGCACCTGTGTAATGATCATGCTGTTTAATCAGCTTCTTGATATGCCACACCTGTGAGGTGGACGGATTATCTTGGCAAAGGAGAAATGCTTGCTAACAGGGATGTAAACACATTTCTACACAAAATTTGAGAGAAATAAGATTTTTGTGCACATGGAACATTTCTGGGATGTTTAATTTCAGCTCATGAAACATGGGACAAGACTTTAGATGTCGCATTTATACTTTTGTTCAGTATAGAACACCAAATATCAGTTGGTATGCTGTACTATTAAGTAACAATTTCACTATTTTCAATACAATAAAGTAATGTATTGCTGTTATGCTATGTATTTACTGCAGCATACTGTAAATTATAGCGCATTGTACAGAAATATTGTGGGAGGAGAAAGAATCACTGGCTCACTAACATTTTTCAAGGCATGCCTTGTAAGTGGCTATATTTGTTGCACCCATTAGTGAGAGTCCTGTACCAATTAAGTCATATGTGGTAGTTGTTTAATTGGTAAATATTTACCCATGTCTGTTTGATGTGTTTTGTCCTGTAATCGCCCAGTTTGGAAGCCTTTTTCTAGGCCTCTTGGAAGTGCAAGCGATATATAACACCTATTCAGTAATATGCTAATTCATACAGCCAACCTGCCTGCTCTAATCCCTTGTAATTACTGTAAAACACTGTAGAAATAATTGTCTTACAGTTTGATAGTCACCTTTACTGTATTGTGTTTTATTGCTCTAGCATCAAGTTAGTATGAATATCTCAGTATTGTACTGCCACTATCTAGTCAGAGATATACCATAAGATCTGTAGGTAGATATTACAATCACAACTACAACAACACTGTTAAAGTAACGTTTTACTTGCTATGACGTTTTACTTGCTTTTGATATGCGTTTTGTTTTATCAACCTTTGTCGAGTGCACTGACTGTAAGTTGCTAAGGACAAGAGCACCCGCTAAATTTCCCAAATGTAAACTTGCAATGTACTCTGGGTAATATGTCGCTGGATGGGCAATTCCAGTAATATACTGTAAATTTGATTGCAGTATCATTTTTGGTACAGTAAAATAATGGATTATTTTAGCTGTAATCCAATTGCTGCCCGTAAGTTACTGTACATTTTACAGCAAATGTTTTACAGTGCAGTAATGGGCAGTCACTACATGGGGGGGTTATTAATGGGGGGGGGGGGGGGGGGTCTAAATAGGCTCTCTCAAGATTCGATACTAGTGTGCTGTAGTTTAAGATTCCTCCGTCGTGTGGTTCTATGCCCTGAGCTATCTTTCTTCCTGCCAAGCAGGTGAAATATCTAGATAAAAATAAAAAGAGGTCAGCGCTCTCTGTCCAGCAGTTCCGGCACCCTGTAAAGGCCACTGCAGACTAGCTTCTGTTTGCTCCTAGCATAAGCACGACTGTGCTTGCATACTCCCTTAAAAGGTCCAATGCAGCCGTTTTCGTCTCAATATAAAATTATTTCTGGGTAACAATTAAGTATCATACTGTAATTATTTTCAATTACAATGCTAAAGAAATCAACAAAAAATAGCACACAAAAAAAGTACGAATTTTCCTAGGACTGTCTGGGAGTGGTCTTATTGGGGAGGGGAAAACAGAAAATGAGTTACTGGCAGAGGCGTTTGGCACTCTCTTTCTCATTGATCTACTAAATAATATACTGTATAGTGATGTTGCCATGGAAGGCCAAGACTCCATCCCACCAAATCAGTCAGAAATTTCAGGCATCTCTTACACTAAAATTTTCACAACTTCACAGTATTATTCCAACCTCATAGTGTGGAAATATATATAAAAAACAGGCTAATCACATTTTTGACTGCAATGAGCCTTTAAAGACCTTTACTTGAAAACGACCAGTCGACCAATCACAGACAAATGGGCATAGACTTTGGCTACCGAACTTCAACTTGCCTCAAGAAAAACGCTAACAGCCAAACACCAAAACAAACAAAAACATCACAAAATGTTGTCATAATATATCTGTGAACTATATATATATATATATATATATATCTGTGAACATGCCACTTTTCAACTGGAGAGTATGTGACGGCCTTAAGATGGTTATGTGATGTCCAAAGCTTCAAACTTCATCAACGGTAATTTTACTTTGATACAAGCCTTGATACTTTTGTATCGGATCAGACTGCTTTGAAGATTTTAGGCAAGCCTCGAACTTAAAATAATAAAAATGTCTCACATTACACATTTTTCATCTGTGTGCAAAGTCTGCAAACGGCTCTTTCATCTTTTCTCACTTAGCATTGCACAGTGAAGGCTATCTGCTTCAAAATCTATACTATTACAAAACAATTACAATACAACGATTATGCATTGACCTACTCAGTACTCACTCTTTCCAAGAGGTCGAAGTATTTTGTCCACTTCACAGACTTTCCAAATGTCATCCAACGCCGTAGGTGGGCAATTTTGGCAGATAAACTTTCCATCACAAGAGTTACCACTGGGTCTTGACCTGATTGTCACAGGTCAACTGGCCCCCTGGGTTTTGCACGTTCTCCGCTAAGATCCGAGGGGCAGTCACTCGTGTCCAGAATTGTGGATGATTGCGCACCACCAGCTTCTCTGGAATCTGTCGGCATCCCCAGACTCATCAGAGAGAATTTTTTATAAAATACATGGCAACAGCTTAGTGGGCATTTTATTATCATATGAAATTTAGAATTCAGTGTTGCCCATTAGTCCTATGTCCCTAGCCCATAGAATTAAGAACTAGAATATTGGAACTTTCAGGGTTTATTACCTAGCCCCTCTAGTAATTTACTACACTCTTAGGAAAAAAAGGTGCTATCTAGAACCAATAAGGGTTCTTTGGCTGTCCCCAAAGGAGAACCCTTTGAAGAACCCTTTTGTGTTCCATGTACTGTAGAACCCTTTCCACAGAGGGTCCTACATGGAACCCAAGAGGGTTCTACCTCGAACCAAAAAGGGTTCTCCTATAGGGACAACCCCAAAAACTTTTGGAACCCTGTTTTCTGAGAGTGTAGCCAGGGGTCCCCAATTACATTCAGCCATGGGACGATTTTTTCTTGAGTGGATGGTTTGCGGCTGGAACATAGTTATAAATAATTTGTACACTGCAAATTGACCACAAGAATCCCAAACAGAATCCCAGAAACCGAATAATTTCAACCTTTATTACATTGGGATGTGATCACGTACTGTATACCTCTCTGTTTATGTGTGGGAATACTTGGGAACAGGTTCCCAAATTAAAATCACTTTGAACTGATTTCCTAGTGATTTTACAGTTTTTTATGTCCAACAACCAAAATACAAAATATTTTGTTTTCTTGCTCAGAAAACCTGTGGTGGGGGGCAAATAAAATCCCCCGTGGGCCGCCTATTAAGGAACCCTGCCATGGCCTCTCAAGACGGACACTTGTTTCAATCACAAAGATCATCTTTGGATTCACACACGGGCACAAATACTGGGTCAGATGTCCCTAAAAGCCTTTTATCATTGCTGTTTTTGAAATGTGATTTACAATGGTAGAACCATAGAATTAGAAATGAAAATACTATTTTAAAAGGATCTCTATGGGTAGAACCCCCATTGGATTTGAACACAGCTCTATCCTGTGTGGAGTATGATCTAAGCCGAGGACAAGACTTCAGTGTATGAGGAGTAATTGTGGTGACAGATTGATGACTAAACTTGCCAATAAAATATTGGTCTAAAAAACCTTAATCTGCCTTAGCTGTATGAGTTAGGCCACAGACTGCTGCTTGTTTAGGCTACAATTGGCACTGCACTATCTGATTGTGGAGAACAATTTGATGCTGGATTGATTAGTAAACTGACATATTTCAATGTTATCTATATTTTCACAGACAATCATTCATGCTTCTTGTTGTAATCAAATAGACTTAATAACAATTTGATTTGTTTTTGGTATATCTCCAGGTTCTAATGTGTCAAGTAATGGTTTACATTCTCATTTGCAGATTGCTACCTGAGGATAAATTGCCGGGCTTTTTGAAGAAATCATCTACAATGGAAATTGTAGCTCTGTAGTTCTGTCTCTGCTGCTCGCCAATGGAATGATTTTAATAATCAGTGCAGCGACCAATGATCAGAATCCACAACCAGCTCCTATTATTCAACTCTTTGAAACATCCTCTCCGGGTGTTGTAGAGCTTACAGCGGACCAGAAATCCAATAGCTTCATTCCCTTATTCATAATGCCAGGACAAAACACCCCACCCCATCAAATGTGCTTAGTGTCAACTGGAATCAGAGACACATTCAAATACATCAATACTGGGATGTCTGCTCTTGTATTCATCGTTGGAATAGTTGGAAATTCAGCACTGTTGAGAATCATATATGAAAACAAAAGTGGACCTAACATTCTTATTGCCAGTTGCTTTAGGGCATATCGTGATAGACTTTCCAATCAACGCTTACAGGGTGAGTTATTTGCAATTTGGTGTACAGTTACTGTCTATCCTGACATAAAATATAGATTTCGATTTGATTATCAGAATGGTCAACATCTGATTGTTTTATAAAAGTGTTTTTTTGTGTTTGTGTTGGTTACAAATGATTTTGCCTGACCTAAATGTTGACATGTTTTTGCAGCTCATGGCTCAGGACTGGTCATTTGGTTTGGTGCTCTGTAAACTAGTTCCCTTCATCCAGAAAACATCTGTTGGAATTACAGTGCTGAGTTTATGTGCCTTGAGCATTGACAGGTAAGAGGATTGCACATTCAAGTCACATTTCTGTTCCAAGTTACACTATATATACAAAGGTATCTGGACACTCGTTCAAATTAGTGGATTCGGCTATTTCAGCCACACCCATTGCTGACAGATGTATAAAATTGAGCACACAGCCATGTAATCTCCATAGACAAACATTGGCAGTAGAATGGCGTTACTGAAGAGCTCAGTGACTTTCAACGTTGCACAGACATAGGATGCCACCTTTCTAACAAGTCAGTTCGTCAAATTTCTGCCCTGCTAGAGCTGCCCAGGTCAACTGTAAGTGTAATTGTGAAGTGGAAACGTCTCGGAGCAACAACGGCTCAGCCGCAAAGTGGTAGGCCACACAAGCTCATAGAACGGGACCTACAGGTGCTGAAGCACGTAGCGCGTAAAAATCGTCTGTCCTCGGTTGCAACACACACTACTGATTTCCAAACTGCCTCTGGAAGCAACGTCAGCACAATAACTGTTTGTACCAACTGTAAAGTTTGGTGGAGGAGGAATAATGGTCTGGGGCTATTTTTCTTGGTTCGGGCTAGGACCCTTAGTTCCAGTGAAGGGAAATCTTAACACTAGAGCATACAATGACATTCTAGACGATTCTGTGCTTCCAACTTTGTGGCAACAGTTTGGGGAAGGTCTTTTCTTGTTTCAGCATCCTGTTTTTGCACAAAGCAATGTCCATACAGAAATTGTTTGTCGAGATCGGTGTGGAAAAACTTGACTGGCTGCACAGAGCCCTGACCTCAACTCCATCAAACACCTTTGGGATGAAGTGGAATGCCGACTTCGAGCCAGGCCTAATCGCCCAACATCAGTGTCGTAAGTAACAAGAACATTTCCTAGGACATAGACATATCTGATATTGGCAGAAAGCTTAAATTCTTGTTAATCTAACTGCACTGTCCAATTTACAGTAGCTAATACAGTGATAGAATACCATGCGATTGTTTGAGGAGAGTGTACAGTTATGAACTTGAACATTTTATAATAAACCAATTAGGCACATTTGGGCAGTCTTGATACAAAAGGTTGAACCGAAATGCAATGGTTTATTGGATCACACATGTTTTGTATCATATTTTACTAGATCCAATGTGTTATATTCTCCTACATTAATTTAACATTTCCACAAACTTCAAAGTGTTTCCTTTCAAATGGTATCAAGAATATGCATATCCTAGCTTCAGGTCCTGAGCTACAGGCAGTTAGATTTGGGTATGTCATTTTAGGCGAAAATTGATAAAAGGGGCGGATCATGATTTTGGAATGAGATGTTCGACTAGCAGGTGTCCACATACTTTTGGTCATGTAGTGTAGTTGGAAATAACTTTTAACATGCCAAAACCAGAGAATGAATACAATTGTTATATGAAGAGTAATATTGTGAAAGTTGGCTGATATCTACATGTCAAAAGTTAATTATCTTTGTAGTAGGCCTTGAAATTCCCTTTCGTTGCAATATGTTCTTTAATTGTTATGAACAAAACGCTCCCCAGCCACATTTACATTTACATTTAAGTCATTTAGCAGACGCTCTTATCCAGAGCGACTTACAAATTGGTGCATTCACCTTATGATATCCAGTGGAACAACCACTTTACAATAGTGCATCTAACTCTTTTAAGGGGGGGGGGTTAGAAGGATTACTTTATCCTATCCTAGGTATTCCTTAAAGAGGTGGGGTTTCAGGTGTCTCCGGAAGGTGGTGATTGACTCCGCTGACCTGGCGTCGTGAGGGAGTTTGTTCCACCATTGGGGTGCCAGAGCAGCGAACAGTTTTGACTGGGCTGAGCGGGAACTGTACTTCCTCAGAGGTAGGGAGGCGAGCAGGCCAGAGGTGGATGAACGCAGTGCCCTTGTTTGGGTGTAGGGCCTGATCAGAGCCTGAAGGTACGGAGGTGCCGTTCCCCTCACAGCTCCGTAGGCAAGCACCATGGTCTTGTAGCGGATGCGAGCTTCAACTGGAAGCCAGTGGAGAGAGCGGAGGAGCGGGGTGACGTGAGAGAACTTGGGAAAGTTGAACACCAGATGGGCTGCGGCATCATCATCTCCCTATTGATTTCCTAGGTATCGAGCTGTTGCATCCTGGAATCGAATCAAAGGCATTGGTGTTTCAACGTGCACAGCAGTAGAAATAACTTTGACATGGGTGATATCAACAATCCTGGCTGTGCCTGAAGTTGTCGGCTTTGATACGATAATAATGGACTATAGAGGACAGCATCTGACAATATGTCTCCTTCATCCCCCAAAAAACTAATCAGTTCTTGCAGGTAATTTGTGAATCCAGACAAAATTGAGTAATATAGAAAGCAAGGTCAATAATATGTTTGATTTTGTTTTCTTTTGATAATAAATGAAAACGACACTGATTATATAATGAAGCCAGTGAGGTGTGCTTATCATCACATTCCAGTAGTTAGATCAAATCTGAAACAGCAACACTAATACTGTTCTTTATTATGTTTTCATAACAGTTTTATAAATCAGCAAAAGACTGTTGGCTTTTCCGCTTCTACTTCTGCATGCCGCTGGCTTGCACGGCTGTCTTCTACACTCTGATGACCTGTAAGATTCTGAGGAGGAATGAGAATGCACTGAGCGACTATACCAAACAGGTGAGTACAGACCAGAAATCTCCAGCTCTAGAACTGGAGTGCTATTAGATGTGTAGTTTTCTGCTCCAGCCCAGCAGTCATATGCGGGCACAGACCTTTTGGGCGCCATGTGCTCAACAACAAAAAAAGGGCACGCCCAAACAAACCGGGTCACAGGCTAGTTGAGCAATTGTTACAAGAAGGAAAGGAGCACAATCTGATGAGTAAAGTATTTTGCTAAACTATTTTGCTAATCAATGTTTGTATCTGTTAGGCAACAATTATTCGGCTCCAGCCAGGCTCTTATTGAACAGTGCAAACTGTGCTCTTCTTCAGACCAAAGTCCTGACAAAGTTCACTTGAGCACCCCTCCTCTTCGGCCGATGCCAAAATAGTCCTAATCACCCACACACAATTCTTCAGCCGAGGCCAGAAACACAGTCTGTGTGAAATGATTATGTAGCTCCTAATCTTCAGCCGAATGTCAAACGCTGTCATCACTTGCACACTCCCGTCTTCGGGATAAGTCAGGCTAAGCTATGTTAGCTCGATACTCTTCGGCCTAATGCCCAACGCTCAGTCTCTGCATCTATAAACCCATTGTTCTTCAGGCTCTGTCCAAGCTACACTCTTAGAAAAAAAAGTACTAAGTAGAACCATACAGGATTCTTCGGATTGTTCCATTAGGGGAACTGTTTTTGGTGCTGGGTAGAACCCTTTGCAGAGGGTTCTATCTAGAACCCTCTATGTAGGGTTCCTCAAAGAACAGCCTGTATATGGTTCTACCTAGAACCCTCTAGGAAGGGTTCTACAAAGAACCATTTATCATCTAAAGGTACTTCCTAGAACTGCCTATGAAGGGTTCTACTGATAACCATTTTATCTTTGGAGGGTTCTTTCTAGAACCCCCGATGAACGGTCCCACCAGCCTGATTAGAATTTAAAATGTAATTATTTATAACAATACATTACTTAAATCATAAGGCCTTTCTTTGAGGGCCTAGTTATACACTAACACAGTGGTGTTAGGAATCGCCTTGTTTACAGGCCACATCAGGCCTGAAAATTACATTATGCTGGCTGGCAAAGTGATGTGTATTGGAATCCAGCCAGAGTTAGGATAGACAACAAGTGGGATTATTTTATCACCCTCAACCTGCATTCAGAATGACTGCCAGGGTAGGGAACGTTGACTACTGAGACAACCTGGAACAACCTCTAAGTAGCGGGTGCAATATATCCAACAGATTGGATTAGTTTAGAAAAATGTATGATATTTATTTTCGTGTAGCATAAAATTTAGTTACCAATCAATGTAAATGCAAAGACACAGATATTACATTAAAACAAACAATTCTGAAAATCTCACTGCAATAGAGCATTCTGGGAAATATTATATATGGTTCTATGTAGAACCCTTCTTGCCTTCCAAAGAAACCTTCTTGGCTTCCAAACAATCATAAAATAACTCTTTCTTCCAAAAACAGTTCTTAGGATGTTAAATGTTTTAGGTAGAAGAACCCTTTGATTTACAAAGAACGCTTTTCTTACAAAAATGATTATTCTGATCAAAACAGTTCTTGGTAGAAACCTATCCCTAGGCAAAGAACCAACTCATGCTATAGCTTTACCAAAACAAAGGAGTTCTCACCGCCATTCCTCGCCTGGCGAACTCATGCCGTGTCCTCAACGCAATTAATCCCCAAAACCAGAGAACAGGGTTTCCTACCCAGTCTTCAATGCAGAGTCCTGTCCCACTCGCACGTGTGCAGTTCCCCGCAGTTACTTGCACGCAGGTGAATTAATCAATGTGTGGCCATACAGTATGTCTACAAACTCCATTTATCACAGTACAAAACTTGCGACCCCCCACGCACACAAATGCCCGCTGTGCAAATGTAGCCTGTCATTACAGCCATAAACGATGATGCATTTTCAAAAAGCAAGACAGGCTACAGAAATAAACTGCGTTTTGCACCTACGTTTGAAGCTGAAAGTAATTCATGTTAACAGCCAATATAAACTAGGGATACAGCGCATTCAGAAAGTATTCAGTATTTTTCCACATTTTGTTACATTACAGCCTTATTATAAAATTGACTCAATTGGGTTTTTTCCTCATCAATCTACACACAATACCCCATAATGACAAAGCTAAAACAGGTTTTTACACATTTTTGTAAATGTATTGACATTTCTATTCAGACCCTTTGCTATGAGACTCGAAATTGAACTCAGGTATATCTTGTTTCCATTGACAATCCTTGAGATGTTTCTACAACTTGATTGCAGTCCACCTGTGGTAAATTCAATTGATTGGACGTGTGGCTCAGTTGGTAGAGCATGGCGCTTGCAACGCCAGGGTTGTGGGTTCATTCCCCACGGGGGGACCAGGATGAATATGTATGAACTTTCCAATTTGTAAGTCGCTCTGGATAAGAGCGTCTGCTAAATGACTTAAATGTAAATTTGGAAAGGTACACACCTCTCTATATATAGTCCCACCATTGACACTGCATGTCAGAGAAAAAACCAAGCCATGAGGTCGAAGGAATTTTCCGTAGAGCTCCGAGACAGGATTGTGTCGAGGCACAGATCTGGGGAAGAGTACCAAAACATTTTTGCAGCGTTGAAGGTCCCCAAGAAGACAGGTGCCTCTCTCATTCTTAAATGGAAGAAGTTTGGAACCACCAAGACTCTTCCTAGAGCTGGCCGCCCGGCCAAACTGAGCAATCAGGGGAGAAGGGCTTTGGTCAGGGAGGTGACCAAGAACCCAATGGTCACTCTGACAGAGCTCCAGAATTTCTCTGTGGAGATTGGAGAAGGACAAACATCTCTGCAGCACTCCACCAATCAGGCCTTTATGGTAGAGTGGCCAGAGGGAAGGCTCTCCTCAGTAAAAGGCACATGGCAGCCCGCTTGGAGTTTGCCAAAATGCACCTAAAGGACTCTCAGACCATGAGAAACAAGATTATCTGGTCTGATGAAGACAAGATTGAACTCTTTGACCTGAATGCCAAGTGTCACGTCTGGAGGACACCAGGCACCACCATCACCTGGCCAAAATCATTCCTACGGTGACGCATGGTGGTGGCGGCATCATGCTCTAGGAATGTTTTTCAGGGATTGGGAGACTAGTCATTTTTGAGGGAAAGAGGAACAGGGGAAAAGTACAGGGAGATCCTTGATGGAAACCTGCTCCAGAGCTCTCAGGCCCTCAGACTGGGGCAAAGGTTCACCTTCCAACAGAACAACAACCCTAAGCACACAGCCAAGACAACGCCGGTGTGGCTCGGGACAAGTCTCTGAATGTCCTTAAGTGTGCCAGCCAGAGCCCTTACTGGAACCCAATCGAACATCTCTGGAGAGACCTGAAAATAGCAGTGAAGCTCCCAATCCAACCTGACAGAACTTGAGAGGATCTGCAGAGAATAATGGGAGAAACTCCCCAAATACAGGTGTGCCAAGCTTGAAGCATCATACCCAATAAGACTCAAGGTTGTAATCGCTGCCAAAGGTGCTTCAACAAAGTACTGAGTAAAGGGTCTGAATACTTATGTCAATGTATATTTCCTTTTTATTTATTCTAAATTTGCAAAAATGTATATAAACCTGTTTTTGTTTTGTCAATATGGGGTTTTGTGTGTAGATGGATGAGGATTTAAAACAAATCAATTTTAGAGTAAGGCTGTAATGTAACAAAATGTGAAGGGGTCTGAATACTTTCCGAACGCACTGTATATCATGTCACTTTTCTGGAGTCCAGAGAAAGCAGAATCATATGGCCTACTTGTAGCGGAGGTTGTAGGATCAGATGGAAAGCATGTTCTGTCTGCACCACGCCATCACTTTGGAGGGCAGCCTGCCTGCAGAGTGCTCCTTTTGCTATGTTCAAGGGCTGGTTGGAACTAGGAAACTCAGAACATTTCGACTTCCTAACTGGTTGTACGCTGCGCGTGTATAACTTCAGCCTGTTAGCATGTCGTACATTTCAGAGTTCCCACTAGCACATGAATGTAGCATTGCTCCCGCCAAACGCTACGCCACGCCCATGGATGAATGCTCCGTTTACATAGTAATGTATTTCCTTGCTCTGTACATCATCTTTATTCAATCTCGTTCCACTACTGGATGGCGAGCATAGGGAGGGTTTTACAACGCAAGACAGATGGAGGAGAATCTCGTCTCTAGACAGGGATCGCATTTATTTGGGGAAAATTGTAAAATTGTACCTTTTCATTCAAGACACTAGAACAATATTGTTTCAGTTGATAATAAAACATGTTTCTATAACTTTCTAGCAGCTAAAAGCTAAAAGGGGAGGCAACAGTAATAAAGTTTAATGTGTATTAAATAGTACTCACTTATAGGAATGGGTAAGTGTTTACAAGTTTGCTAGCTATCCCATAAACCTATTGTTGAAAAACCACATATTTTCATCTTCAGTGGTTTGGTGACTTCCTGTTCATCAAAGTATGCAGAGTTTGTCTCGCAACGGAGCCTTCAACCGGAAGGGGGAGTTTCGATTCCACTCCGTTTTGGATGGTCCCCATTCAAATGGATGACATCATTCACAACTTAATTGAGTGCTTAAGTTTTATTTATTTTTATTTCACCTTTATTTAACCAGGTAAGCTAGTTGAGAACAAGTTCTCATTTATAACTGTGACCTGGACCAGATAATGTTTGGTATTAGTAGTTTCTTCTCAACAATGGGCGGATTCGATTATGCTCAGCCCATGGGGCACCGGTCTGTGGCCCATGATGTGAACGGGCAAAAGCGGCTCAGTCATGTTGTCAACAAGGTATTGTACAGAAACGTACAACATATTTTCTTCCATAGAATATATGTTTTAATTTTCCAACTAGTTTTCATTGGGAAGGCAGATATACACTGCTCAAAAAAAGAAAGGGAACACTTAAACAACACAATGTAACTCCAAGTCAATCACACTTCTGTGAAATCAAACTGTCCACTTAGGAAGCAACACTGATTGACAATAAATTTCACATGCTGTTGTGCAAATGGAATAGACAAAAGGTGGAAATTATAGGCAATTAGCAAGACACCCCCAATAAAGGAGTGGTTCTGCAGGTGGTGACCACAGACCACTTCTCAGTTCCTATGCTTCCTGGCTGATGTTTTGGTCACTTTTGAATGCTGGCGGTGCTTTCACTCTAGTGGTAGCATGAGACGGAGTCTACAACCCACACAAGTGGCTCAGGTAGTGCAGCTCATCCAGGATGGCACATCAATGCGAGCTGTGGCAAGAAGGTTTGCTGTGTCTGTCAGCGTAGTGTCCAGAGCATGGAGGCGCTACCAGGAGACAGGCCAGTACATCAGGAGACGTGGAGGAGGCCGTAGGAGGGCAACAACCCAGCAGCAGGACCGCTACCTCCGCCTTTGTGCAGGGAGGAGCAGGTAGAGCACTGCCAGAGCCCTGCAAAATGACCTCCAGCAGGCCACAAATGTGCATGTGTCTGCTCAAACGGTCAGAAACAGACTCCATGAGGGTGGTATGAGGCCCCGACGTCCACAGGTGGGGGTGGTGCTTACAGCCCAACACCGTGCAGGACGTTTGGCATTTGCCAGAGAACACCAAGATTGGCAAATTCGCCACTGGCGCATTGTGCTCTTCACAGATGAAAGCAGGTTCACACTGAGCACATGAGCACATGTGACAGACGTGACAGAGTCTGGAGACGCCGTGGAGAACGTTCTGCTGCCTGCAACATCCTCCAGCATGACCGGTTTGGCGGTGGGTCAGTCATGGTGTGGGGTGGCATTTCTTTGGGGGGCCGCACAGCCCTCCATGTGCTCGCCAGAGGTAGCCTGACTGCCATTAGGTACCGAGATGAGATCCTCAGACCACTTGTGAGACCATATGCTGGTGCGGTTGGCCCTGGGTTCCTCCTAATGCAAGACAATGCTAGACCTCATGTGGCTGGAGTGTGTCAGCAGTTCCTGCAAGAGGAAGGCATTGATGCTATGGACTGGCCCACCCGTTCCCCAGACCTGAATCCAATTGAGCACATCTGGGACATCATGTCTCGCTCCATCCACCAACGCCACGTTGCACCACAGACTGTCCAGGAGTTGGCGGATGCTTTAGTCCAGGTCTGGGAGGAGATCCCTCAGGAGACCATCCGCCACCTCATCAGGAGCATGCCCAGGTGTTGTAGGGAGGTCATACAGGCACGTGGAGGCCACACACACTACTGAGCCTCATTTTGACTTGTTTTAAGGACATTACATCAAAGTTGGATCAGCCTGTAGTGTGGTTTTCCACTTTAATTTTGAGTGTGACTCCAAATCCAGACCTCCATGGGTTGATAAATTTGATTTACATTGATCATTTTTGTGTGACTTTGTTGTCAGCACATTCAACTATGTAAAGAAAAAAGTATTTAATAAGAATATTTAATTCATTCAGATCTAGGATGTGTTATTTTAGTGTTCCCTTTATTTTTTTGAGCAGTGTATATATTTTTTTATCAAAAGCAATCACTTTTGCATGGGAAACAGAGTACTCAAATTACTACATGTGCTTAATTACATCACTTTTGTTTTGAGCTGACTTCGCCATCTGACAGAGCAGGGCAGGCACCTGGCTCACGCCTGGAAGGTAGCCCAGTTCCAAAACAAATGCAATCAATTTACACACAGTGCAAAAGGCTAGATTAATCGAATCCCCTCATAGAGTCTGGATCTGTGTACCTCCCCGACGATTTCGAAAGCGCAAATACATTCTAACCGTGCTGATTGGTCCAAGAAACCGATGGGATGGCCCAGAGCCAGAACACATGTGGGTAAGTGGCACTTTGAAAATTCGTCATTGGCTTTGATATTCTGATTGGTTAGAGATCCAATCACTGATGACTTTGTTTTGTACAACACCCCGCATATTGATGTCACAACCAATTATTTCAATGACGGCAGTCCCACAAATGACTTTAACAATGGCAGTCTCAGACTGAACTATGTAGAGAACATAGAACAGTGAAAGAATTCAATTTGAGTCATCAGGCAAGGGTAGCCCTGTTCTTCCTGACAAATATTTTAATACATTCGCTAGAGTAATATTGAATGCACTACGATGTTACAATTGCTTATCTTTAGACATATAACCAGTAGGCTCCCAAACTAGGCCTGAAATATGAAAATTATGAAGCAGAGATGAGTCAGTTGTAGATTGCTAAAGTGTATTTTATATGGATGATAAACGTAGACCTACTCTGTTTTTGGCAAAATTTGAGGAAATTAAAAAAGTTATTTATGGCTTTAATCAATAAGTGTGCCCGCCTTTGCGTGCCAATGCTGATGACTGGTCATTGGTCAACCATCAAGACTTGCAACTTTTTGGTTCTGAAGCATAGATGAGAATTTAATGGGTTCAGAACAACAATGCAAAAAACTGTATACCCCCCGAAAAATTGGGGGTGGAAATTATACTACTACTGAAAAGGGAACTTTGGAGACTGGAAGGGCAAATGGGCATGTGCTCTGCACATGTAGAGCCGTATCTGTGCACGTGCCTGCCAGCAGTAACACACCTGGTTCAACTAATCCATTGTCCAGCCCATGATTAGTTGATTATTTGAAGCAGGTGTCTTAGTGCTGGGGTTGTCATGACTTCCGCCGAAGTCGGCCCTTCTCCTTGTTCGGGTGGTGTTCGGCGGTCGACGTCACCGGCTTTCTAGTCACCATCGATCCATTTTTCAGTTTCGTTTTGTTTTGTCTGTATTATACACACCTGGTTTCAATTCCCCTATCATGTTCCCTACTTAACCCTCTGGCTTTCATTTCTGTTTTGTCCGTGATTGTTTGTGCGTTAGTGGTTGTGGTTTATACGTTGTGTTTGTGATTATTTCCATTTGTGGAATTTTTGCCATTAATTTTGAATAAAACACTGTGGTTTCGCTCAACACCTGTGTTCTGCGCTTGACTCCGATAATTCTCCGCACACAACCCTGACAGGGGTGTAATAAAAGCCTGCACATCCAGTAGCTCTCCAGGACAGGATTTAGCGACCCATGGTGTAGACAAGTGCGCGACTTCCATAATATATTTATTTATATGATGACATTAAAATGTCTAACATAAGACTCATCTGTTTTCACAGAGATGAGAAGTGGCCAAGGCAGTGTTTTGCTTAGTGCTTGCTACAGCTACACCTACTAAGGTAAAAGGATACTATTGTCACTGCAGTTTTTAATTGTGGTTTGTGTTACATACTTGATCCACTCATCCTTTTTAGTGTATTTCTTGTCCTGGACTATATTGGCATTAATATGGCATAGCTGAACTCCTGTATCAACCCTATTGCTCTGTACATGGTCAGCAAACAATTCAAAACCTGTTTTAAGATAAGATACAATATAATCTTCCTCATTATTTGCTATTTCAGTTCTAACACATGAGACAGAAGAAGAGGTATAGGCTGACAGTGTCATGGATGCTGTATGGACTCTGTTCAAGGTCATTCCTGCCTCACTGACTGACACCACTACATTTGTGAGGGCAACGACTTGAGTAGGTGATAGTTGAAGAATACAGTCCTGGAAAACAGTGACCAAAGCTGAACTAGATACTAGACAGTTGAACAGGTCAATGCTGAATCAGCGTACACTCATAGCAAAGGTTTAATCTAAGGGCATTCACAGTGCTAGTTTGCATGTTAATAAGAACATTTACAGCATAGTAAACCTTGGAAATCTGAGTCTGTTGATAGTAATCTCTGCAACCCAGAACCCAAATCCCCTGCCAGCTACAGTGGGGCAAAAAAGTATTTAGTCAGCCACCAATTGTGCAAGTTCTCCCACTTAAAAAGATGAGAGAGGCCTGTAATTTTCATCATAGGTACACTTCAACTATGACAGACAAAATGAGAAAACAAATCCAGAAAATCACATTGTAGGATTTTTTATGAATTTATTTGCAAATTATGGTGGAAAATAAGTATTTGGTCAATAACAAAAGTTTATCTCAATACTTTGTTATATACCCTTTGTTGGCAATGACAGAGGTCAAACGTTTTCTGTAAGTCTTCACAAGGTTTTCACACACTGTTGCTGGTATTTTGGCCCATTCCTCCATTCAGATCTCCTCTAGAGCAGTGATGTTTTGGGGCTGTTGCTGGGCAACACGGACTTTCAACTCCCTCCAAAGATTTTCTATAGGGTTGAGATCTGGAGACTGGCTAGGCCACTCCAGGACCTTGAAATGCTTCTTACGAAGGCACTCCTTCGTTGCCCGGGCGGTGTGTTTGGGATCAGTGTCATGCTGAAAGACCCAGCCACGTTTCATCTTCAATGCCCTTGCTGATGGAAGGAGGTTTTCACTCAAAATCTCACGATACATGGCCCCATTCATTCTTTCCTTTACACGGATCAGTCGTCCTGGTCCCTTTGCAGAAAAACAGCCTCAAAGCATGATGTTTCCACCCCCATGCTTCACAGTAGGTATGGTGTTCTTTGGATGCAACTCAGCATTCTTTGTCCTCCAAACACGACGAGTTGAGTTTACCAAAAAGTTATATTTTGGTTTCATCTGACCATATGACATTCTCCCAATCTTCTTCTGGATCATCCAAATGCTCTGTAGCAAACTTCAGACGGGCCTGAACATGTACTGGCTTAAGCAGGGGGACACGTCTGGCACTGCAGGATTTGAGTCCCTGGCGGCGTAGTGTGTTACTGATGGTAGGCTTTGTTACTTTGGTCCCAGCACTCTGCAGGTCATTCACTAGGTCCCCCCGTGTGGTTCTGGGATTTTTGCTCACCCTTCTTGTGATCATTTTGACACCACGGGGTGAGATCTTGCGTGGAGCCCCAGATCGAGGGAGATTATCAGTGGTCTTGTATGTCTTCCATTTCCTAATAATTGCTCCCACAGTTGATTTCTTCAAACCAAGCTGCTTACCTATTGCAGATTCAGTCTTCCCAGCCTGGTGCAGGTCTACAATTTTGTTTCTGGTGTCCTTTGACAGCTCTTTGGTCTTGGCCATAGTGGAGTTTGGAGTGTGACTGTTTGAGGTTGTGGACAGGTGTCTTTTATACTAATAACAAGTTCAAACAGGTGCCATTAATACAGGTAACGAGTGGAGGACAGAGGAGCCTCTTAAAGAAGAAGTTACAGGTCTGTGAGAGCCAGAAATCTTGCTTGTTTGTAGGTGACCAAATACTTATTTTCCACCATAATTTGCAAATAAATTCATAAAAAATCCTACAATGTGATTTTCTGGGTTTTTTTTTCTCATTTTGTCTGTCATAGTTGAAGTGTACCTATGATGAAAATTACAGGCCTCTCTCATCTTTTTAAGTGGGAGAACTTGCACAATTGGTGGCTGACTAAATACTTTTTTGCCCCACTGTATATTAAGTCTGTCCACAACATATTAATTGATAGTTTGGTGGTTGACTGTTGGTTGACTATGTCTTTTTGTCTATGTCCCTTAGAAATGCCTATGTTTTTGGTGCATACAGAGTTCTGTCTTACTATCCAGGTCTGTACCAAAACAATTAGAGCTTCTACTTTTAAAAATCCACCTTTCCAGAAACAAGACTCTCACCGATGCTGCTTGCTATAGACCAGCCTCTGCCCCCAGCTCTGCCCTGGACACCATATGTGAATTGATTGCCCCCTATCTTCAGAACTCGTGCTGCTAGGTGACCTAAACTGGGACATGCTTAACACCCTGGCCATCCTACAATCTAAACTTGATGCCCTCAATCTCACACAAATTATCAATGAACCTACCAGGTACAACCCCAAATCCGTAAACACGGGCACCCTCATAGATATCATCCTAACCAACTTGCCCTCCAAATACACCTCTGCTGTCTTCAACCAAGATCTCAGCAATCACTGCCTCATTGCCTGCATCCGTAATGGGTCTGCGGTCAAACGACCACCCCTCATCACTGTCAAATGCTCCCTAAAACACTTCAGCGAGCAGGCCTTTCTAATCGACCTGGCCCGGGTATCCTGGAAGGATATTGACCTCATCCCATCAATAGAGGATGCCTGGTTATTCTTTAAAGTACCTTCCTCACCATCTTAAATAAGCATGCCCCATTCAAAAACATTTTTAGCCAGCAACAGATATAGCCCTTGGTTCACTCCAGACCTGACTACCCTTGACCAGCACAAAAATATCCTGTGGCGTACTGCATTAGCATAGGATAGCCCCCGTGATATGCAACTTTTTAGGGCTGTTAGGAACCAATATACAGAGGCAGTTAGGAAAGCTAAGCCTAGCTTTTTCAAACAGAAATTTGCATCCTGTAGCACAAACTCAAAAAAGTTCTGGGACACTGTAAAGTCCATGGAGAATAAGAGCACCTCCTCCCAGTTTTCCACTGCACTGAGGCTAGGAAACACTGTCACCACCGATAAATCGAACATAATTGAGAATTTCAAGAATAATTTTTCTACGGCAGGCCATGCTTTCCACCTGGCTACCCCTACCCCGGTCAACAGCTCTGCACCCCCCCACAGCAACTCGCCCAAGCCTCCCCCATTTCTCCTTCACCCAAATCCAGATAGCTGATGTTCTGAAAGAGCTGCACAATCTGGACCCCTACAAATCAGCAGGGCTAGACAATCTGGACCCTCTCTTTCTCAAATTATCTGCCGAAATTGTTGCAACCCCTATTACTGGCCTGTTCAACCTCACTTTCGTGTCGTCTGAGAGTCACAAAGATTGGAAAGCTGCCGCGGTCATCCCCCTCTTCAAATGGGGAGACACTCTAGACCCAAACTGCTACAGACCTATATCTATCCTACCCTGCCTTTCTAAGTTTTTCGAAAGCCAAATTAACAAACAGATTACCGACCATTTCTAATCCCACCGTACCTTCTCCGCTATGCAATCTGGTTTCATAACTGGTCATGGGTGCACCTCAGCCACGCTCAACGTCCTAAACGATATCATAAACGCCATCGATAAGAGACAATATTGTGCAGCCGTATTCATCGATCTGGCCAAGGCTTTCGACTCTGTCAATCACCACATTCTTATCGGCAGACTCAACAGCCTTGGTTTCTCAAATGACTGCCTCGCCTGGTTCACCATCTACTTCTCAGATAGAGTTCAGTGTGTCAAATCGGAGGGCCTGCTGTCCGGACCTCTGGCAGTCTCTATGGGGGTGCCACAGGGTTCAATTCTCGGGCCGACTCTCTTCTCTGTATACATCAATGATGTCGCTCTTGCTGCTGGTGATTCTCTGATCCACCTCTACGCAGACGACACCATTCTGTATACTTCTGGCCCTTCTTTGGACACTGTGTTAACTAACCTCCAGACGAGTTTCAATGCCATACAACTCTCCTTCCGTGGCCTCCAACTGCTCTTAAATGCAAGTAAAACTAAGTGCATGCTCTTCAACCGATCGCTGCCCGCACCTGCCCGCCCGTCCATTATCACTACTCTGGACGGTTCTGAGTTTGAATATGTGGACAAATACCTAGGTGTCTGGTTAGACTGTACACTCTCCTTCCAGACTCACATTAAGCATCTCCAATCCAAAATTAAGTCTAGAATCAGCTTCCTATTTTGCAACAAAGCATCCTTCACTCATGCTGCCAAACATACCCTCGTAAAACTGACCATCCTACCGATCCTCGACTTCGGTGATGTCATTTACAAAATAGCCTCCAACACTCTACTCAACAAATTGGATTCGGTCTATCACAGTGCCATCCATTTTGTCACCAAAGCCCCATATACTACCCACCACTGCAACCTGTACGCTCTCGTTGGCTGGCCCTCGCTTCATATTCGTCGCCAAACCCACTGGCTCCAGGTCATCTACAAGTCTTTGCTAGGTAAAGCCCCGCCTTATCTCAGCTCACTGGTCACCATAGCAGCACCCACCCGTAGCACGCGCTCCAGCAGGTATATTTCACTGGTCACCCCCAAAGCCAATTCCTCCTTTGGCCGTCTTTCCTTCCAGTTCTCTGCTGCCTATGACTGGAACAAACTGCAGAAATCACTGAAGCTGGAGACTCATATCTCCATTACTAACTTTAAGCACCAGCTGTCAGAGCAGCTCACAGATCACTGCACCTGTACATATCCCATCTGTAAATAGCCCATCCAACTACCTCATCCCCATACTGTATATATTTATTTATCTTGCTCCTTTGCACCCCAGTATCTCTACTTGCACATTCATCTTCTGCACATCTATCACTCCAGTGTTTAATTGCTATACTGTAATTACTTCGCCACCATGGCCTATTTATTGCCTTACCTCCCTTATCTTACCTTATTTGCACACACTGTATATATACTTTTTCTACTGTATTATTGACTGTATGTTTGTCTATCCCATGTGTAACTCTGTGTTGTTGTATGTGTCGAACTGCTTTGCAGTTAAATAAATAAATACCGCCTTAGGTTTTGACACTTTAAGAGGTGCAGTCTATATTGAAGTCAAAGTTACAGGAGAAAGCTGTGCAACATTAGAGCTAAAAGCCCACCTCCACTTGAGTAAGAGGACACTTGACTATTTAACACAATAAATTACTTCGACATATGTACTAAAGTTTTTTTTTTCTTGCTTTGTATTTTGTTATGTTCTTGTTTTTTTCTGTCTTTATCTGTCGTGGACGTTTGCCTGTAATTACAGTGCCTTGCAAAAGTATTCATCCCCGTTGGCGTTTTTCCTATTTTGTTGCATTACAACCTGTCATTTAAATTGATTTTTATTTGGATTTCATGTAATGGACATACACAAAATAGTCCAAATTGGTGAAGTGAAATTAAAAATAATTACTTGTTTCAAAAAAATTCTAAATGGAAAATTGGTGCGTGCATATGTATTCACCCCCTTTGATATGAAGCCCCTAAATTAGATCTGGTGTAACCAATTCCCTTCAGAAGTCACATAATTAGTTAAATAAAGTCCACCAGTGTGCAATCTAAGTGTCACATGATCTCAGTGTATATACACCTGTTCTGAAAGGCCACAAGAGTCTGCAACACCACTAAGCAAGGGGCACCACCAAGCAAGCGGCACCATGAAGACCAAGGAGCTCTCCAAACAGGTCAGGGACAAAGTTGTGGAGAAATACAGAAGTACAGATCAGGGTTGGGTTATAAAAAATATCAGAAACTTTGAACATCCCACGGAGCACCATTAAAACCGTTATAAAAAATTGAAAGAATATGGCACCACAACAAACCTGCCACCAAAACTCACGGACCAGGCAAGGAGAGCATTAATCAGAGAGGCAAAGAAGAGGCCAAAGATGACCCTGAAAGAGCTGCAAAGCTCCACAGCGGAGATTGGAGTGTCTGTCCAAAGGACCACTTTAAGCCGTACACTCCACAGAGCTGGGCTTTACGGAAGAGTGAACAGAAAAAGAAAAAAATAAGCAAACAAGTTTGTTGTTCGCCAAAAGGCATGTGGGAGACTTCCCAAACATATGGAAGAAGGTACTAGGCCAGATGAGACTAAAACTGAGCTTTTTGGCCATCAAGGAAAAAGTTATTTCTGGTACAAACCCAACACCTCTCATCACCCCGAGAATACCATCCCCACTGTGAAGTATGGTGGTGGCAGTATCACGCCGATGTTTTCCATCGGCGGGGACTGGGAAACTGGTCAGAATTGAAGGAATGATGGATGGCGCTAAATACAGGGAAATTCTTGAGGGAAACCTGTTTCAGTCTTCCAGAGATTTGAGACTGGGAAGGGGGATTCACCTTCCAGCAGGACAATTACCCTAAGCATACTGCTAAAGCAACACTCGAGTGATTTAAGGGGAAACATTGAAATGTCTTGGAATGGCCTAGTCAAAGCCCAGACCTCAATTCAATTGAGAATCTGTGGTATGACCTAAATATTGCTGTACACCAGCGGAACCCATCCAACTTGAAGGAGCTGGAGAAGTTTTGCCAGTGGCTAGATGTGCCAAGCTTATGGAGAAATACACCAAGAGACTTGCAGCTGTAATTGCTGCAAAAGGTGGCTCTACAAAGTATTGACTTTGGGGTGTGAAAAGTTTTGCACGCTCAAGTTTTCATTTTTTTGTCTTATTTCTTGTTTGTTTCACAATAAAAAAAGATTAGGCATCTTCAAAGTGGTAGGCATGCTGTGTAAATCAAATGATATAAACCCCTCCAAAAAATCCATTTTAATTCCAGGTTGTAAGGCAACAAAATAGGGAAAATGCCAAAGGGGGTGAATACTTTCGCAAGCCACTGTATTGCTAAGATGGCCTATTCAGTGTTGTTCTATAAATGTAATTCCAAGACTGATTTATTTTGATCAGTAATAAAATGCATTTTACAGTAACAAGAGGTCCTCTTTATCTTATTTTTGATGATGACTAGAATTATGTCCGAGTTCCGTTTTTGTGTTTTTGTGTCTCTATTTTAGTTTGGTCAGGGCGTGAGTTAGGGTGGGCAGTCTATGTTCTTTTTTCTAGGTTGTTGTTTTTCTATGTGTTTGGCCTGGTGTGGTTCCCAATCAGAGGCAGCTGTTTATCGTTGTCTCTGATTGGTAGCCATATTTAGGTAGCCTGTTTTCCATTGTGTGTTGTGGGTGATTGTTTCCTGTTTTAGTGTTTGTTTTCACATTTCAGGACTGTTTCGGTTTTCGTTATCATTCACTTTGTTATTTTTGTATTTTGTCGTGTTCAGTTTTATTAAATCTAATTATGGACACTTACCACGCTGCACCTTGGTCCTCCTCTCCTTCTCCAGACGACAATCGTTACACTGTTCCTCATTAACTTTATTGGTTTTGCACTCTCAGTCTCACGTCTGACTCTAGACGTCACATTTACTGTTGTTAGTGGTATACTGCTGTTTTAGTAACAAAACCTGTGGCGTTGTGAGATGGTCATCAGTTGAACATCTGCTTTTTGGCACATGACACTCAGACAGAGAGAGTGAGACCTCAGGCCTTGGCTCACTCCCGACCATTACATCTTGTTTCACCTACAACCTACATCATACACACTATAAGTTGATATGCCTCAGCCCGTAATATGATTGTATTGTTTCAGATGTTTACCTGGAAAACTTGGCCTTAAGGCAGTTAGTGTTGTCACATATCCAGCATTACATGCTCTTACCACCTATAAAGAGATTACCCAGTAGCATTCTACAAATACTACTGTACCTCAGCAATGTACTGAGAATTTAATGAGAATTTTGAAAGAGCTTATAACCGAATTAGTTCTCCTATTTAATATCAAAACT
Source organism: Salvelinus alpinus (assembly GCF_045679555.1). Classification (NCBI taxonomy): domain Eukaryota; kingdom Metazoa; phylum Chordata; class Actinopteri; order Salmoniformes; family Salmonidae; genus Salvelinus; species Salvelinus alpinus. The sequence goes on along the minus strand of NC_092099.1, from coordinate 20,045,800 downwards.
GTGTCAGAGAGGGCATGACAAATTATTAGGACACAAATGTATATTTCCGTCTCAGAGAGTCTGAGAGAAAGCATTCCTCTGACATTGACTTCAACGTTTGTGTTGGTCCTTTACATCCCAATCCTAGAGAAACCTATCAAATCAGAGACACCGGTGGATTCTGCCTTCCCTGCTGAATGACTGATGGTGGCCTATTTTTAATGCATTGTTAAATGTGTAATGCATGGAGACACTTTATAAAAGACCTGCGAGTGGAAAAGAAGGAAAACGGAGATGGCAGAATGGGGTCAGAAAGAGGGGGGGTGAGCACCTGATGGGTCCTGTCACAGGACAAGGCAAGCGCAGATAGGAAGGATTTCTTCTATTCAATACCTTATCAATCTACAGAACTATTTCAGGAGAAATTCTATTGCTCCCCATAGTGTATGGAAAGTTTCCCTTCTGGAGCGAGAAGCTGACTTTCAACCTGTTATGAAAAGATCGTAATTAGCTGTCAGGGCCAGATCATTTTAATGCAATATAATAATGTTCTGAACGAGAGTTTCTGTACTCTAACGTTACATCCTGTACCTGGCAGAATGTAAAGTACGGGTGTGTTATTTATAAAGATGTCAATGGTTGCATTTTCTTTTATGTTTTGGGAGATACAATGATTTATACCCAGACATATTAAACAGCATCCATGAATCAAATCATGGATAACAATGTGATTTGTGTAAGATATTGCTTAAAGTCACTCTTAAGGCCCCATGTAGGTTCTTGGTTTTTCTTTTGATCTTCAATTCATGTGAATGTCAAACACATTCCTATTTACACATTTATGTATGTAATCCCTTTTTCTTTTTCCAGTGTCAGAATACAACATTGTTTACCTCCTTTGTCTGCTTCTCTGCCCATTTCACATTTCCCCAGTAGGCTGCGCTAAAGATTTAACGGAATCAATCTCAAAGGAGTGACTTTCAAGTGCCAAAATGAAATGGACCAGATATATTCTCATCAAACATCCGTACGAACTCATAATCATAATCCCCGAAATGATATAATCACTACGCATGTACAGAAAATCACTATCATAATCATGCAATTACAGGCTCATTTGAACAACATCCTATTCAATCTGTGCATGATATTTCTCCTAAAATATGTTCCTATTAGTGAATAGAGGGCGGAGGGGGAAAAGCGTGCTTTCCAACCCACACTGCTTTGATACCTGCTGTGTTACAGACACTCATGCACTTCATCTTCTGGAGCTGCTCTAGTGCTTTGACAGCCTGGCACACACAGTGATGCTGTGGCACAGACACTGGGGTCATGGAAAACTCCTTTGCAACACAACCAATTTGTGTTGTTTTGATCTAGGAGACGATCTGGTATAGCAACTCATCCGAGCGGAATATCACAGGAAACATCTCAAATAACCGGCTATACTTAGACAATGCACAGTGTGAAATGGTTTGTCTTTCTATACATTTTTTAGAATCATCACTTTTTTTGCTAAGAAATCTTCCTTGTCTTGTTAACTTTGTGTTTTCTTTCTGATCCCCACTTTTCTCCCATAATCTCTTATTGTCAATTATTGTTGGACCTTTTCCTGTCACAGCAAATTAATGCCAAATCACACAGAAACAAATTGTGTGTGCTATCCTGTTCCCTGCAGTTGTGCCATGACTGGCAGATGACATTGAGACAATCATGGTCTTACGTCCCCAGAGACTGTGACGTCGGTGTCAACTTCTGCGAGAGAGGGAGAGAGAGAAGTTGTCTGAGACCTTCCCTAAGTAATCTCTGTGCACACAAGACCCAGATACGGTTTCCCATGTTGGCACCGAGACTCCCCAGACTGTGGATTTAATTAAACAGTGTGAAATTAATTAATCAGTGGGGCGGCAGGTAAAGGGACTTCTCACTGGAACTGCTCACACAACCCAGACAAGCATTTCATGTGTGCTGACAGTTATTAATTTGTTGTATGTTTTATTATAGTGTGTGAATATATATAGAGATCCGATGAAAAACAGGGAGGATTAAAAATACATGAAAAAAAGTATATCAAAATAACAACTCCCCAAAAATCAAAGTATGAACCTTTGTTTGATCTGTTCTATAAATTAATGTAAAAAAATACTTCTGTATAATAATTTGCTGCAAATTAGATGGAAATTAGATTTTAAAAAATTAATTTAGTTATCTGGGGAATCTGCCTGGAGGGCTTTTTAGTCTTCCGTCTGGCTCAAAATGCTGTCCATATGGTAATTATGTACAGTAGTGTTGCAGGAGTATTGGTCTGATGCCTACTGGCAGAGAGGAGTCTGCCTGTGACAAACTGCTGCTAGGATCTGATGTGAGTGGAGGGAGATAATGAGGCTGTTGTAAGCCTTAAGTATGGAGCCTGCCCCAGGGATGGCATATCTAAGCGCTCAGGCTCTCATTGTTGCACGTGCTGCAGAGGATTAAAAACACATTTACTTTCTTCTTCATAAACTTTGTCAGTACTCCCAGCAACACTTTTGGACAACTTACTCTTTCATGTTGTAAGCCTCTTGACATTTGTGCGGAGGAGCTACTAACTTTACAATTTGCAAATGTGAAGTTTTGATTTGTGCCTTGAGATATCTATAGCTCTCCCAAAGCCCGTCTAGAATAGGAGTACAAAACCAGTGGAAAGGTTTCTGCAAACACATCGGGAAAGCCTGAGAAACAATCCCGTTGTATTACATAGACTTTAGTACTGCCTTAATCTCAAAGCATTTACTAACAAGGTAAAAGTACAGTAGGTGGTCTGGAAGCAGAATGCCTTCGTCCTTAGGGGTAGTAAACCTTTCTCAAAGCAAGTCTATACAATCCCTCTCTGTATTATAAAGATAACCCACCTCCATCACTGTGGCTTTCTCTGTAGTCAGATGCAATATGGAAACGCCCACCATACTAACCATCTCTTTCGAACCAAGAACCAATCTTACAGTCCTCTATAATGGCCAGTTTACACCTACACTCCACCTACACACAGGTTTGAAATTCAAGTAGAAGAAGGAAACTGTAGATCCGATCTAGTGCAATACATGGAGAGGCAAAGTAGACAGTGAACAGTGCATGTAGAGAGATGCTGGTGCCTAGGAGAATTTCAACATTTCATTAAGTACTAGTGTTGTTTCGTTAGATGCAAACAGATCTGAATAAGCAATTTACAGTTTGAACGTACTGGAATAAACAGGGCAAGCCTTTTTGTACAGAACCAGCAGACATTTAATTAATGGGCATTTGGGGCTTGCATACTAAATAAGTGAGAGGGAAGGCTGCCACTACAGCCTAAGGCTGGATAACTTCAGAGGGACCTGCTAACAGAAGGGGGAGTCAGACCACTGGGCTAGTGGTCACTCAACCATGGGATTAAAAAGCTTTTAATCCATGTTCCAAAATCATTCTCACCATACAAGGGAAAGTAAAAGAAACATGTAGGTGGCTATGTTGATATTTCCATGGAATAAAATCAAGTCATGTTACGCGCTCTTTTCTGAAAATGCCACTAACAATGAAAGCATTTCAGTGTTCTCTTGCGGAAAAACATAATGAGCAGGTCTAAAAGGTTTTCTGTGTACTGGGTTAGATGCAAAACGGACTGTCACTACCGCTTATTCTATTAATGTCTGGATGTAATGGCAAACATGCAATCAAATGCAGGGAATGCCTGCCAGTGTGGCTCGCACTACTAATGTGTTAGAGGCAACAACAAGCCTTTTCCAACAGACCACCTCATGTATTCAAGGCATATTCCAGAAAGTGCAAAAGCTTGATTAGTAAGCCCCCATGTATCAAATAACATCGTTACTAGTTACAAGTGTCTACATTGTATTACATTGAGGTATGCAGGTGCCTGTGAAAGAAAAAAAGAACCTTTTGAGCTTGCGTTCTTGCGGTTTCACACAGCTGCAGTCAGAACCCTGCCAGCCTGTCCTTGTTTTGATGGACGATGATGAAAGCGCAGGTGGATGCGAGAAAGCCTGGCACTCCCCCGCCCTGGGCTGTAGTGGGCTGAGTTGGACTCTGTGTCTATGGTTTCCCATTAGCAAGGGAGTGGAGGTTTGCAGTCTGGCTGCTGGGCACAGCGGGTCAGTGCTCACAAAGGCCTGTTTGTTCCCTGGCCTGAAGGGCTCCCTGGGTAAGCATGGCTCCAGAGGGGAGACAAACACACTGGGGCTGCTGCTCCCCCAACACATTTGTCTCTTCCACCCTCTACAGGGGTACATTTCTCTTCTAGGGATGGCGAAAGGAAACACGTTTTTTAGAATGTGGCCCGGGGATACCATAACTTCTATTGTTCTGGGCAATGGAATTCTCTCAGCGTAAATTGTTTTTTTGGCTTTGCTTTGTGGTGATTGAGATCTTTTCTTGGCTTTGTGAGTTTTTCCCTCTTTTCTGGTTGTCTGTAGATTCAGAATGTTTTCCTTAGTGTTGTTTCTTTAACCATGATATATCCACACTGTGCAAAAATGGTGACCTAGTGGCCTTCATTATACGCTATCTTCTTAATTGACCTTCAATTACATAAATGACATATATAGAGTGTCTGACTTAGTTGAACTGAAGTTCATACTTCACTGAGATCCAATAGGGTCAATATGATAAATTAATTATTTTATGCTACCTCTTATATTCACACGCACTGTCAGGCTGTCATTTCTAAGAGACAAAATAAATGGCAGCCTAGTCTACTCTTGCTCTTACTGCTGTCAGGTCATAGATACAATACAGCGCTGCAATCTACAGTCCAAGTATAACTCCATTATTGAGAGGACTTTAAATTGGGAGCTATGTGACACACAGCGGGTTGATTTAGTTTAATGACCATGACAGTGACAGCGCAGTGATGGAAATTGGACTCCCCCCTGCAAATTTACATCACTTCAGGGTACTTGGGGCTCTTTTGGCGGTTGCACTTCAGAGCACGAGCCATCAGGAGGTCCTGGATATGTCATGCTTGTCACCTTCCTTTAAGTGCATCTGCAGACGTGGGAGGGGGATTAATATTATATAGCCTACGGAGGCAAACGTACTGTCTTATCAGTACTGCAGATGTGATAAGCACCTCGACCCCATGAAAAACCAGGAAAGATCTCTGCATCAACACAAGCATCTCTTTGTGTTTCGCCTTCACACTGCTACATGCTTTCAATGGTGCTTCACAGACAAAACGGGTGCAATTTCACATTTGTTGTAAGTTGACGAGCAGGGATAATTCCATGTGAAATCAACTCGATCTCAGCGTGACCCTTTTCAATTATTTAGGAAATTGCAATATGGCTTTAGATATGCTGGTCTGATTTCCTTTGATTTGTAGATGGGGGGGGGGGGTTTACACATATACTCCAATCTAGGTTTTGGTGGGAAATGGGTTGGCAGGACATTGTGATCATGTTATGTGGCTACTTAACCTCCCTCCACACCTGTCTTTTACTGAAATGTCCTAACAGTTTCCCTGACACTCATTTCACATTAGTTCACATCAACGAAGATGTGATTAGTACTGTAATTAGTTTCAGGGAAAACTTACACCATACAGTCATAGAAACTGTACATTATCTTTATTAAGCATTTATAATGATCACTGTATACATTTCCAAACATTCCATCAAAGACAGTATAGTGCAAAAAGCATTGGTAGGCTAATATGTTTACTGAAAAGATATGTTGAAAAGAAAAGACAGAAACTAGGTATGTTTATTTCCTAAATCAAAAGCTACTGCTGTGCTTCATTTGTTTTGGCCTTTTTGTTTTTTTCAAGTGTTGCCTGCAGAGAAGGCGTACGTGCTGTATATGCTAAATGTTGCCACGAGGGTCCAGGTGGAAATTTGTCTTAGCTGGCATTTTCCGACTAAATCATGCGGCTGAGGTCCCTGTTTCATCCTAACAAGCATAGCTCGCCTGCTGCTATCAGGTATTTACAACCAAATTGAAAAGTTACAAAATAAATATCTGCATAGAAATTATAATATTGCTTACAGAACATGACCTTTCAGACGTTTGGTGTATTTGGTATAATTGGTATATTTGGCTTGAGAAAATGGGTGTCCTACTTACACAATACCTAATATGCGGGCCACCCACCAGCGGCAAGGCAGAATCACTCGACAAGCTACCTGACAGCCTCTGTAGTTGTAGGGCCAAGGCCAGTGGCCGCCCAACGGTTCGCAAATCCTCTGACAGTGGGTGTAGCTGCGTCGGCACTCTGAGCAGCAGATCCCCTGGTGGTCTAGCATTGGGTCAAAGGTCATGGTGCCCTCCTCTCCCTCCTGATTGCGCTGTGGAGTGGGAGGTAAATTATTCATGTTTCTGTTCAATGTTGTCAAATAAAATTAATATGCAGTACATCATTTCTTTTCAGTTTTCCAACTGTCCTCTTTTAGGCAAAGCCTACGGTTCTAACAAGCTGAATCAACGTGCAGTGGCTAAGGGGGTAATGATTTTCACTTCAGTTTGTGAAGTGCAGGGCCATAAACATGGGGTGTAAGTTATCACCTACTACTAGTGACCTTAGATTGTAGCTGTTCATCTAACACCTACCCACCCATGGCACTTCATTCCAACTAATCTAGTGAGCATTGAGTGTGGGTTTGCACAGATCCCCCCCACTGTAGAACTCATTGTCAAGGATGTTATGACATTTTTTGCCCTAACACAGACTTGGAAGCTCACCATTCAGTGAAGTATCTTACAAAGGAAACCTGGGGTGCTAAAATAAAATCAAAGCTTGAAGAAAACAACTCCTCTTAAAAGAGTACAGAATTCTCAGTACTCACATGGTAGGGGTTTTCTGGGTTGTAGGCAGAGCCGGTGGCTGCTGAGCCCGTGGCCTCCGCCTCCTCCTCTGTGGCTCTCTTGGAGGTGCTATTCTCTGCACGGCTCACTGTGTTCCTCTCCTCAGCAGCTGCCTCAAACTCCTCCATGTCAAACTGACGCTTGGCTCTCTGGGTGTCTCTCTTTCTCCTCACTCCATCTGTTCCATGAAGCCACAGGAGGCATAGGTATTGGGTCAATAACCACTAGACACACCACAAATGTCCTCCGAGCAAAATTCTACATATACTCGGTCTCTCTCAGTTGTGCTGAATAATTTAATTAGTTAGTGATATCAAGGATTCCTTGCATATTTCAAGATCATTCTTTTTTAATGTAAGACAATAGGGGACTCTTGTTTAATTCTCCAAATAATGTACATCCTGAGAATGTTCAGGTTGTCTTGCTAACTTTTGAAAGACAAATCGGAATGGTAAAAGCATGTAAATAACGTTTACAGATGAAGGGCCACTGACTGGGCTGTGTTTATTATTGGGTAGACGACCAGGACAGTTCTACTGTAAATTGGGAAAACCAGTTCTACATCTCCTGTCTTGTGGTTTACAGTCTATCACTTCTCATTCTATAACAACTATATCTCTTTTGCAATCTATAATCTCGTTCTAGAACAGCCAACACCTATTCTACGCTTAACTTTGTGTTTCTCATTCTATCACCAAGCCATGTGATAAGCAAGAGCCATGACAGAGGAACCTTTAGGATAGGTGGGGTGGAGCCAGAAGATGGGCAGGTCTCCACAGAGGTCCAGGATCTTGGTGCTGAGGAAGCTGCTGTCCTTCAGGGGCTGGTCAGCAGCCACCCACATCAGAGACTCTTCATCAAACTTCACTGGCATGATCTCATCTTCCTGACAGGGTGAAAGACACCTCATGAGGCCATTATTAAAACGATATGTCCACAGGCTTATCACCATTTATAATACATTTTACATCTATGTCATTCCATAAAAAATGTATGTAAACAAATGAATTTGTTTATGTAAAGCTGTAATGAATCATTGACATATGCTTGAGTAATATAAATGAAAATCTAGAACAGAAGGGGGTGTCTATATTTTCACATAAAGTTAGTGTAATATGGTCAGTTATAGCATTATGGCTAGTTATGTTTAGTATATACACTCTTAGAAAAAAAGGTTTCCAAAATTATTATTCTTACGCTGTCCCCATAGGAGAACCCTTTTTGGTTCCAGAGAGAACCCTTTCCAGTTCCACATAGAACCCTTTTGGGTTCCATGTAGAACCGTCTGTGGAAAGGGTCCTACATGGAACCCAAAAGGGTTCTACCTGCAACCAAAAGGGTTCTTCAAAGGGTTCTCCTATGGGGACAGCCGGAGAACCCTTTTAGGTTCTAGATAGCTCCTTTTTTTCTAAGAGTGTAGCTTACTGTACCAGGTCAAACATCAATGACTCCTTGTTGAGCGTCTCCACCTCTGGAAGGTTGGCCTTGATTTGCGATTTAATATAACACTTCTCCCCTCCAGAGAACCGGATTCCTGTAATTCCCTGAAGCAGGAGTCAGGGAGATGGGATATTTACACTCACATCTTTGCTACTTTCCTAAGCACATGCCAACTCTCCGTTGAACTACTTTGGAGAGAAAATATGTACAACTCACAATGTGAAAGTCATGAATCTCCAACGCCTCGTCATTTCCACTCCCAGTTCGAAACCTTTCCAGATTATTATCGGAATCGATTTCCATGGAACCCTCCTCCACCTTTCCATTGATGCTCATACTGTAGTGTACATTGTACACCTAATGATATTATAAAATTGAAAGTTACAATGATATTCAAGGTCATGCATAATACATACAGTAAACACTCATAATAATTATTGAAATATTTAACTTGCCAGCTATGAGCTACAAGTGCTCAATATAATGTTATAAAGCTCTATGTGTAGTACCCAGACCTACAATTATAACAGCCAGAGATAGACCAGCAGGCTTTCTAACAATATTCTTTACTGCAAAATCCTACCATGACACAATGCTTCAAAATACCTCCCCTCCTTGTATTCTCATGTGCAACACTTAAAAGACTGTATGATGTGTAGTCCAATCACACAGCTGATTTGAATATAATGTCTCAGAGGAGGGCAGCAGGGCCTTGACTTGGATCTATCCTGAGATGTTTGCCCTACAGGTGAGCCCATTATAACACAAATAAATATTGAAGTATCTTTAATGAGACAGTCACCACCACCAAGCCTTAGTTACATGCCCAAAATATTCACATGAAAGCTATGTGATTCTAATGTGAAATTGGAAAGGTTGATATAGAAATAATGACATTATTTAACAGACATTTAATAAGATTTCGACCAGCAAATCCAAATGCCATTTTCAATGCCCGTCATCCACTGGTAATATAGTAGATGGTTTTTTATGATGAATTATTGACTATGTGCAGAGATTTGGTTACCAAAATAACATATTTTGAATTAAAAGAATGTGACATGGTAGCAGACTACACAGCCTACATTTCTCGTTCCCAGGCTTACAGGTAGACCATCTCCCACAAGTTCAAGGTAGATTTACCTGTCTCATCTCCATTAAGTTACATCATATAATGACCCATATGGAATCAAATGAACGATAAATTAAGGCTTACATTTCTGTCACTGGCTTTCCAGAGGTAGAAAGCTCCAATGGATCCGCAAAGCATCAGCACTGCCCCGGCAATGAGAGCCGCAGCCCCAAATCTCAAGAGACGACCAACAGCAACGGGGGTCTTCGTGGCCGACGTACTGTATGCCTTTAGAAAGGTCAGAATGCTAAGTGAGCAACAATGCACACAGTCAATGTCAAAGCATAGCGCCACGAGGAAGCCGTATTTAATTTGCAATTCAAACTTTGTACACTAAAGACAATATAATAGGCTAGGCCTACTGCTCCCAGGAAAATGCATTTGAATTATTGAATTTAGGCTACTTACAGGTGGTAGGCATTGTTCAAAGTCCTCTGCAATTGGGACTTTCTCCGAAGTCTCTCCCATGATGGCTCGCGTCTGTATGGTGATGGCGCGCGTCTGTATGGCCACCGGTGTGGATTCTTTTGGTCGAAATGTCCAGTTTCAGTACTTCAGTGTGAATGACGTGCCACTGACGGAGGGCACGAGGAATTCAGGTGGTCGCCAAAATGGAATTTAGCATGTTTTTTTAAAGACTGATTTTAGTCCATTTATACCATTATGCCATTTATTTACACTCCATAGTTCCATGTTGGAGGTTGGTGAAAATGGTGCATGTATAAAATAGCTAGGCTGTAGGCTATTACACTAGTTTCATATTTTATTTGTTAAGGTTGGAATGTACATTTTAATTTGTTTTCTGCACTAATTCATTTCTCAATGAGAAACGTGGATTTTTTTACTGTTACAGGTGTTCATGGAATAGATTCACAAGAAGTTCAGGATCACTGGTGAACTTTACCACAGCTTCTGCCAAGAGGTAACCTTTGTGGCACAGGAGGTAATAACTTTGATTTGTTACAACCAGATAGCTGGTTCAAGCAGCCCTAGCTGGCCTCTCATCATTACATTGTAGTTAAATGATTGGGGCTACCCCGATGCTGTCAGAGATTGGTCTTCTTTTGGCCTTCTAATCAGACATGGCTTATTGTGATTCAGAAGAATGTGTCAGTCTCCAAAATCGTAGATTGGAAGTTCATGTGATTAGATGACTGGCCAGTCCCTATGGCCATCCTGCTCCCTCAGAGGTGATAACTAGAGCCATCATCTCCTTGTCTGTGTGCTCCTAATCATGACTAAGTGAGAAAGTGGACCTGAGACCTCGAGGGATTTGGATGTGAACGGCCACAGTTGCTTAGAAACAGGTAGAGGCTGGCTCACACAATCTCTTACAGAACGATTGGTAAGCCAATAGCCAATCAGAGAGGTGAAGTGATTTTGACTGTCCCATTAGCAATGCATAATGGGTATGCAAATGTGATGTAGTCTTGTACATGATTTACTTGCTTGAAACACTATTTGGCCTATGTCACTGTTTCAAGTATGATCCTGTGCTGAGCGTATGCATTAGCCCTCAAGGGTAACTTTAGGGAAGCACTGAGCTGGCTAATTGAGGTTATTCTGTGTGCTTTATAAATATTTTCTGATGAGGATAGGCTACACAATGCCTCTGAGACATATAAGGCAAGGTGCAATACCATGCAGCAGGCATGTCATGTTGGTAATTTAGCTTTTCATGTAGCCACCTCTGTTGAAATCCTGCCTTATCTATTTTGGAAGAAGTTAAGCAACATAGTATAGTTATAAATAATCAGTAAATGTTTCTAAAATGTTGCTATCAGGTATGCTATTGCCTTTTGTGCTAGGCTATATGAGCAAAGTTCCCGCTCAATAAAAAAAGTATGTACGGAACCACACTGTATTTTTAAGTTGTGTTTTTTCACATACAGAACAATCATTTGATTTTGAATATTTATTTCTGCAACGTAGTGACAAAATCTACTACAAACATGGTCATATTTGATACTGATTGTTTTCCACTTGACCAAGGGCCTGTTTAGCCAAAAGGTCCAATGGTCATGCCCCTTAAATATTAAAATGTCAAACATGCTCTTCAAAGTTCATAATAAAATTGTAGTTTACATTGAATCATTATGAAAAATATATTCTTAATGTACAAAATCTTGCATATTACACATAATACAATAAACAGTCATACAGCATATAAGGAGACTGAAGACATAAACACTTACTTTAACACTAACATTGAAACAATAGGCTATACAGTATATAAAGATGCATAATACTCATTAGATGGGTCGTTCCACAAAATTTGTGTCTTTTGCGTCCCTTTGATATTTTAAGTAGAAATTGTGCAGATATGTCAATTTTAAAAGCCTGTTATATTAAATGAAGTGCACTTTAATTTAGACCACATGGAAAATCAAATAAAGCATTTTGACATGTCCCTCTAAGCATCCTCTGTGTCTTCTAGTAAAACTTTAACCCACTTAACCCCAACATTGCTCCAAGTTTTCACCATCATTGTAAAGCCCTAGTTATTTTGTTGCTTATACAAAGTCATTTCTGAAGATTATTATTTATTTCATGTGAATAGGGATTTATTTTAAGATTAAAAAAGGTCAACCCTGTTACGTGAACTGAACTCTCGTTTTAATATGGTGAAACTATTCCTTTCCCAAATTGTTTATTTTTTTAAGTATATTGAACATTTAATAGTCAAATGAAAGTGTAAAAGCATGTGAGCTGGTTTTAATCTTTTTGGCCCTTTTCTGGTGTTTTGTGGTGGAAAAGTGAGTGGGTCGAGCATAACACGTCAAACCTGTTACCCATAGATAGACAGGCTAGCCATTTTTTTATAATTACATTTTTTTTGTGAAGCTTGCATTCAATTGCCCCTCCTGTTGCACACAACAAGCATCCATTCCCCATCACAAGGGGATTTATAGCTAATTTAAGATGAAATCGGCAGCCATTTTACAGTCAACCCTGTTAATTTATTTGGCACTTAATAGGCACTTACTGTAGTCTTTTTTATCATTCAACCTCTTGAGATGGGTAAATGTGTTTTTTTATTAAGTTCAACATGTGCTCTTTATGACAGAATGTAAGAATAAAGTGAAATCAAACGTTTTTTTGCATCAAGTTCCACAACTCAAAAGGCACCTAATTGGTGGAACGACCCAGATGAGCTTTGATTATTGTTCATTGTCCAGATCTTTTAGGACTGTCCATACTCTGGGAGGGATATCTCATCAGTCTCTAGTATCCTGGCTGGTGTTGGTGGACAAACCAGAATATAATCCAATTCTTGGTGCTGGACTTTTTCATAGACACTTTGCAGACCATTGATTTTGGGTAGGTGAGTCTGTTGGTAGTAGGCGTCTCTTTGCAGAGTGTTTCGCGGCAGAGAGGCTGTCTTGGAGAAGGTTGAGAGGTGTGGTCCATGGGAGAGGCTGGTATTGGCTCTAGTGGCAGAGGGGCTCCAGCATCGGTCTGAGTGGCCTAGGATTTTACACTCACTGGTGCAGGCCCAGAGACCTGTGGAAACAACACACCAGCCAAAACAGTTAGACCTTGATGAACCATGCTGCAAATGTTGGGGTATTATAGCCTTCATTTTATGATACACCATTATCATTTAATATCTTGCCATAAAGACCTTGAGAACATCACAGAGAATAATGCCTTTCATGGATTTTTTAATAATGTGTCATCATTGTGACATATCATTGTGTCTGAAATCACATTAACATCCTGTGATTGATTAGTAGTCCTTACTGTTTATCGGTGGGGAGTCTTTTTTGTGGCCATCTCCACTGATGTCAGAGTCGCTGTCGTTAAAGTCACTGTCTCCTTTCCCACTGTCCTTTCCACTGAACTGAGGATCTCTCGCGGAGATGGTTGTGAATGAATTACCCTTCCATATGGTTATGGGTCTGAGGGTTTCTTTCCTATAGCCAGGCAGTGTCGAATAACCCTGTGAAGAAGCAAACACAATACACACACACATATTAGTTGAGATGGAAAAACCAACAACAAAACAATTGACAGCAATTCCATACAGCGAGCCACAATTACATACCTCCAATTTACCCTCCATTATTCTGTTGTCAAAGACACACTCTTTTTCTTGTCTTCCATCGTCAGGGGCTGTTTTTATTGTGTTGCTTGAGGCCAACGGTGCTTTCTCAGGAAAAGGGTGCACATCAAACACATTGCTTTTGTGGTTGGTGATCAATGAATCAATTTGTCTGCTCTCCCCCTTCTCCACATGTGGCATGTCTTCATTTTCACTGTATCCCGCCTCTCTCTTCTCCTGTTTGCGTCGACTGCAGGTGGTAGTGATTAAGATGATGGCTAGCAAGAGGAGGGAGCAGCTCCCTGATAGGACTATGATAATGGCTATGTCCCATTCAAAGACCTCCACACTGTCGTTTTGGACCATAGCAGGAACACTGGGAGGAGTGCCTTCGATGAGAGTGAGGTGTATAGTGGCTGTGGAGGTCAGAGAAGGTGTCCCATTGTCATTGACAGCCACTAGGACTCTCAATGTTTCAGACAGATCATAGTTCAGCTCATGAGTCACATGTAACTTCCCAGTAACCTTATTGATAGAGAAACCCAAGTGTCCCCCCTCAGTGATTTTGTAGGACATCTGCGCGTTAATGCCTTCTTCAGCATCCGTGGCCTTTATCTGGGTGACAACATAACCTGCAGGTGCGTCTTTGGGCAGGAAAATCTCAGCTGATCCCTTATTAAGGATGGGCTCTATGATAGACGGAGCGTTGTCATTCTGATCCAATATTTTTAGATTGATGATGGCACTGCTCTGAAGCTGAGGTGACCCCTCATCGCTTGCCTGGATGTGTACCTCCAGATGTTTCATGACTTCATAGTTGAAGCTTCTCAGTGCATATATTGAACCAGAGATTGCATTTATAGATACAAACGTGTTGACAGGTGATCCCATTATAACACTGTCTAAAAGTCTGTATGTAATTTTGCCATTAGTTCCCAAGTCTGCATCTCTGGCTTCAACCGTGGTTATATATGCCCCTGGTGCATTATTTTCCACCACAGAAACTTCATAGATAGGCTTAGTAAAGTGTGGGGCGTTGTCATTCTCGTCGCTTAGCCTGATGGTGTATTGTGTGATTTTTCTCAATGGAGGTGACCCAAAATCTTCAGCCATCACTGTTAAATTGTACTCACTAATCTTCTCCCTGTCTAGGAATGCTGCGGTGACAATCATGTAGCTGTCCTCATAAGCCTGTTGAAGTTTGAAATGATCGTGCCCATATAAAGTGCAGTGGACCTGGCTATTGACGCCCGAGTCCCTGTCCGAGGTGCTGATCAGCGCCACTAGGCTGTCCTTGTCTGCTGTCTCGCTGATATATGCGATGCCTGTTGAGATGGAGGTCATTGGCGTAATACTGATTTCTGGGGCATTGTCATTAACGTCTTTGATATGAATTATTATTTTACAGACGGCGGGGGTCGGGTTAGATCCTAGATCAGTCGCCTGCACGTCTAATTCATATGTTTTCTTGGTCTCAAAATCCACTGGGTTCTTAAGCCTCACGCGCCCGGATTTACTGTCCACTTCGAAAAGTTCTCTGATTTCTGCAGAAACCTGTTTTCCGAACCCATAGCCCACCTCTCCATTTAAACCCTCATCTGGATCAACTGCATTTAAGTCCAATAAAACGAATCCAACCTGTGCGTTCTCGGGCAAAGTTACTGAGAAATTATTCTGGTCAAAAACAGGACGGTTGTCATTAAAGTCTGTCACTTTAATTGTTATTTTCGTTGAACCCGACCTATAAGGGTTTCCTCCGTCTGTGGCAATAAGCTCCACCGCATAAGATGACTGAGTCTCTCTGTCTAGCTCTTTCATTAGCACCAACTCCGCATATTTAACCCCATCTGCTCTCAAAAGCACATCAATTGAAAAATGACTGTTGACAGAAATTTGATAGCTTTGGATGTAGTTTGAACCGACATCTGCGTCCTCGGCTGGGTCCAAATGAATACGGAACCCCACATCGGCATTTTCAGAGATCTCAACTGTAGATTCCTTGTTTGGAAACTCCGGAGAGTTATCATTGATGTCTTTTACCTCCACCTCGACATGGATCAATTTGTACCTCTCTTTTGAAAAACTGACAACATCAAAAGTGATGAGACACTGTAAAGTGTGCCTACAGATTCTCTCTCTGTCAATCCTCTCCCCAACAGAAAGCTCCCCGTCGCTTTCTCTCACCCGGATAAAAGAATCGTTGAATTGTTTCATCATCCTGAAATTAGTATTGGAGCCAAAAGAGGGACTCAAGGACATGTCCTTGGCCAGGTTACCGATCACTGTTCCTGGACTTTCCTCCTCATTGGTCTGGTATTTCAGAGGATTTCCCTCAGACTCAGCCAGTGAAAAAAATAACATTTGTAATCCAAAAAACCACCCATGCCAACCTGTTAAAATGCCACACATCATGTTCAAGGCCGCGATGGGTTTGTTTGTTAACAGAGCCAAGCCGTTTCACTTTCACTCAACAGATTTGATCACTTCACCTGGTGAAAATGCCTGCCGTCTACAGCAACAACAGCATCTTCTCTGAACTGTGCTGAAAGTCCGTTGTTCATTGCGCGCTGCAGCCAGTCAAGCAGGCGCGCTTGTTGCCTGCCGCCTTCCACACAGCTCCAAATCCTGCAGTGGCGAGGAGGTTTATACAGCTCCGCATGCTAATGAGACGAAGTGTGACCAATCCTCCGCTTTAGAATTAAAAATAGCCCTCATGAAAGACCTCTAAGCCTGTTTTCAATGTACATAGAGCTAAAGCAGCAAAATAAAAAGGATATGCTCTGCTTGGAGTCAAGTTTCATGCATTGGTTTGTATCATCTGATTGCAACTGTCTTTGGTTGATATTGTGTTTGTTGTTATATGTTTATTACGATACAATTGCATAGCTAATGATTTCTGTTGTTGTTGTCATCTATTGTACACGTTCCTCTAATAGGTTTTGTAGGTTTAAAAAATAAAATAAAATAAAAAAATAAAGGTTAAATAAAAGTAGACGAGAGATGAAGATTGGCTTTGGGGTATTCAGCTAAACTGTGGGTCAACTATGGGTGTGTGAGAAGGAAGATATGTGGAAGTTATAGGTCAGGATGGATCAGTTTACATGGGCCAGGTTATGAGTGTGTGTGTAACAGTATAACTTTAGTACGTCCCCTCGCCCCGACCTCGGGCGCGAACCAGGGACCCTCTGCACACATCAACAACTGACACCCACGAAGCGTCGTTACCCATCGCTCCACAAAAGCCGCGGCCCTTGCAGAGCAAGGGGCAACACTAGTTCTAGGTTTCAGAGCAAGTGACGTAACTGATTGAAACGCTATTAGCGCGTACCCGCTAACTAGCTAGCCATTTCACATCCGTTACACTCACCCCCTTTCAACCTCCTCCTTTTCCGCAGCAACCAGTGATCCGGGTCAACAGCATCAATGTAACAGTATAACTTTAAACCGTCCCCTCGCCCCGACACGGGCGCGAACCAGGGACCCTCTGCACACATCAACAACGGTCGCCCACGAAGCGTCGTTACGCATCGCTCCACAAAAGCCGCGGGCCTTGCAGAGCAAGGGACAACACTAGTTCTAGGTTTCAGAGCAAGTGACGTAACTGATTGAAACGCTATTAGCGCGTACCCGCTAACTAGCTAGCCATTTCACATCCGTTACATGTGTGTGTGACTATCTAAACAATACAAAGCAATAAAGTAACATACTGCATGCTTGTTTTCGTGCTGTATGGTAACCTGATGAATTACATCCGTCTTATGGCACCAGTACTGTACTGCTGACTTGCAACTTGTATCTCTTGTAGATAGCAAATGATACACAGCAAGAACAAAGGGTGAAAACAAAAAACACCCAACATTCTCATATGCTTACAATGCACAATGACTTATTCAACAGAGAACTTCAACTTTTGTCCTAATTGATCAGTTCACTCAAACATTCATTTTTTTCAGGGGGGGGGGGGGGGGGGGGGATTATCATTAAAACAAAATACCATCTTGAAACCTCTAAGTAGCAGCACCTTATTCAACTTCAGTTCTCAGTTAGCATAGAATTCAAACGTTGGAACTGTCTGCCATTCACTGCATGACATTTTTCCATAAAAGTACAGAGAATACTTTCTGAGTTGTGAGATAACGGCGTGGCATGGGCTCCATTGGCCCATGATAACATTTTATGCTTAATGCTGTGATTTATTTGTATGAAAGTGTTATTTCTGTGGAAGTTAGGGGGCAAATCTTTCATGGCCTTAAATGGATTCCACAAGACAGAGAAAAGAGGTATAGCAGAGGAGGACTGTTTCAGGGAAGATATGGGTTTAAAATTTACAGTTGGCCCACAGACACAATTCCATTTTTAATGGGATTGTAAACTCTTTCAGTTTCAGGGGATGCCTTTGCGTTAAGTTTGCTAATTACTTTGGTCCATAACATGCCTGAAGACATACCATGATAGTCTGCGTTTGTGGAAGGCACTTTGGTTTCTAACCTTTGTAAAAGACTGAGAAGCTGAGGTAAATTGCACAGCGTTGGAGCTCAACTGGACTGATTAATGCTCCAGTAGTCCAGCGGATAGGTTAAATAATTGTTCCATTCTATTATAGAAGTAGAGATCTCCCATTTTAGTCCAGTGTAAAGTAACCAAATATACCCAAGATTGTTCCATTTTATGATACAAGTATTAAACATGGTACACTAATACTAGATAACGTAAGAAACATTTAACAAATTGGAGGCAGGCTGGGAAGCATGTTTTAATATTCCAAATTAACATCTGAGTTATCTTTTTTGCAGGTGCATGGTAACAATTGAATAAGAGGAGAAAAAATAAGAAACCCGCACACTGCTCTTGCTAGTATCACTGCTCTTTAATAAACTTTACGTATCGGCCTCAAGGCCTTCGTCAGAGCTTTTGTGCGGATTTCGTTTTTTTTCTCAAGCATGTTTTAATAAAATGTCTGCCATTCAGATTTCCTGTTTGAAAATAATAGAGTAAAATCATTCCAAACAATATCAAAATGACTTTGTAATGTTACCTACAGTTGAAGTCGGAGTTTACATACACCTTAGCCAAATACATTTAAACTCAGTTCTTCACAATTCCTGACATTTAATCAGAGTAAAACTTCCCTGTCTTAGGTCAGTTAGGATCACCACTTTATTTTAAGAATGTGAAATGTCAGAATAATAGTAGAGATAATTATTTATTTCATCTTTTATTTATTTCATCACATTCCCAGTGGGTCAGAAGTCTACATACACTCAATGAGTATTTGGTAGCATTGCCTTTAAATTGTTTAATTTGGGTCAAACGTTTCGGGTAGCCTTCCACAAGCTTCCCACAATAAGTTGGTGAATGTTGGCCCATTGCTCCCAACAGTGCTGGTGTAACTGAGTCAGGTTTGTAGGCCTCTTTGCTCGCACAAGCTTTTTCAGTTCTGCCCACAAATTTCTATAGAATTGAGGTCAGGGCTTTGTGATGGCGAATCCAATACCTTGACTTTGTTGTCCTTAAGCCATTTTGCCACAACTTTGGAAGTATGCTTGGGGTCATTGTTCATTTGTGTCACGTTCGTCGAAAGAGTGAGACCAAGGTGCAGCGTGGTATGCGTACATTCTCTTTTAATGAATGAACACTTAACAAAAACAACAAAATCAATGGACGAAACGTGAAGCTATACAAATAGTGCAGACAGGCAACTGAACATAGACAAGATCCCACAAACACAAAAGGGAAATGGCTGCCTAAATATGATCCCCAATCAGAGACAACGATAAACAGCTACCTCTGATTGGGAACCATATCAGGCCACCATAGACATACAAATTCACCTAGATAACCCACCCAAGTCACCATCACGCCCCAACCAACACAGAGAAAAACAGCTTACTATGTTCAGGGCGTGACAATTTGGAAGACCATTTGCGACCAAGCTTTAACATCCTGACTGATGTCTTGAGATGTTGCTTCAATATATCCACCTCATTTTCCTCCCTCATGATGCCATCTATTTTGTGAAGTGCACCAGTCCCTCCTGCAGCAAAGCACCCCCACAACATGGTTCTGCCACCCCCGTGCTTCACGGTTGGGATGGTGTTCTTCGGCTTGCAAGCCTCCCCCTTTTTCCTCCAAACATAACGATGGTCATTATGGCCAAACGGTTCTATTTGTGTTTCATCAGACCAGAGGACATTTCTCCAAAAAGTACTATCTTTGTCCCCATGTGCAGTTGCAAACCGTAGTCTGGCTTGTTTATGGCGGTTTTGGAGCAGTGGCTTCTTCCTTGCTGAGTGGCCTTTCAGGTTATGTTGATATAGGACTCGTTTTACTGTGGATATAGATCATTTTGTACCTGTTTCCTCCAGCATCTTCACAAGGTCCTTTGCTGTTGTTCTGGGATTGATTTGCACTTTTCGCACCAAAGTACGTTCATCTCGACGAGACAGAACGCATCTCCTTCCTGAGCGGTATGATGGTTGCGTGGTCCAATGGTGTTTATACTTGCGTACTATTGTTTGTATAGATGAACGTGGTACCTTCAGGCATTTGGAAATTGCTCCCAAGGATGAGCCAGACTTGTGGAGGTCTACAATTTGTTTTCTGAGGTCTTGCCTGATTTCTTTTGATTTGCCCATGATGTCAAGCAAAGAGGCACTGAGTTTGAAGGTAGGCCTTGAAATACATCCACAGGTACACCTCCGATTGACTCAAATGATGTCAATAAGCCTATCAGAAGCTTCTAAAGCCATGAAATCATTTTCTGGAATTTTCCAAGCTGTTTAAAGGCGCAGTCAACTTAGTGTATGTAAAATTCTGACTCACTAGAATTGTGATACAGTGAATTATAAGTGAAATAATCCATCTGTAAACAATTGTTGAAATAATTACTTGTGTCATGCGCAAAGTATATGTCCTAACCGACTTGCCAAAACTATAGTTTGTTAACAAGAAATTTGTGGAGTGGTTGAAAAACGAGTTTTAATGACTCCAACCTAAGTGTATGTAAACTTTCGACTTCAACTGTATAATGTGATTTTCTGTTTTGTGTCAATTTTAAGAAATGTGACAGCAAACCTGCCCTGGACACGTCACTTTAGGTAAAATCCAATAGGAATGTATTATGTCCAGCACATAGATAGGTAACCCTTGATGATGAGACCTTATAAATACACATTGAGTAAACTACTACA
This sequence comes from Salvelinus alpinus, assembly GCF_045679555.1. Lineage (NCBI taxonomy): Eukaryota > Metazoa > Chordata > Actinopteri > Salmoniformes > Salmonidae > Salvelinus > Salvelinus alpinus. Next base: position 20,025,180 of record NC_092099.1, on the reverse strand, counting down.
TAAAGATGTCTAGCTATAGTGTCATTGCAGAATTAATAAGATATTATACTATGAAAGACCAGTTTTCCAAAATGACCGCCAACCAGCTACATTGGGTCTAATTGGACAGGAATCATATTGGTACGTGCAGCCCAATGATGGCTTACAATGTTTGTGGGGGGGGCTCGAGTGGCTCAGCTGTCTAAGGCACTGCATCACAGTGTTACGGCATCACTACAGCCTGGGGTTCAATCCCAGGCTGTGTCATTACCGGCCGCGACCGGGAGTCCCATAGGGCGGTGCACAATTGTCCCAGTGTCATTCCGGGTTAGGGGAGAGCTTGGCTGGAGGGGGCTTTACTTGGGTTATTGCGCTCTAGCGACTGTAGGCTGACTTCGGTCATCAGTTGAATGGTGTTTCCTCCGACACATTGGTGCAGCTGGCTTCCGGGTTAAGCGAGCAAGTGTTAAGAAGCAGGGTTTGTCGGGTCATGTTTTTGAGGATGCATGACTCGACCTTCGCCTCTCCTGAGCCCGTTGGGGAGTTTCAGCAATTAGACAATATTTTGCTTTTTTAGGGGTACTAAGCTAACATATGTAGACTTTAACTTTTAAAAGTCTAAGCCATTGGGCAGGGGGGTGGGGGAGTACTAAGCTAGCATATGGAATTGTTTTAAGATGGTCATACCATGGATCATTTAGATATTTTATTTTTAACCTTTTGAACCTTTACCTTCAGACAAGTCCAGTGACACTTGTGGAGGTCGTAGAGCAAGGCCATCATAGAAGAACACCGCCGTGTTCATTAGAGTCTCCCCTTTTCATAGTGGGGTCATATTAGTTTGTAGTCCAAATGGTTCGGACGCTACTGACAGAAATTGGCACATCAGCGTTACAGACTTCAGACGAGTCACGTGGGGCTTGTGGGGGTCATAGAGAAAAACGAGAGTGGTCATATTAGTTTGTAGGCCAAACTCTTTGAATGCTACAGACGTTTTCATGAGAAGACGGATTTTTGGGACGTCTCTTAGTCTGACAAACACCGCTGTAGCTCGGCCACCTTCCACCGCAGATGCAGAAGGCCAACTGACATATTGTGATGGGGATTTTTTTATTATGTTACTTAGATTGGCAGTATTTAACACTAAGGAACATCTATTTGACACTTTTAAGTGTCTCAATGGAAAATATGGAAAATGAGGATGAAAGTATGTTCAAGAATCAGTCATTTTGGTAATTTCTTTCGCACTTTTTCACCACTTTTTGACAAAATATCTAAAGGATTCATATATGGCATACTTGGGCCAAACATTTTAAGCCATCATTGGGCTGTATGTACCAATTATTTATGGAGATATGACCATGTCAAGCCTGTCCAACATGGCACTATGGAGCTGTTTGGTGGTCATTTTGAAAAACTGAGTTTAATTACGAGTGTAGTGCTGCCGGAGCGCACCAGAGCGACCAATCAATGTCTCGCAAGATCACTTTATTAATTATTAATTACTATTCTGCATTCAGCTTGCATACAATAGCAAAAACACCATGTAATTTCTTATGAGCTTTAAGGACGATTGTGCTGAATGGTAAAAAAAAATGTCTCATGATGCGGCCAAAACGAAACAGCGAGCGCCATAGGATAAATGTGCTCTGATGGAAACAATACAGGTAGGCTAGTGTGTAGCTTGTTACTACCATCTGCTCTGAAATCCGCTCAGAGACTATTTACTCACATCACTCCAGAAGATATAAATGCATAATCTCATGAGAATGAGTGAGAACGGTTATGGTCGGCATTCAGATGCAGCTCGGACATTTCACCCGTAAAAAACGAGAAGAATTATCATTCACAATTGACAGTGATGATGGCCTATTTTGAAATTATGTAGGCCTAATTTTGTGTCTGGGGGTATTAAAAAAATACATTCATTCAAGTCAATGTGTGGGCATAGGCAGACATTGCATTTGGTTGATGTGTTTTATGCATGTGATATTTATTCAACAGGCTACAGTGCAAATGTTGATTGAGAAATTGTAATTTATTTAATTTTATGTCATTTATTTACTTTTGCGATCCGGCATCTAAAAAAAGTAGCACTACACGACTGGGTATAATAGGTTACATCTGAAATGGCACTATAGCTAGACATCATCGTTTAGACTTTCGCTTACTTTGTTTAGAGGCTGAAACGTCTCATCATAAAAGTATTTTGTTAAAATGAGTTGCATGTCTCTCTGCTGGACATAATACATTCCTTTGTACAGGGCATGTTTCCTGGGATCATTATTATGATAAAGGATATGTATATATGCATTTTTTGCCATTTTATTGTGTTTTCTAGACCCCCTCAATAATTTTAAGCCATCATTGGGCTGTACGTACCAATTATTTATGGAGATAAGGCCAAGTGAATCTAGTCCAATTTGGCCCCCATGCAGCTGGTTGGCAGCCATATTGGAAATGGCAGCCAGGGGGATAATGCACCAAATCTGCAACGGCACTATAGCCAAAAATACTTCTTTTGAGATGCCCCAGCTGTGTGTGAAATTTGGTGGCTCTATCACAAAGTCCACCATTTATTTCCCGTAGCCACTGGACTATGGTCAAAAGGACCTCAATAAAACCCCCATGAAGGTCTTAAGAGTATTTTATGATTATAATTGTTGTCTATGGGATTTATTTAGTGGGCAGGTAACATTACAAAGTCATTTTGAAAATAGTGAAAATAAAGAAAAACCCTTGAATGAGTAGGTGTGTCCAAACTTTTGACTGGTACTGTATATATGTTTAAGGAAAAATGAAGTCTTAAATATCTAAGTGGAAATTACAAACTTCAGAAGCCTTTTTATCCCTCAAATACACTAGAAGTTTAAAATGTTCCATTGCAGGAAGGTTCTACTGCAACAGGGGGATCAAATCTGTTAACCAATTACCTTGTTACCATAAAGTGCAGTGCTAATATCAATGTAAGGTGGGTTGCCATAAAATAAACTTAAAGAGCAACCAAAGAGTATATGCTGCATTATTCTGAAGAACATGTGTGACTACTTGGGGCATCTTTCACATATATTTACATTAATGCAAATACATAACATCTGGTAAAAGAAAGATTAACTTTAGTCTAAGTGAACGGCTAAGAGAGCACCCAGATGGCTACACTGGCAGAGGCAGGGCAGTCCCATGGCAGGGCATGGGATGAGGCTCTGACATGGTGGGGGCAGCGCCAGTGAAGAAAAGACAACTCGGATATTGACATTCTTGCTTTAAAAAGTGTAAATAATTGACTTCTGAATTCTTTAAAGCAAAAAAATATCTCCCATTGTAGAACAGCAGATAAGAACCAAATATACCCAAGATCATATAAGTATAAAACGTGGTACACTAATACTAAATACATTGAGGAACATTTTAAACATTGGAGACAGACGGGGAAGCATGTCAGTCAACCATGGGTCAGTCATTCAGTTTCAGCGGATGCCTTTGTATTTTAAGTTCACTAATCACTTTGGTCCATAACATGCTTGAAGAAATACCATGATTTTCTGCATTTGTGGAAGGCACTTTGATTTCTAATCTTTGTAAAAGATTGAGAAGCTAATGCAAATCACATGGCGTTGGAGCTCAACTGGACTGATTAAAGCTTCAACAGCCCAGCGGATGAAGTGAAATAACTGTTCCATTTTATGATTCAAATTTAGTAAACTAATACTAGATACCATAAGAAACATTTGAAAGATTTGCGGCAGTCTGGGAAGCCTGTCAGTCAAGCATTGTAATAAAATGGCCGCCATACAGATTTCCTGTTAGGAGAAAAAGCTGTCATCAAGGCAAAGGGTGTATACTTTGAAGAATCTCAAATATAAAATATATTTTGATTTGTTTAATACTTTTTTGGTCACTACATAATTCCATATGTGTTATTTCATAGTTTTGATGTCTTCACTATTATTCTACAATGTAGAACATAGTAAAAATAAAGAAAAACCCTTAAATGAGTAGGTGTCCAAACATTTGACTGGTACTGTACATCAAATGTGAATTATTACATCACATAATATATCACATTTCCTGTTGCTGCGGGATTATTTTCCTGTTGTAGCAAACTGGCTCAAATGAAGATTCTACATAATAATATTAAGCCATTTCATCTCAGATGAAGTATAGGGCCCAATAGGGATCTTTATGGTCTTATTGAAACATCATAACAATGGGATCATGCTACCCTTCCTCTCAGCTGTGTCCTTAGTTTTCCCCTAGTAAACATCAACATCTGTTGATCCGTCTGCATAATTGCCTATTGTCATCAGTCTGGCAGCATTTAGACACATTTCTAAGAGGGTTACAACAATTAGGTTATGTTATGGTTTTAAATGTATGTACTTGAACAGATGATAGGTTTACTGTTTTAATTTGTCTCCGTGTTACTTTTTGAAGAGTGTTAGGCTATTCTCTACAGGGTGAGATTTAACTAATGAGAATATGTAGTAGAGCAATACAATGCGATTAGCTGGGTTTTGTACTCCACATATATAAGAGGGTCCCTAGATTGTGTGACTCTCTATGAGCTTATTATAAGTGTTGAAATGCATTAACCAAAAACTTTTAAACACTTGCCATCAATTCCCTAATGGCTACAGATCCCAAAGGCAACATCAGTACTTTTTGTTCAGAAATAACTCTCAACTGATTAATTCAAACATCAAAATGAAACTCTGGTGGTGTTTTTGTGTTTTGTGCAAGAATAGAAGGTTGTGCCATCACGAGGGGTTCAAACCCTACGGAAAACCATAAATTCAGAAAGGAGCCAATATGATGTTTTATTGATTCTTCTCCAAGACCCAGGAGACAATAAAGTGCTTGAATATTTCATTTCTCTCTCTCTTTATGTTTGCACTGAGAGCCATCTCCCAATGTTCAAGGTGTCTGTTAGAGGTGTCCCTCAGCAGCGTTAAACAAAGTGATTATTATATATGAGTGAGATGACGATTCAGAGGGAAAACCATAGTGTTACAGATGCGCAGGAACTCTCTGACACTACAGTCTGTATTTACAGCATAAACAAAGAATATACTGTACATCTGGGTCATGTTCCAAGCCATACAGCTTTCTGATAACATATTTACATACTGGTAACCAAATTAGCTGAAATATGAATAAGAGATAAAGCAACATACCCATCATTTGAATAATATTTGATCCACATTTATCTTGTAAGCATACTGCCATCTTAGTAAACCATCTTGCCTTAAAAATGGTACAGATGGGAGAAACATTCTCATCATTAAGTTGTTTTCTGCCACAGGGGTTAAAGATCAAATCCAATTTTATTTGTCACATGCTTTGTAAATAACAGGTGTTAGGGGCCTCCCGAATGGTGCAGCGGTCTAAGGCACTGCATCTCAGTGCTTGCGGCGTCACTACAGATCCGGGTTTGATCCCAGGCTGTGTTGCTGCCGGCCGTGACCGGGAGACCCATGAGGTGGCACACAATTGGTCCAGTGCTGTCCGGGTTAGGGGAGGATTTGGTTGGCCGGCATGTCCTTGTCCCATTGCGCTCTAGCAACTTCTGTGGCGGGTAAGGTGCATGCACGCTGACAAGGGGACCAGTTGTACGTTGATTCCTCTGAAACATTGGTGCAACTGGCTTCAGGGTTGAGCGAGCAATGTGTCAAGAAGCAGTGCAGCTTGCCAGGCTATTGTTTTGGAGGATGCATGGCTCTCGACCTTTGCCTCTCCCAAGTCTGTACGGGAGTACGGGACATTACTGTAATTACCAACTGGGGAGAAAAAGTGGTAAAAAGTAATACAAAATAAACAAACAGATGTAGAGTAACAGTGAAATGTTTACTTATGAGCACTTCCCAACAATGCAGAGAGAAAAATAATAACACAAGGAATAAATAAACAATGAGTAACAATAACTTGCCTAAATACACAGGGTATCGAGTCAATGTGCAGGGGTATGAGGTAATTGAGATAGATATTTACATATAGGTAGGGTTAAAGTGACTAGGCAACATGATAGATAATAAAGAGTAGCAGCAGCGTACGTAATGAGTCAAAATAGTTCGTGCAAAAGGGGTCAATATATATAGTCAATACAGATGAATGTTGGAATTTCTCCCTTTTTCTTTGCTAAAAACAATGCAGTATTAGAGGCATGAGCATCAGCAGGCAGGAAGAGGTACAATTATGCAAATTGGAGTCAAAAGAATCAGTAATAGCTCATGTGGAATGAATGTGTCAACGAGGTGTTCACAATCACTGGCAGATTTTGTTAATTATACATGACACCATTTCTTCCCTAGCACATGGCAGTATACAGTCTCACACTCTGGGATAAAACTACTGAAGAGGATATTGTATTGCCAGACTCCAGAACTGGAAGATAATCTGCTCTGAAAAATAGGCTTTGGTTGTGCTACTGTATTGCAGTTACTGTAGTAAAGGGATAGTTTACCCAAATTACATAATTACATATTGGTTTCCTTACCCTGTAAGCAGTCTATGGACAAGGTATGACAGCAATTCATGCTTTGGTATAGTTTCTCTGGCACTGTTTCCAAATGCATTTGTGGCACAAATCCCATTCAAGTCATGGGAGCGATATTAGCATTTTCCGTGCATCATGTTCAAATAACCTATATGTGACTTTGATGCGCTTCAGAATCTATTTTAGATTATTTTGGATGATATGGACATGATGCACAAAACCCCCCAAAAATCGGTCCAGTGACCTGGGATTTGCGCCACAAATGTTAGGATTTGGAAACAGTGTCAGGGAAATAAAATCTAAAGCATGGATTCCTGTTATACCTTGTCCATAGACGTCTTACAGGGTAAGTAAACCAATGTGTCATTTTGTAATTTGTGTGAACTATCCCTTTAAGGAAGAGAAACTGGTCTTCAGTTCCCTTACCGAAAAGCAACACACAGCAAATTCCCCAGTGTTAAATTAACACTGAAAGTGTGGACCCGTATAGACACTGAACGGTGTGGATTTAAATAAAGCTTTATTTGGATATTTTCCAGAGTGCCTTGCCTTACGAGTGAATTGTAGAGTTACTATCCATGACTGCATTTGTTAGTGACAGATAGATGCTTGTTGCATTCATCCATTTTCAGTCCTATGGACTTCACCGAGTTAGATCCTAAGTGAATATGTCATCATTAAAATGTTATTATTTAACACGTTACAATGTATTTCATAAGGCCTTATTTTGAAGTGTTATTCTATAAAAAAAATATGGGTTGTTTGGATAACCCAACTGCTAGGTTGCAGGCATTTGGTCACTTAGTTGTTGTTGTTTTTTTTTTATTCTGGGTTATTGAGATATTAACCAGCCGGTCAGATCAGAAGACTGGAGGTTTAGCATAGTAGGGGTGTGGCTTTCAGGAAGTTATTTTTGCTGTTCTGTTGAATTGTTATCTCCTAACGGTTGAACACCAACCCTTTTGTTGCTTTAATGAAGCTTACAGAATTGTAGGAGTTCCTTAAAAGCCTATGCAAATCCCAATGTGATATCCCCAATGGCTTAAGCTAAAGTGTACTGTTAGCTAGCTAACATTAGCCCGCTGGCTCCCTAGCTGACGTTAATATTTGTGTGTTCAACACCTGTTGAATATGGCCGGTGTCAGTAAACGTCTGCAAATTTACATTTACTGACTACAATTTCCTTACGATTTTTTGCAGACATTTACTGACACCGGCCATTTTCCACGGGTGTTGAACACAGTGTTTTCATGTTATCCATAGGTAAACAAGTCATCGGCCAGAGCGTCAAGTGTGCGCTCCGAGAGCGAAATGGTGGTAAGTCACATTTACTCTCATGGTTGGTTGTAATACCCACGCCCCTAATAAACCACCCCTTCTGAAAATAACCTATGAATTGCATTTAAAAAAAGACCCAGCTGCTTGGTCAAGCCAGCATGAAGGTGATTGAAAACCCAATTGTTGGTTAACCTTTTACTGCAGTGGGCTAAATCAGGGTCACACAGTGTTTCTTGATAGTCTTAAACCCATCTACTTCAAACAAACGTATACACCTCACACACGTCGTTATGATTTTATTTTTTTAAAGACACCTGTACCATGTCAGATTAAATGTATTCCATTTTTAGTTTGCATCCTAATATTACACTTTATATACATCCCAATATTACACTTTCTACACATCCCAATATTACACTTTATACACATCCCAATATTACATTTTATATACACGCCAGAAGACGGAAATATATCAAAACCTTTTGACATAGAAACACCGGATTTCCGGTGTAATTATTATTTTTGCATATTAATTATGAAATTATGAAAAATATGAACATTCCACCCATGAGAACACTAGAGGGTGAATTGATCATTTGACTGCAGGAAAGTGTTGTAATTGCATGTTCAATAACACACGCGTTAGCTGGTTTCTGAGAGAATCTTTAAAACAGAGCTTACAGTGAAGACATTATCTCCTGTGGTTCAAGGGCTTTGGAGGGGGAGAAGAGAGGATTGATGTTTGCACTTCAAACCCTGAGCGTAACTGTCCCTGGGTCTAATAAGAGACCAACATCCCCCCCTCACTTAGACACAGCAATATGATTTCCTCTCACTATTCAGCATTGATAGATGAGCCTCTCTTTGTATTTCAACCATGCACTTTCTTAAATCTGAAAAGCCCATTCATCTTGGGAAAACGCAAGAAGAGGAAAAAAACGCAGTCTTTCCCTCTCTTTTGCCAGAGCTCAATGTCGCTCACAAGCTCTCGCGCCTATTAATTGTCTCAGCATTCAGCCTCTCTCACATGCCCTGACTACAGTTGACAACTACTGGCGACGACTCTCCTCTGCCTTGTTCTCCATGGCAATAAGTCTGTGCACCATGTCTAAGAGACAATCTCTTTTCTATAACTGGATACAAACCACTTCTGCAATTTTAGCAGTGTGAGATACACTGGAAAAAGGCAATTTTTGTTGTCTAGTATATTGAATTCATCTTATCTACAGTATGCTATGCTCTCTAGGCAAAACAGTTTATTCAACCCTTTAAAGTGGAACTGACAGTGTTTTAGCAACATGAAATCTTATTAAAATCTGTTCATATACACCCCCAGGAAGAATTCACCGAGTGCATCAGGCTGTAATTTTATAAAGTAGATGACTCAACTGTTTACTCTTTATACACTCGTGTGTCCTATTTGGCCCGCGGGCCTTGTGTTTGACACGTGCGCTAGCCTATTAGCCACATTATGACTGACTTGTGATCATTGCCCTTGCTAGATTTATTGTATTGACATTCCCAGCCTTAGTTACACTAGTCCGTTTTTGTTCAAAATATTGAGTCATTTAAACTGAAACAGTACATCCCGAATGAGTGGAGGCAACAAACAATGTACCAGGCTATTTTGACTATTAAATTAACTATTAATTAAATCAAATCAAATCAAATTTTATTAGTCACATACACATGGTTAGCAGATGTTAATGCGAGTGTAGCGAAATGCTTGTGCTTCTAGTTCCGACAATGCAGTAATAACCAACAAGTAATCTAACCTAACAATTCCACAACTACTACCTTACACACACACACAAAGTGTAAAGGGATAAAGAATATGTACATAAAGATATATGAATGAGTGGTGGTACAGAACGGCATGGCAGATGCAGTAGATGGTATAGAGTACGGTATATACATATGAGATGAGTACTGTAGGGTATGTAAACATAAAGTGGCATAGTTTAAAGTGGCTAGTGGTACATGTATTACATAAAGATGGCAAGATGCAGTAGATGATATAGAGTACAGTATATACATATGAGATTAAAAACAGGCATCAAGATCACACATTATGCTTATGTAAACAGTAATATCTAGAGCAACTTAAAATTATCTTTATGGTATAAAGATCCTTTAGTGTACCCTTACTGGAAAAAAACATGATTTCACATTTGGAAAATCACATGATTTTCACACATGATGTGAAATGTCACATGTGAAGTGTTCCAAAACCACAGGATGCCAGCAATCTGAATTTCCTGCTACGCCACCAGGCCATGAGATTGGCCACAGATTTATTGGCAAGAATACATTTCTGCACTGCTAAAAGTTGGCCAGAATCAATTCAATAATTGTGTGATTTTTATCTGACAACACCAACGATAAAGTAACAGTGCCCAGGGACACTGACATTTAGTGTGTGTAAATGCTCTCAGAATTTGAACTTTTTGGTTTGGAGTAGGGCTGTTGCGGTGACCGTATTACCGCGGTCACGAGTCATGAAGACAGTCAAATTCCATGTGACCCTTTAGTCACGGTAATTAGGCTTCTTCAAGCTCTGATGCAGCTGATGGTCATTAGTAGCCTACCAAACTTGCTAACTGCCTGGTACTCAGCACTCTATTGTCCCTCCAATCACTCTGACATTAATGCAAATGTATTTTAAAATCTAATCAAACACTTCATGAGAGTTCATGAGCTCATGTTGCGCAACATTTTAGGCATTAGGCAATTGTGCGAGAAAACAGAGTGATGACATCTACTAAAAAGAAGAGGATCAGCTTTCTATAGTTTATCCCTACTATATTTATTTCTCAACTTTCCTAATATTAAAAGCATTGCTTATATTTACAACAGGAGTATGTCCTACCTGGCTGGCATGAAAATAAACCACGGGGAAAAGCGTCCTCCATTTGCTATTTAAGTGCAAAGATGACATGTATTTTTTCCTGCTGCCCCTGTTTACAGGTGCATAATGGTCAATTTCACACACATATATTATTTAGTATATGTAAAGATTAAACCAAGAGTAGTCTGATGGGTATCAATATCAGCATATCACTTGTGAATTTATATATTATCACTTGTGAATTTATATATTATCACTTGTGAATGATGCCCAGCATAAGAAACATCGCCTTTTTTTGCGACTTTTTCGAATCATAGTCGCACACCTCATGTAGCCTGGCCCATAGGCCTATATGTTTTAATAAGGTTTGTATCACAACTAAAGTGGCTAAATAACTTCTTAAAATTAAGCACATTAATCCGCTTTACAAGGGGTTTATTGCCTAACTGGCATACATAAGCTGCGAGTTTCAAGTTTGGGGGAGATCATTTTTACCATAAAAACGCACCTTTACAATAAAAGCATTACATGCACACTGTAATTGCATTTGCAGTCACTTTTGATAATGGTGTTTTCCACTAATGGAACATTCATGCGTATAGCCCACTACCATGTGTCCATTGCTGCGCTTAAAATGTGAAGAAATAGCCTAATAGTTTTTTGTTGTTGCTGCTAGTGGTTGTATTAATTTGGGATCTATCGCATCACACAACTGTCCCAGGCCATGTTTGGAATATTTATTTATTGCACAGAATAGAATAGGTCAACCTTGTACTACAGGGGATAGTAGATTGACATAGGCTAGTGCTTTTGCTGTTCGTTAGGCCTACTCATCTTGTTTTCTGATGAAAAGTAAATGTGGAGAGTTCTTCCAATATCTTCAATATGCACCTCGGAATTGGCACCTCGAAATCTTCACTTGAAGCCTGTGAGAAAGACCCGATCGAGTGATGGAGTGCGAAGCACTCAGGGAGAAGGGCACAACGGCCACTGGCTGCAAACGGCATGGATTGTTTTAGGGTGCGTTACGTCCACACAAGGGGATGCCACCGTGAAATTCTAGGCATTATCAAGTGCTTGTCAAATTGTGAATGAGTGACTGATGTAGTGTGTACAGCCTGCAAAAAAGAGAGCTCATGCCTTTCAAGTGACGTCTTTCAAATCATCATTAGTCTCATCATGCAGCCTCACAATGTAATAAAAATCAAAACACATAGCCCACCATTTTTAGAACAACTAAAGTTATATTAATAACTCTTAAATTAAGCATATAAGAATACCTATTTCTTTGTTAACCGCTCAACACAGAAAAGCCACATGTTCCTACTTCCTCAAATCATTTGGAGAAAATATCTTTCCTATTCTATTCAGCTGTTCAATTGTATTCTTCATACTATAGAATAATAATAATGCCACGGAATTCTAAGCAAATGTTGTCTGCTAAATGAACTAGTGTAGCCCACAGTCATTTGACGTAGCCAGATCAGGACCTAACATAAGGACAACTCAGAGTATGCTATTCTGTTCTTCTGAAATAGACTACATTTTCTTCATGTCATGCTTCTTTAGACCTGCCTGAAATAAATAATGGATTTATTGTGAAGGTGTAGGCTATATTACATGGATTTATTAGACTTTTTAAAATGTAGATGTTTCAAAGGCCAGCATCAGTGGCTTGTGGGACCCATTTCCCTTTTGCCTTTATTTACAGTACCAGTCAAAAGTTTGGACACCTACTCATTCTAGGGTATTTCTTTATTTTCTACATTTTCTACATTGTAGAATAATGCTGACGACATCAAAACTATGAAATAACACAAATGGAATCATATAGTAACCAAAATATATTTTATATACGGAAAATTTTAAGAACTTTGAAAGTTTCTTCAAGTGCAGTGGCAAAAACCATCAAGTGCTATGATGAAACTGGCTCTCACGAGGACCGCCACAGGAAAGGAAGACCCAGAGTTACCTCTGCTGCAGAGGATAAGTTCATTCCCGTGAACTGTACCTCAGATTGGAGCCCAAACAAATGCTTCACAGAGTTCAAGTAACAGACACATCTCAACATAAACTGTTCAGAGGAGACTGCGTGAATCAGGCCTTCATGGTTAAATTGCTACAAAGAAACCACTACCAAAGGACACCAATAATAAGAGATTTGCTAGGACCAAGAAACATGATCAATGGACATTAGACTGTTGGAAATCTGTCATTTGGTCAGACTGATCAGTGCAAATTTGAGATTTTGATTCCAACCGTCATTTCTTTGTGAGACGCAGAGTAGGCGAACGGATGATCTCTGCGTGTATGGTTCCCACCTTGAAGCATGGAGGAGGTGTGATGGCGTGGGGAAGCTTTGCTGATGATACTGTCTGTGATTTATTTAGAATTCAAGGCATACTTAACCAGCATGGTTAGCGCAGCATTCTGCAGTGATACGCCATCCCATCTGGTTTGCGCTTAGTGGGACTATAATTAGTTTTTCAACAGGACAATGACCCAAAACACACCTCCATGCTGTGTAATGGCTATTTGACCAAGGAAGGATGGAGTGCTGCATCAGATGACCTGGCCTCCACAATCACCCGACCTCAACCCAATTGAGATTCCATATGTGTTATTTCATAGTTTTGAGGTCTTCACTATTATTCTTCAATGTAGAAAATAGTAAAAATAAAGAAAAACCTTTGAATGTTTGTCCAAACTTTTGACTGGTACTGTAGATTCCAACTTCTCATTTCCGACTAATTGAAAATGAAACTTTGTTGAAAGTATCACTCTTTCTTAAACAAGCCATACAAAGCTGCTTACTATTTCAATTTTCAGAAAAGATAGAACAAATAGGGAGAGAGGGAGAAGGTAAAGAACTTGTTCGTCTACCATACTGTATATTAATGGAAAAAAATGCCTGAAAAGAATTGGCATACAGTGCATTCGGAAAGTATTCAGACCCCTTGACATTTCCCACATGTTGTTACATTACAGCCTTATTCTAAAATGTATTAAATAAATAAAAATCCTCAATCTACACACAATACCCCATAATGACAGAGAAAAAAATAATCCAAAATGTTTGTAAATTTATAAAAAAACAGAAAACAGAAATACCTTATTTACGTAAGTATTCAGACTCTTTGCTATGGGACTCGAAATTGAGCTCAAGTGCATCCTGTTGACATTGATCATCCTTGAGATGTTTCTACAACTTAATTGGAGTCCACCTGTGGTAAATTAAATTGATTGGACATGATTTGGAAAGGCACACACCTGTCTATATAAGGTCCCACTGTTGACAGTGCATGTCAGAGCAAAAACCAAGCCGTGAGGTTGAAGGAATTGTCCGTAGAGCTCTGAGACAGAATTGTGTTGAGACACAGATCTGGGAAGGGTACTAAAAACTGTCTGAAGCGTTGAAGGTCCTCAAGAACAGTGGCCTCCATCATTGTTAAATGGAAGAAGTTTGGAACCACCAAGACCCTTCCTAGTGCTGGCCGCACGGCCAAACTGAGCAATCAGGGGAGAAGGGCCTTGGTCAGGGAGGAATGAGCGTTACACCAAGGCCTGTACTCTGGAGCGGGATCGATTTGAAGGTGGAGGGTCCGTTATGGTCTGGGGCGGTGTGTCACTGCATCATCGGACTGAGCTTGTTGTCATTGCAGGCAATCTCAATGCTGTGCGTTACAGGGAAGACATCCTCCCTCATTTGGTACCCTTCCCGCAGGCTCATCCTGACATGACCCTCCAGCATGACAATGCCACCAGCCATACTGCTCATTCTGTGTGTGATTTCCTGCAAGACAGGAATGTCAGTGTTCTGCCATGGCCAGCGAAGAGCCCGGATCTCAATTCCGTTGAGCACGTCTGGGACCTGTTGGATCGGAGGGCTCGGGCCATTCCCCCCAGAAATGTCCGGGAACTTGCAGGTGCCTTGGTGGAAGAGCAGGGTGACATCTCACAGCAAGAACTGGAAAATCTGGTGCAGTCCATGAGGAGAAGATGCACTGCAGTACTTAATGCAGCTGGTGGCCACACCAGATACTGACTGTTACTTTTGATTTTGACACCCCCTTTGTTCAGGAACACGTTATTCCATTCCTGTTAGTCACATGTTTGTGGAACTTGTTCAGTTTATGTCTCAGTTGTTGAATCTTGTTATGTTCATAGAAATATTTTCACATGTTAAGTTTGTTGAAAATTAACGCAGTTGACAGTGAGAGGACGTTTCTTTTTTTGCTGAGTTTAGGAGCAAGCTCATGTAATATTTTGTAGGTTAGCAGTAAAACCTTGAAATCAGCCCTAGCCTTAACAGGAAGCCAGTGTAGAGAGGCTAGCACTGGAGAAATATGATACAATTTTTGGGTTCTAGTCAAGATTCTAGCAGCCGTGTTTAGCACTAACTGAAGTGCTTCTACACCTGCATTGCTTGCTGTTTGGTGTTTTAGGCTGGGTTTCTGTACAGCACTTTGAGATATCAGCTGATGTACGAAGGGCTATATAAATAAATTTGATTTGGTGATTTATCCAGGTAGCTGGAAAGTAGAGCATTGCAGTAGTCTAATCTAGAAGTGACAAAGGCATGGATACATTTTTCTGCATCATTTTTGGACATAGGGTTTCTGATTTTTGCAATGTTACGTAGATGGAAAAAAGCTGTCCTTGAAACAGTCTTGATATTTTCGTCAAAAGAGAGAATGGGGTCCAGAGTAACGCAGAAGTCCTTCAGTTTTATTTGAGACGACTGTACAACCATCAAGATTAATTGTCAGATCCAACAGAAGATTACTTTTTTTCTAGGGACATAGAACTAGGATCTCTGTTTTGGCCGAGTTTAAAAGTAAAACATTTGCCACCATACGCTTCCTTATGTCTGAAACACAGGCTTCCAGGGAGGGCAATTTTGGGGTTTCATCATGTTTCATCAAAATGTACAGCTGTGTATCGTCCGTATAGCAGTGAAAGTTAACATTATGTTTCTGAATGACCTCACCAAGGGGCAAAATATATAGTGAAAACAATAGAGGTTCTAAAATGTAACCTTGAGGAACACAAATGTACAGTTGATTTGTCAGAGGACAAACCATCCACAGAGACAAACTGATATCTTTCCGACAGATAAGATCTAAACCAAGCCAGAACTTGTCCGTGTCGACCAATTTGGGTTTCCAATCTCTCCAAAAGAATGTGGTGATTGATGGTATCAAAAGCAGCACTAAGGTCTAGGAGGACGAGGACAGATGCAGAGCCTTGGTCTGATGCCATTAAAAGGTAATTTACCACCTTCACGAGTGCAGTCTCAGTGCTATGATGGGGTCTAAAACCAGACTGAAGCATTTTGTATACATTGTTAGTCTTCAGGAAGGCAGTGAGTTGCTGCTCAACAAATATTTCTACAATTTTTGAGAGGAATGGGAGATTTGTTATAGGCTGATAGTTTTTTATATTTTCTGGGTCAAGGTTTGGCTTTATTACTGCCACTATTAGTGAGTTTGGTACTCATCCGGTGGATAGGGAGCCGTTTATTATGTTCAACATAGGAGGGCCAAGCACAGGAAGCAGATCTTTCAGTAGTTTAGTTGGAATAGGGTCCAGTATGCAGCTTGAAGGTTTAGAGGCCATGACTATTTTCATCAATGTGTCAAGACATATAGTATTAAAAAACTTGAGTGTTCTCCCTTGATCCTAGGTCCTGGTAGTGTTGTGCAGACTCAGGACAACTGTGCTTTGGAGATATACGCATATTTAAAGAGGATTCCGTAATTTGCTTTCTAATGATCATAATCTTTTCGTCAAAGAGGTTCATGATTTTATCACTGCTGAAGTTAAAGCCATCCTCTCTTGGGGAATGCTCCTTTTTAGTTAGCTTTGAACCAGTATCAAAAATACATGTTGGATTGTTCTTATTCTCTTCAATTAAGTTGGAAAAATAGGATGATTGAGCAGCAGTGAGGGCTCTTCGATACTGCACGGAACTGTCTTTCCAAGCTAATCGGAAGACTTCCAGTTTGGTGTAGCGCCATTTACGTTCCAATTTTCTGGAAGCTTGCTGTAGGGCTCGGGTATTTTCTGTATACCAGGGAGTTAGTTTCTTATGACAAATGTTTTTTTGTTTTTAGGGGTGCGACTACATCTAGGGTATTACGCAAGATTAAATTAAGTTCCTCAGTTAGGTGGTTAATTTACTGTTACATTTATAGTGTCTGACTTGCAGCTAGTTGACAGTAAGTGATTAAAAATTAAACATGTATTGTGGGAAGATTAATGAGGAAAATAAACAATTTAATCCATTTTAGAATAAGGCTGTACAGAAACAAAATGTGGAAAAAGTCAAGGGGTCTGAATACTTTCTGAATGCACTTTAAATAGAGAAATATACCTGTTCAATTTGAGTACAACAATGTTAACAGCTGCGCCATACAGGTTGCAAAATAAATGGAAAGAGATTTTCAATGTACCAATTCCATGGCACAGTAGCTTAATGGCAGCTGGTTCACAGAAAGTTCATATTTAATTATCAATAACTTACTGTCAACTAGCTGCAAGTCAGACACTGTAAATGTAACAGTAAATGACTGTGGTGATGGGGAAATTAAGGTTCCTGAAGCATTGAGCATTTCCAGCCGGTTGTGTTGAAAATAGGTTCACACCAGCACCTGGCACAATTCCCAAAACAGCTGGTATCAAAGTAGGTTTTCATCATCATAACAGTCAAGCACTTGTACTACTACACACTTCCACTGACGGTTAGCACAACTACACAGCTAATTGACCACAGCCCCAAATATGCTAATGACCCCCACCAGTACATTGCCCCCACCTATCAAAGTACACTGATGATCGTACCTTATATTCAAAATAATGGTTAGAAAAACGTCCCATTATACCCACAAGGTACCAAACAGTACAATGTGAATTCATATGTGTACCTGTGAAGGGTACCTTTGACTTTTTGAAACCCAGGGAACAGCACTATTTTTTGAGTGTGTGTTAATATCGATGCACTCGACCAAGAGGTTGCAAGTTCAAATCCCCAAAGCATTCATGTATACTCTATGTCAAGTGTTCTTGAGAACTGCTAGTTGTGACCTGTAAAATTCATGCGTAGCAAATTCTCCAGTGTTAAATTAACACTGAAAATGTGGGCCTGTATATGTAACAGTATAACTTTAGTCCGTCCCCTCCCCCCGACTCGGGCGCGAACCAGAGACCCTCTGCACACATCAACAACAGTCACCCACGAAGCATTGTTACCCATCGCTATAAAAAAGCCGCGGCCCTTGCAGAGCAAGGGGAACCACTACTTCAAGGTCTCAAAGCGAGTGACATAACCGATTGAAACGCTATTAGCGCGCACCACCGCTAACCAGCTAGCCATTTCACATCCGTTACACTCACCCCCCTTTCAACCTCCTCCTTTTCCGCAGCAACCAGTGATCCGGGTCAACAGCATCAATGTAACAGTATAACTTTAGTCCGTCCCCTCGCCCCAACTCGGGAGCGAACCAGAGACCCTCTGCACACATCAACAACAGTCACCCACGAAGCATCGTTACCCATCGCTCCACAAAAGCCGCGGCCCTTGCAGAGCAAGGGGAACCACTACTTCAAGGTCTCAAAGCGAGTGACGTAACCGATTGAAACGCTATTAGCGCGCACCACCGCTAACTAGCTAGCCATTTCACATCCGTTACATATAGACACTGGAACAGTGTTAAGTTAACACACTGCTTGGTGTAGAGCCTTATTTCCAAGAGTGCCTTGCTTATCAAGTGAATAGTAAAGTTAACACCCATGAATGTATTTGCTAGTGACTGAGATATGGTTGTTGCATTCATCCAGTTTCAGTCCTATGGACTTCACCCAGTGAGATCCTGAGCAAAAACGTTATCATTAAAATTATGTTATTTAATGCAACTTGCTGTTTTTTTCTCATGGCAGATTTGATCAGATGAAAAACAAACGTTTAGCATCACCAATGCCAATTACATTTCACTACACCCGCAATAACATCTGCTACATATGTGTATGTGACCAATAACATTTTATTTGATAAATATGACAACATCCAGGTAGGCAGCAGATCCATTGCTCAAACATGAGCTGTCAACAGAGCTGTCAGAGAGTAAGTGAAGATGAGCTGAGAGGGAAATAAAATATAAACAACAGTCCTCAGGAGAGAGTAAATCACTCCACACAGAAAATAGTGATTCATTTGGGCGGCAGGTAGCATAGTGGTTAGAGCATTGTGCCAGTAACTGAAAGGTTGCTGGATTGAATCCCCGAGCTGATATAGTAAAAATATGTGGTTCTGCCCCTGAACAAGCAGTTAACCCACTGCTTCCCAGTAGGCCATCATTGTAAATAAGAATTTGTTCTTAACTGACTTGCCTAGTCACATTTAAATAGATTTTTTTTATTTTCAGATTGTCTGTGGTCTGCTAAACAAAGTTGAAAAGAAAGTAATCGGTTAAACACTTGAAAGAGAGACACATGGAAAGCTTTTAAAATATTTTTCAAGGAGCCAGGATCTTCTTAATTTTTGATGCAGTTTTATGTGTAAGAGGTAAACACCAAAGTCCAATAACTGTCAGGCGAACATTAAATCAAACTGACATCTATCTTAAAAGGTAGGGCCATGAAAAATTTACAAGCTGATTTTGAGGAGCCTTGGAAGTTAAATTCTTTTCCCCTTTCTGTGCTGGTGTGATTTGCATGCAGTACATTGCTTTGGTTTGAAACCCCAAGTATTAAAACTGATCACTTAATGTATATAACCAAGTCTGGAGAGACTCTTGGAGCAACCAAGTTCTTATTTGGTTGTTCCAGAAATGATTGACTTTTGTTTGTTTCTGACCTGGACTTAATCGACCCACCCTGAGATGCTGTCCTTTACTTTGACTCTTCTTTCTGGAGGAGAAAAGAAGACTTTGACTAAACATTGTCTCTTCTGTGACCCATAAAAGAGGGTTAAAAAGTTTCTGTGGACTCAGTGGGTCACAACAAAAACGTTGGGCTTACATAAATTGATGGAGTCAGAGGAAGGAGAGTAGAAGGGTAGAGAAGAGGAAGAAAACAAGAGGAAAGAGAAGAGAAGAGAGGTGTTGAACAGGTTGAGAACCTCTGGGAATTATTACCTGTGTGAGTAGGTAAAGATATGGAGATTGTGCTCCCGTTAGAGAGACATGGGAGAGAGACTGTTTCTCAGTTCACGGTTCTTTAATCTTGATTGCGGGTTAACATGAAGTTCAGTTTTCTGTGATTATCCATAGGAATGTCTGGTCTGAACGATCAACAATGAAATAGAAAAATATCAATATTATGGCTTGACGTGATATAAGGCTAATATTAATTAGCAATAACAAACAACAGCGCTGAGCATTTCCCATCTGCAATGACAATACAATGACTCAAAACGAGGTACAAATGGCTAACAACACTTAGCCAGCTAGCCAGCCAATATGACAGGCAAAATGTGGCTAACAGTAGTTACTTAGCTAGCATAAAAACAAGTGCATAAATCCTACTATAATAACGGAATGACCAAAAGTCGTCACAAAAACTTAAGGAAACAAATACTGTACTCACAGTTCCTGCATTCACGAACAGTGAATGATTAAACAGTAGGAAATAAATGATGTTTGAAACCTGAGATTTAGCCACAGCCGCAGGTTGCAAGCTGAACTTGGGAATGCATGAACACTCTGCGAGCTCGTGCAAGCTGTGACGTCGTCAGGCACTCTTAAATGGACAGGCTTTCTTACACAGCCGCCCGAAGACAAGGAGAAAGTCTGTTCTAGGTGGCAGGATCACCTGCGTCTTCATCGCGGAAACTTGGGAGGTGCGATGACCGAATGTAAGTCTGACCTTTGACCTGGATGGCAGCGGTCTTGATACATCCATCAGCTCCAGCATAGGTACAGTGGGGAGAACAAGTATTTGATACACTGCCGATTTTGCAGGTTTTCCTACTTACAAAGCATGTAGAGGTCTGTAATTTTTATCATAGGTACACTTCAACTGTGAGAGACGGAATCTAAAACAAAAATCCAGAAAATCACATTGTATGATTTTTAAATAATTAATTTGCATTTTATTGCATGACATAAGTATTTGATCACCTACCAACCAGTAAGAATTCCGGCTCTCACAGACCTGTTAGTTTTTCTTTAAGAAGCCCTCCTGTTCTCCACTCATTACCTGTATTAACTGCACCTGTTTGAACTCGTTACCTGTATGAAAGACACCTGTCCACACACTCAATCAAACAGATTCCAACCTCTCCACAATGGCCAAGACCAGAGAGCTGTGTAAGGACATCAGGGATAAAATTGTAGACCTGCACAAGGCTGGGATGGGCTACAGGACAATAGGCAAGCAGCTTGGTGAGAAGGAAACAACTGTTGGCGCAATTATTAGAAAATGGAAGAAGTTCAAGATGACGGTCAATCACCCTCGGTCTGGGGCTCCATGCAAGATTTCACCTCGTGGGGCATCAATGATCATGAGGAAGGTGAGGGATCAGCCCAGAACTACACGGCAGGACCTGGTCAATGACCTGAAGAGAGCTGGGACCACAGTCTCAAAGAAAACCATTAGTAACACACTACGCCGTCATGGATTAAAATCCTGCAGCGCACGCAAGGTCCCCCTGCTTAAGCCAGTGCATGTCCAGGCCTGTCTGAAGTTTGCCAATGACCATCTGGATGATCCAGAGGAGGAATGGGAGAAGGTCATGTGGTCTGATGAGACAAAAATAGAGCTTTTTGGTCTAACTCCACTCGCCGTGTTTGGAGGAAGAAGAAGTATGAGTACAACCCCAAGAACACCATCCCAACCGTGAAGCATGGAGGTGGAAACATCATTCTTTGGGGATGCTTTTCTGCAAAGGGGACAGGACGACTGCACCGTATTGAGGGGAGGATGGATGGGGCCATGTATCGCGAGATCTTGGCCAACAACCTCCTTCCCTCAGTAAGAGCATTGAAGATGGGTCGTGGCTGGGTCTTCCAGCATGACATCGACACGAAGCACACAGCCATGGCAACTAAGGAGTGGCTCCGTAAGAAGCATCTCAAGGTCCTGGAGTGGCCTAGCCAGTCTCCAGACCTGAACCCAATAGAAAATCTTTGGAGGGAGCTGAAAGTCCGTATTGCCCAGCGACAGCCCCGAAACCTGAAGGATCTGGAGAAGATCTGTAGGGAGGAGTGGGCCAAAATCCCTGCTGCAGTGTGTGCAAACCTAGTCAAGAACTACAGGAAACGTATGATCTCTGTAATTGCAAACAAAGGTTTCTGTACCAAATATTAAGTACTGCTTTTCTGATGTATCAAATACTTATGTCATGCAATAAAATGCAAATTAATTACTTAAAAATCATACAATGTGATTTTCTGGATTTTTGTTTTAGATTCCGTCTCTCATAGTTGAAGTGTACCTATGATAAAAATTACAGACCTCTACATGCTTTGTAAGTAGGAAAACCTGCAAAATCGGCAGTGTATCAAATACTTGTTCTCCCCACTGTATGTGTCGCCCTCCCAGCAGGATCCACGATAAGAACCGCTTTGCTGGGTGAACTGGAGAGTGGATCGGCCGCCCAGTGTAGGGACTGGGTTGTTGCCTTCACAAGTACTTTCCTTGTGACAAACCTGAGGATGTCTGGTAGCTAAAGACCAGAACAAACAAACACATGTCCTCAGAAGGTTGGTTTCTTCAGTTCGCTGTTGCCAGAATCCGGTTCAGCAGAAATCATTTTAGGCCACTGATCTTTTTATTTTTGCTGGAACTCCACATTTCTCAATAGCTCAGGAGAAGGCGAGACACTAATAGGAAGGGACCAGCCAAGTCTTCTAAGGACTGAGATTGGTCCACCTGACTGGCCTTTACATACTGGCTGTAGGGGTATCATGAGGTGAGGCATGTGAGAGTGTCATTCTAGTTTATAGAATTGGTTGTGTTTTTCTATTACATGTCATGTATGTCTATGGCTAGTGATGATGTCTTAGAAAATACTCATGTATGGCCCTGTGACAATTGAGTATGGTTGCCTTAGTCAGTAGTTCTTGATTCTCTCATTGGGGACCCCCAGCCATTGCAGAGCAGGCACACCTGATTGTGACAACTGAATACATTTTTTATAAACACAATAATAAAACATATGGAATTTTAACAATATAATATGGCTATTAAACCAGAATAAAAATGTGTGGATGGTTCTTCAAATAACCTTTGAGATTGAGAAAGGTTCTTTATAGAACATAAAAAGTGTTATATATAGCCCGAAAGGGGTTGTAACCATAGCGGAACCCTTTTCTGTTGCTACAGTGCATTCGGAAAGTTTTCAGACCCTTTCCCTTTTTCCACATTTTGTTACGTTACAGCCTTATTCTAAATTTGATTAAATCAAAAATGTTCCTCATCAATCTATACACAATACCCCATAATGACAAAGCAAAAACAGGTTTTTAGACATTTTTGGAAATGTATTACAAATAAAACACAGAAGTACCTTATTTACATAAATATTCAGACCCTTTGCTATGAGACTCGAAATTGAGCTCAGGTGCATCCTGTTTACATTGATCATCCTTGAGATGTTTCTACAACTTGATTGGAGTCCACCTGTGGTAAATTCAATTGATTGAACATGATTTCGAAAGGCACACACCTGTCTATATAAGGTCCCACAGTTGACAGTGCATGTCAGAGCAAAAAACATTTTTTTAAATTGATGAGGGAAATTTTTTTAAATTCATTTTAGAATAAGGTTGTAATGTAACAAAATGTGGAAAAAGTCAAGGGGTCTGAATACTTACTGAATGCAGTGTGTGTAGAACCTTTTTTAATGGTTCGTAATAGAACCTTAGGAAAGGGTTATTTATAGCACCACATAGGTTACATTTAGACCCTTATGAGCGTGGTTCTTTATAGAACCTTCAAAAAAGGTTCCCCTATGGTTAAAAGCCAAATAACTCTTAATTGGCACCATATAGAACCCTTTGATTTTACTGTGTAGTGAGGTTCAGGTGTTGCACAGCTTGTGGCAGGACGATGCTCCGCTCTGAGCCATTGTCGAGAACCGTATATGTCTCCATAGCTCAATATCTATTGTGTAGTAGAACTTTCACAACCTTCAACATCACTTTCTGTGATCGGTTGGTTCCATCCAGGTACACTTTTGTAGTTGGAATGCTCACCATGAGAACACTCTTCTGGGCTTGCTGGATGGAATCGTGACGCGCCGTAAGATGCAGCTCGTTGCATTTCTTGCAGTTTCGTTTGAGGTCTGCAAGCACTTCCACCACCATTGCCCGTCCTTTATCCACTGAATGATCTGTCCTGTGTTCAGGTTCTTGAAGGTACTAAGGTACTGTAGTGTTCTTTGTATGGCTTAGGCTTGGACAGTATGGCTTGGGCTTGGAAGGGAGAATGGACTATGCAGACTCCTGAGAGCTAGGGTCTTCACTGGAGTTGAAGTAGATTGAAGAAGATCTCTCATTTGGTCTAGAAGAGGCATGTTGGTCTTAGCTGGCTCGGGTGTGTCATATTTGTAGAGGGCCGCAGCTCTGCTTACAATACACTTAAGCCTTCACATCACCCATTCGCACTCCGTTAAATAGCGACGACTGTCATGCATTTCAATGGGGACGTCTACAACGGAGTGGAAATGCAATGCTCCCTTGAAGTTAAAGGCTCCATTGCAATACATTTTTCTAACTTTGCTTCTTCTTCAGTTCAGCCAGAGTCCGTTGAAGAACAGGAAGATACCAAACCACAGAAGAAGATGAATATGTGTTTTCGGTGATGCCTTTATGGGATAGCTAGCAACTTGAAAACAATATACACAGGCAGTTAGGAAAGCAAAGGCTAGCTTTTTCAAACAGAAATTTGCATCCTGTAGCACAAACTCCAAAAGGTTCTGGGACACTGTAAAGTCCATGGAGAATAAGAGCACCTCCTCCCAGCTGCCCACTGCACTGAGGCTAGGAAACACTATCACCACCGATATATTTACGATAATCGAGAATTTCAATAAGCACAGCTGGCCATGCTTTCCACCTGGCTACCCCTACCCCGGTCAACAGCTCTGCACCGACCACAGCAACTTGCCCAAGCCTCTCCGATTTCTCCTTCACCCAAATCCAGATAGCTGGTGTTCTGAAAGAGCTGCAAAATCTAGACCCCTACAAATCAGCTGGGCTAGACAATCTGGAACCTCTCTTTCTAAAATTATCCACCGCAATTGTTGCAACCACTATTACTAGCTTGTTCAACCTCTCTTTCATATCATCTGAGACCCCTAAAGATTGGAAAGCTGCCACGGTCATCACCCTCTTCAAATGGGGTGACAGACCTATATCTATCCTACCCTGCCTTTCTAAAGTCTTCGAAAGCCAAATTAACAAACAGATCATCGAGCATTTCGAATCCCATCGTACCTTCTCCGCTATGCAATCTGGTTTCTGAGCTGGTCATGGCTGCACCTCAAGGTCCTAAACGATATCATAACCGCCATCGATAAAAGACAATACTGTGCAACCGACCTGGCCAAGGCTTTCGACTCTGTCAATCTCCGCATCTTATCGGCAGACTCAACAGCCTTGGTTTCTCAAATGACTGCCTCGCCTGGTTCACCAACTACTTCTCAGATAGAGTTCAGTGTGTCAAATCGGAGGGCCTGTTGTCCGGACCTCTCGCAGTCTCTATGGGGGTGCCACAGGGTTAAATTCTCAGGTCGATTCTTTTCTCTGTATACATCAATGATGTTGCTCTTGCTGCTGGTGATTCTCTGATCCACTTCTACGCAGACGGTACCATTCTGTATACTTCTGGCCCTTCTTTGGACACTGTGTTAACAAACCTCCAGACGAGCTTCAATGCCATACAACACTCCTTCTGTGGCCTCCAACTGCTCTTAAATGCAAGCAAAACTAAATGCGTTCTCTTCAACCGATTGCTGCCCAGACCCGCCTGCCCATCTAGCATCACTACTCTGGACAGTTCTGACTTAGAATATGTAGACAACTACAAATACCTAGGTTTCTGGTTAGACTGTAAACTCTCCTCCCAGACTCACATTAAGCATCTCCAATCCAGAATCAAATCTAGAATCGGCTTCCTATTTTGCAACATAGCATCCTTCACTCATGCTGCCAAACATACCCTCGTAAAACTGACTATCCTACCGATCCTTGACTTCGGCGATGTCATTTACAAAATAGCCTCCAACACTCTACTCAGCAAATTGGATGCAGTCTATCACAGTGCCATCCGTTTTGATACCAAAGCCCAATATACTACCCACCACTGCGACCTGTATGCTCTCGTTGGCTGGCCCTCGCTTCATATTCATCGCCAAGCCTACTGGCTCCAGGTCATCTACAAGTCTTTGCTAGGTAAAGCCCCGCCTTATCTCAGCTCAATGGTAACCATAGCAGCACCCACCCGTAGCACGCACTCCAGCAGGTATATTTCACTGGTCACCCCCAAAGCCAACTCCTCCTTTGGCCGCCTTTCCTTCCAGTTCTCTGCTGCCAATGACTGGAACGAATTGCAAAAATCACTGAAGCTGGAGACTTATATCTCCCTCACTAACTTTAAGCATCAGCTGTCAGAGCAGCTTATCGATCATTGCACCTGTACATAGCGCATCTGTAAATAGCCCACCCAACTACCTCATCCCCATATTGTTATTTATTTTGTTGCTCCTTTGCACCCCAGTATCTCTACTTGCACATTCATCTTCTGCCAATCTATCACTCCAGTGTTTAATTGCTAAATTGTAATTATTTCGCCACTATGGCCTATTTATTGCCTTACCTCCCTAATCTTACTACATTTGCACACACTGTATATAGACTTTTCTATTGTGTTATTGACTGTACGTTTGTTTTTCCCATGTGTAACTCTGTACTCTATGTGTCGCACTGCTTTGCTCTATCTTGGCCAGGTCACAGTTGTAAATGAGAACGTGTTCTCAATTGGCCTAATTGGTTAAATAAAGGTGAAATAAATAAATACAAATTTAAAAAATTACCCATTCCAGATGTGAGTACTATTTAAATAGTAATGTTAAGTAATACACATTGGCTCTTAAGGCAACTATATTATATGCTGTTGCCTCCCATTTAAGTTTGGTAATAATGTTTGTTTTGATTATAATTATTAGGTGGAGGTTGCTAGCTATAATGGTATCTTCAATCTAGCCTAGCTTTTAGCTAGCTAGCTAGCTGCTCTGCAGTGCAAGGAAGTTTGACCTGCTATAGTTAAAGAAACAAGTCGAGGAAAAAGTAGCTAAACAAAACAAGTTTTATTATCACCTGAGACAACATATTTGAATGAAAAGGTAATATTTTGCAATCTCCCAAAATGAATGCGTTCTCTGGCGATAGACAGGCTCTCCTCCATCTTGCGTTACAAACACTACACTTGTCCATTCAGTAGTGGGGCAAGACTCCGTGAAGATGATGTACAACGTAATTAAATATGTCATGATGTAAACGGGGCATTAGCCTGGGACTTTCTGTACAACCATGCTGCCAGGTCAGGTAAGGTGTATGTTTGGTCCGTGCCTGTCTTGAGAATGAGGTGAGTAAAGCAATACTCTGTGAAGTTATCCCGGTAATCCTGAGAAGAGTAGAGAATCAGAGATTACAGGTGTAATAACCTAAAAGTAAAGTTTGAGTAAAGTATCCTTTTAGTTCTGTTGTGGTCTGTCTTTACATCTACAACTTTCCAGTAGATGCAGATTAGATAGAGAGGAGTCCAACCAATAGAAGATAAGCATCAGCCCAGACATTACATGAGATTGTTATAGAATTGTCTCCCATGATCAACTCATCAGAATATTCATACTTCAAAGTTAGAACATTAATGCTTTAATCATTGGTCTTGCTTAAACCAATGGGCATAACCTCATCGTTGCCAGGGAAACATCACCCAGATATTGAGCAAAGGTATGGCGAACCTAAACATGTCAGACAGTTTTAGACACGTGAAGCAACTGAGTGCATCAACAGCGCTGGCGGCCCATTGCGTCGGGCCTTTGGCTGTCTGAAAGAGGAATTCACAGTTCAGAGCACTCTTCCGGAGATGGAGCTGGAGAAATCCTTCATGCCCCGCACAATGAGGCCATTTCATAGTGGATCACGGGAGTCTCTTACTGGTGTTGATGGGAGTGGAAAGGCATTATGACAGGCCAATGAAGAATTTATTTGAAATGTCTCTGGGTGTTGAGAAGATTCGCGAGCTCCCTGAAAAGCGACAAGGACAATGTTAGAGTACAGTGCACAAAGAAGAGAACTCTTCCATACAAAACCATCCTCTGTGTAGAACAAAGTGACTATGCAATTACATTTATACATAATCATGAGTTACTGTAGTGATCTATTATAGTCTAGTGGGGGTGTCTATTACAGGTTGAAATTTGACATTTATTGAAGCGTATATAATGACTTTAAAAAGGGTAATGCTACTAAATCAAGTGTATCTGATGTTTCTTTTATATAACTGTGTCCATTGTCCACCCTAGCGAGTTACAACAATGTCCTTAGTAGTTTGTGGTGAATGTTTGCAGAAATTGAAGGGAAAAAAAGGAAAGATAGAGGAGAACGCTAAACCAACAAAACAAGAGAAAGAGCGTGTGAGTGTAGGAAAAAGGAGTGATGTGGCCTGACAGAAAAGCCCTTACTGAGTTTGCTTTTGACAGCCTGAACCATGGTGACACCAGCTCCCAGCGACAACAGAACGAGAGGAACCAAAGTCGCTCAGAAACAACTCTCAGCTAGCCTCTAAAGCTCATGGAGGATAAATTAAGTAAATGAGTAACTGTTTGGCTCACTGCTTTAAAATGGTTTGGAAATATCTAGAGCACATATTCATAATACGTCAGAAAAAGCACGACTGCTTTGGGTAGACTAAAGTACTCTCAATAGTAACTGTTATTTTAGTTTTATTTACCGTGATACATATTTTTGTCTTTGTAGGCCTACATCAGATAGCAACCTTTTTTTACTAAAAGGAAACCCTTTGATAATTGAAAGAGAATGCTTGAGTGTAATATGTGAACCAATCAATAAAATTTTCCCTCCTCTTCTATGTCTACCCAATTGATTGTCTGATTTAGCCTGGCAACAGATCCATCCTACAGGGGACCATTGCCCTGTTGGTTGAGATAAGAAGAAAAGTATAGTAAACTCACACACTCACACTGAGCGCTGTACTCTACATTGTAGAGAGTGGGTTTAAATATTAAACTAAATGTCCTTCAGTGCTCCAAACATAAAACAGTTTTCCCACTGTTCCCCGTCTCAGTATGTTGTTGAATATATTCATACAGCCTGACTGTCTGATAGAGACTGCATGCACTGATAGCAGGTGCATACAAAATCCAGAGTTTATAAATGATAGATTGAAGTAGGGGGAATTGTTCAGGTTCCCAATCGCCCGACACGAGATGAATAGAAAACAGCTCTTTCACTGATTACGCTTCTCATCGTTGTACAGATATTGTAAGGACTGCATTGACAGTAAAGGATGAAGCATCCAGGGACAGGCTATTCTTGAACTGTAATTAAATATTCATTGTGTTTGCAAGTTGGGTCATTTCAATTGTGTTCCTCCAGGCTTTCCCAGTCATTGTATTGCATGACTCACAATGGAAAGGCCAACAACAGTTCATTTGTTTTCCCGCTCCTGAAGCACCAAAACGTACTCTGTCGTTGGTTGGGTTTGACCATTAAACATGGTTTCATTGGTGCTGGCTGACCCCTACCCTCTGCTTCCGGGTATGATGTTACCTTTAACAAATAGTCAGTTCATCACAAGAGCATTGCATTTCACATCAGCCAGTATATAATTGAGGAATGAATGGTTCTGGGCCTCAATACCATTCTGTAGGATGTGATAAAAAAAAGCCCTCTAACTGAATTGTATTGTGCCCTTGCACTCTCTTTCTCTCCTCTGCAGAATGTATAGTACCAATTGTTTTCTGTGAGAAATGGGTATGTTTGGAGCTCTCAAACAAACAAATGAAAACCAACTGGGGCAGCAGGTCGCCTAGCGGTTAAGAGCGTCGGGCCAGTAACCGGAAGGTAACCAGAAGGTTGCTGTTTCGAATCCCCGAGCCAACTAGGTGAAAAATCTGTCAAAGTACCCCTGAACAAGACAACCTTAATTGTTCCAGGGTCACTGTCAATAATGGCTGATCGCTGGCTATGGCCTCACTCTCAGGGGGAGTGGGATATACATTTCCAAATGACATGCGTGAAATAGGACTAATGTAAGCACCCACCTAATTATTATAAACACTCTTATATATAAATGCACAAAACATAATCTGAATAATGAAATACTTCAAGATTTGTTAGACAGTGTATTTTTCCTCCACAGTGAACATGCTAATTAGCCCCGAGGAGAACCATTGAGCAGTTTGCAAATTTGCCCTGATTCTTAATCAGTCTAATTTCTCTCTCCAACACACAGGCACGTTTGCACAGCCATACACAGAAAAACACTAAAATCCTCTGTTTGCATCATTTGTTCACTGTCTGTTCCTATGAGACTAAGAAGTGTGTGTGTGTGTGTGTGTGTGTGTGCGTGCGTGCGTGCGTGCGGTATTCTGGAGTAGGGGTTGATAATTCACCCACCCCCAACCCCCACCCGGATTGCTGCCCTCAGTGTGGCATGACCATGATCACTCTGACACTTGAACAGAAAAAAAACACCTTCTGCCCCACTGTTTCCCCCATCCTGCTATGGAAATTAGATTTTCCATCTCACTTCATCTTCAGTGCTTAAATACCTCTTAGCAGTGAGGAGGATTGTCTGGGCTGTTAACAAGTATCCTCCCTTATAACTATCCTGTTGTTCTCCAAGCTTAAGCAAATATCAGCTTCTGCTACCTTGGAAAACAGATTATCGGAATACAGTGCAAATTGCAATGTGCTGTGCAAGGAATGTGACATTACCATCTGAATCAGATTTACCTATGACTGAAAGGAAGTCAGACTTGTATTTCGCTCAACAGCAACATGAATTATCTCCCTCACTTTCATTTCCTATTACTGCACTGACTTGGATTGGGACTCATTATGGCAATCTCAACTGCCAGAGAGGGAAAATGTGCCGTCTTGTACAATATTCAACCTCCGTTTTGGAGGAGTGTGACTGAGGAAATAGTGTTAGTACTGTGACCAATTTGAAAAATCCCATTTCATTAAACCTCTATGTGAAATTAATTATATACTTCAAAAATCTATTAAGCTATGCTGCCCCTGACAGCAAACAAAGCAGACGTGGACATTTTTCACAGCCGAGTTGAAAAGAAAGAAGATCATTTCTTAATCTGAAACAATTCATAAGTGAGGTTTCATAAAGCACCCATTGGCTGTGCTCTGCAGGACTGCAGAACATCTCTTAAAATGTACACTGACTCCCTCTTTTATCTGCGCTCGTTCCATGAAAGCACTAAGATGAGCTTCATTTTTACCCGAGCTTCTTCTATTCATAGAAGCCTTTTGAAATAACTGCCGTTCATAATGGAGTTGGGATCTGATTAACCTCTCTGCTTGCCGGCACAATGACAGGCTACCTTGAGATTTAGCGCCGTAATGGAGTCCGCTATCACCAAGCACACTACAAACATTCCTCGCACCGCAGGACTCGGCCAGATTGGAATCCGTTAACTCCTCTCTGCGCTGTGTGCACACTGGGGAGACTAACAATCCTTGGAGTTGCTGTTGCCCCTCAACATTAATGGTCCAATCCAGCCATTTTTATCTCAATATGAAATAATTTATGAGTAACAATTAAAGGTCCAATGCAGCCATTTTTATCTCAATATGAAATAATTTCTGGGTAGCAATTAAGTACGTTACTGTGATTGTTTCAATTAAAATGGTCCCAAAAAATATATAGCTTCTTAGCAATGAGCAGTTTCTCAAGCAATACTATTTATACGACTGTCTGTGAGTGGTCTGAGAGGGGAAGGGAAAACTGAAAACTAACTGTTATTGGCAGAGAGCTTTGGAACTCTCATTCTTATTGGTCTATTAACTAATTTACTGCCTGGTGATGTCACCAGGCAGGCCAAAACTCCACCCCATTAAAACAGGTGATCAATTAGATCAATTAGATACAGAAAGTAAAAGGGAGAGAGGTCTATAGTAGTCCATGTCCCTAATGATCCAGTCTTGTGAAGATCAGAATTTAACAGTCCACTGCTTGACGCTGGTGTTCAGTCTTTTAAAATGGCTCTTACAGCAGAAGTGCATTACAGTCATTTTCACAATTTCACTGTATTATTCCAACCTCATAGTGTAGTAATATATATAAAACACAGAAAAATCAAGTTTTTGACTGGACTGGGCCTTTAATCTATACTTTCTGCTTTACTGCGACCAGCTCTCTCTCTCTCTCGCTCTCTCTCTCTCTGCATTGCCTTCATTGCCATTTTCCTCCCTAATATACAGTAAGTGCATATATGTATGCAGTGAGTCTTGTAGAGGGGATTTAAGTGTGTGCACAGTAGCAGGTTGATATTTATTGTCACAAGTCTCATCCTGGAGGCAGAACTGAGCGATTTCCCCTTAGATGAAAATTTCCCTTAGATCAAAAGTCAAAATTGGCTATAATTGTAAAAAGTCATGAAAACAAAAATTAGCATTTTGGTCTTAATTTGAGGTTAAGGGTTAGGCATTAGGGTTAGCAGTCAGTGTGGTTAAAGCTAGGGTTAAAGTTAGGGTTAGGTTTAAAATCAGATTTTAATACTTTGTTGCTGTGCCAGCTAGTGACCACTCTCCAGAGCTGCCTCCAGAACAAGATTCATGACGAAAAATGCTAACCTCCTGCACAGTACCCAAACAAATTGCAATGGAAACATCTTTAGGGGGCTTATTTTGTCAGTAAAATAAATACATTCCAGGCAATTAACATTGTCATTATCAAGAGTGATTCTGCAACATATACTGCAATATGTTTTCTGCGATGGGTCTATTTCTTGTGTCATACCTCTATTTTCATAAAACCTGAGTCCAACCTCTCCTTTCTCACAACAAGACTTCACGCCCTTAATAACAAGGTAGTTTTAATGTTTCCAGTGTGGAACTCTCATCTCAATGTTGCCATCTCCTGGCGTGACGCTAGGTTGTTTTTACAAATCCCAAGCCATGTGCCAAATATGTCAAAGGGACTGATTACAGCCCTCAGTGGCCAGTTGGCCCAGGAGTCCACCCCCGGTGGCCAGTCCGACAGGGACTGTCAGGCCCAGGCAGACTCTGGATTGGTGAAGAGCCAGGGAGGGGGCTCAGAGCCAAGTCCTACCCAGCCAGAGTATCATGTGGCCCTGCCAATGACAGGCTATTCACCAGTATCAGATAACACTAAGCAGGAAATTGCTTCAAGGAGAGGCAAGATTTTTAGGACAATAATATCTAGCTATGAAATATATTCAGTGGGAAGGAGAAGAATTCCTGGTCCTTGAAAGATCCAAATTAGCATGCATACACACACACACGCATACACACATACCGACCCACACTCCCACTCACGTGCTATACTGAAACTCTTACGTTGAATAATACAAGCATCTCACAAAGAATAAAATGTATTCACAGCCTGGACTGCCAAACAAATGGTGATTTACCCTGCCTGATATAGTAACTGACAAGGAATATAAATGGTAAAAATAAACATTGCCGCTTCAGATACAACACATTGCAATATAGAAATATGTAATTAGACTAGGATTTATACAAGCTGAACATGCGAGTTTGGAAATGTGGAAAATTAAAATTAAAATGGAATTAGAATAGTCATCTGTCATGTAGAATATGTACTGAACAATGATCAAAATATATTCCATGGAATATCATTGAAAGTAAAAAGAAACAAATATGTACTGTGTACCTCTGATTTCCCAAGGTTCTCAGCCATGTACCTTGAGGTGGTGAAATTCAATGTAAACCATGAAATGTAAAGTAGTGAACCTAATTGGATTGCAACATTCAGCACAGAGCTCTACCAACACGGAGTGAAAGGCAACATAGCTAGGGCCCCACGCTTCACACTCACAACGTTTATCAAATAAACTTGACTGCTTATCACATGCTTTTGAGGTTCAGGGGCTCCAAACAAAATCCTATCTCTCTCATTTTAATTAGCTTGTGGTTTGTGTTGCTATGATCTGCCAGGAGAAGATGTACTTTGAGACAGGTGCCTCACGCACTTGTTTATGATTCATTAGTCAGGCCGGATATTGATCAGAGGCTGCGTGATATTTATACTTTAGAAAGGGGGATTGGGGGCGGGTTGTGGGGGGGGGGGGTTACTGGGAGTATTTTCTCTCCCTCTAAGCATGTCATTGGATGTCATAAGCCAAAATGGCTGTGCAGCAGCAGGAAGACCTGTGGCCTGGAGATGGCGCTCTCTCCCCGGATTGTAAATACTGGCCTTAGGATTCTGACACCGTTGCTCCTCTTGTGAATGCCCACAATTCAGAGTTTGTTTTTGTGGATTACTTGTACTACAATCATGTGTCTGGAAATAAACTAGTGATGAATAGTACAATGTTATAATATTTGAATTGCTCATCGCAATTAAACAGCCATTATTGTGGATGTGTCTGAGTTGATTATTGTATCTGTGGTATGAATCAATGCCCTTTCAACAAAGAAGATTCACATTTCAGTCATCTGAATGAACATAATTTCCCAAAGCAACAAAATACTAAGAACTGGGTTAAATCTAATTATGACTAGAATCATTCTTTGAAGAAGAATGTACAAGTTTTACAATGGGATGAGGTCGAGGAGGGGGTGGAGTGGTATGTGTACAATCAATTCTGCCAAGTGTGATTTGTTCTAGAATTCTAATTTTTCTTTTGATCTGTCTTTGTTTTCAAAGGATTTAAACAACAAATTGTGTCTCTCTAAATGTCTTAAAAGATGGAGCCTTCTGTGGCCAACATGAACAAAATCCTAGAAACATGTTTGCATCCAAATGAATGTGCGGCATTTGTTTCAAACTACAATCCATAGAGATCCAATTACTGAGATATTCAGCCCTAATAGACTCATTCATTTTTCACTAAATAATACAATAACTCCATACTTTACTTGTATGTTATGCATTTTATTACTATAATTGATCTTTGTTTTACAAACATAAACATTGTGTGCAAATAACAAAAATCCCAATTTTAGGAATAACAAAGTAGTTTCTTCCATTCCAGCTAACTTACGTATTTACTGCGAGGAACCAAGCTACAGAGAAAAAATGATGAGCTAAATAATTCGGCCAGTCCTAATGTGTTTGAGGGTGGCAGGGATGATCTGTGTTTTGGGGCTATGTGGGCCCTGTCTCACGCCACAGGACGTGCTAAGGCCACAGGGACCACTAGCCAGTCTGATCTTCTGGCACCTCCACATCTGTTGCTCCCTCACACCCGCCCATTTGTCCCACTGACTGCGAGGCTACAACACCCTGAGCTGGCTGAGGGATAAGCTTTATCTGGCTTTCAGACAGCCCAAATGGCTTACATTAAACATGGCATTTGCACATAACATTTGACCCCCCATTGCCCAAGGAGTGACATGCCTACCCCCCACTTAATAGACCACTTGAGGTGACAAGTAAAATGAAGAAACTGATGAGATGGCTTGGCCTGTTTTAAACCATTGGAATAATTTGAGATTAATGAATTAACTGACTGTATATAATATATTATATATCAATATAATCAGAATAATCAATAATATAGAGTAATGTATGTTCCTACTTCAAATCGTACAAATTAATATTTTTTGTGTGATTTTTTTATTTAATTTAAATTAACAGTCCCCACAGAATCAATCGTATTTCATACAAATCAGCGAATTGAAAACATGTAATTTTGCATACTGTCCTGTCAGTATAATGTGCATAATCTCAAATACAGACAAGCATAATATAAAAACATTGCTTCATTCATTTTTAACTAAACCAAACAGCAGGAAAACCTGAAAATGTTAAGCATGTCTCATTTTATATGATGTAGTAGTAACTCTACATCACCTTGCCCTGGCAAGGACACCATTATAGCATGACACGTAGCTAACATGAATGTTATCCAAAAGGTTGTTATTTATGCTCTGTTGGGGAACATTTGCTCCCAGTGACATATGCTACAGGACTAAAGTCTACAGTGTCACCAAAAGCCTGATCCTGTGCCACGCCATCTTGGCTGTTTGGACATAGCAAAAAAACATGTTACAAGGTGGAGGACGACAGGAGGTTTGCTCTTTGGGGACCAAACTGTCCTCAAATGGTCCGTATTAGTATCAGTATAAAAGGCATGTTATTATAGAGAGCGTTCCTAAAAATTGCTACTATGATTATTGTGTTATGGCCTGCCAAGAAGAAGATTAACATTATTCTTACCTTTAATTAAAATTTCCCCAGTCTAGAGCATATGGCCTAACCCATTAATATGCTCTAATGCTCTTACTGTCACCACACAGGTCCTAATCAAGCTGTGATCTGCCTTAATCACCAGTCTTAAGTGGCAAACAAGTATCACTCCTAGGCTAGCTATGCATCATTAGTGATGAGACTATTGCACTCACGCCACGGTCTGGTGTCGTGCTACATTGGGTCACAATAACAATATTGTATTAATAACAGTATTTTATTTATTACTATTCTCAGAGCAAATTATGTGTATTTTGAAAGAATTGCGAGGTAAAATAGGGTCTTTCAACAATGACTGATAGTATTATTCAGACAACAGTTGCCCTGTTTAGATTATATAAGAAGAAATGAATTGTTCTCTGAGTGGTTTTGATGAAACATTAGGTTGATTGTAGAATTTGCTGTTTGCCACCCGAAATGGCACGTGTGCGTGACATGTTGATAAGATTAACTCCTAAGCTTATTACTGACAAACAACTAATTTGGCCTAATTGTTTAGTATTATCTATCAAACTGACTCACATTAGCCATGAAATCCTGGATTTCCACACCCTGCCAGCCTGGGGGGGCTAAAGAGAGTTCTGGGTAGAGGGCTTCTAGTCTCCCCAGTCTGCCTGGAGAGCCACCATCTGCAATCTGTTCCAATGCTCCTGAATCTCAAATATGTTTATTGAACATGTTTTCTTTGACTATCATTAATAATTCAGGACTTTAATTATTAATGAAAAGACATGCTTTAATTTACACTGTACACTCAATTAATACTGTAGAACTATGATATAACTTGCAATTGCACATTGCACAAGTAAACATAAGTTGGGACCATTTTTACATATAATTTATACATTTCTTCACGTTCATCAAAATAACTCCTGTTCTATTCATGAAATGGCTTCAGCGGTAGTGCGAGAACAATTCCCTTGAATCTGTTAAATTCGATATGTTCAATTAGCAAGTTAATACAGCCTTTTTGTTTTTGCGTTCCTCTCCTCTCTGTTACTATGTGTGAACCCTCAGTAGTTGGACTACAGCGCAATACTACAACATCACTAATCACAGATAAGACTGTGCATTAACTTTTCTCAGAAGCTTACTGACAATCTTTCAGGGTATTATTTGATAATGGAGAATCAGGCACTGGGCTTAGCAGCTCCAGATCAGTCCCATGTGATGGTTTGATGCCAGTATAAACACAACAGAGCCTGTACCTCTTACGAGAAGATGTTGTTGGACTAAGACTGTGTGTTTAATGTAAGTAATAGATCAATATATATAATGGAAAGCTTTGCACAAGGCAGGTTATAATATTGATGGATCATTTTTATGAACTTGTTGAAATAAGAGTGTGAAGACATCGGCATGCTTCCCATCCGAAACAGTTTGTGCATATATTATGACGACATTTTGTGATGTTTTAGTTTGTTTTGGTCTTTGGCAAGGTTTTTTTCAGCTGTTCGCGCACACAACCTTTTTTCTCGAGGCAAGCCGAAGTTCAGTAGCCGAAGTCTACGCCACTTCGTCGGTGACTGGTCAACAGTAGGGTTTCTTCAATGAAATGTGTGTTGTCATTCAACGAGAGATGACTCGTTTTCATCCACATTTTTGTTCTTGCGAAATACTGCACCAAACATCTTAGTTAGATGTCAAATTAAGCTACTAAGATCTTCTCGACAAAAACGTCAAAATCAATGACAGATTTCTTGAGTTAATCTTAGATTAATTATGACTATTTTGAGGAAGTGTACACTTGTGTACAGCGTCTCAAGATGGACATTGCTTGGATTGTTTTGCCAACTATTTGCTATGAGAGTGAACTGCCTCAATGAAATCGCAGGATTTCATAGCATAAATTATAACAGCACAAAGGAAATGGACCGTACTGGTGCGCTCAAATGTGCATCCAGTCAGAACTTCTGAATCTGCTCTAGTCTCCCTCCCAATGAGTCTTTCACGCCAGACGGCTTATTTCCGCATGTGAGACAAGATCTGCTCTACCAGGTACAGATGGCGCTAAAGCAAAAATCAAATTGTAATTAACTTGTAAATAAATCATCATAATTGTCATGGGAGCCTGGGACCTGATAAGCCGGACATCTACAACCAACAAGAGTTGAAAGACAGGGATACACTAGCTAGAACCTTCTCATCGTGAATCTGGTGGGACAAAAATGCATGACGGTGGCTGACAAATTTGATTGTATCCCCTATGCTGTTAATCAGGTTATACTGTAGGTGACAGGATTACATAGTGTGTGGACTAAAACAGCATAAAACCAGGTGTATCACAAAGCATGATCAAATGAATTAGCCAGCTACAGTCATTTTTAGAAACATTGAGAAATTGTTTGGTAAATGTTTAGGTCAAAATAAACAGTGATTTACCTTTGATAAGCAGATACATAGCTACAGCTAGCTGGTAGCTTGCTAGCTATTTAGCTCTTATGCTAATTTTAAGTATTTCTAATCTCATATCTGACTAAATCTGAAATATTAAGTTATTTCAAAATGAAAGTTAATTGGCTAGTGCATCATGATATGTGACATTTTGTTAGCTAGCTGTCCCCAGATTAGATCATGTGTTTTCACTTATTGCATCTGCATGCTTGTTGCACCCATTCGTTCATGAGCCGGCTACTTGTTCTAAATAGTATAATATAATCTGTTCAAAATAGTGGCAGCATCTGCAGTAGTGGCCATTCGGTATTTTCATGCAAAAAGTGAAATAGGTGTATTTAAGTTGTTGTTCAAATGCACAGATCGCCTTATATATCATCTCAAAGAAACCAGTAGGTCGAAAACTTGGCATCATATTTCTGTCATGCTGCTTTGTTGACAACTCCAACCACCTGCGCCCCAGGTATTCAGCCAATCAGTGGCCAGCACTGGACAAGTGTTAAGATTAGCTGGCAATTCACTTGTAACTATGAGCTCACTTCAAATCAAATCAAATCAAATGTTATTTGTCACATACACATGGTTAGCAGATGTTAATGCGAGCGTAGCGAAATGCTTGTGCTTCTAGTTCGGACCGTGCAGTAATATCTAACACGTAATCTAACAATTTCACAACAACTACTTTATACACACAAGTGTAAAGGAATGAATAAGAATATGTACATAACAATATTGAATTGAACCAGCATTGCTGTGCTTGCACAGTATATCTATTTTTCCCATCATCAAATAAAATAAAATGACTTACTGAGGGTTTTAGTTAATGTAAAAACCTCTTAGATTGATGTTTACTCAGAATAAGAAGTGTTTGTGTACGAGAGTTCAGCAGTTTATGAACAAAGACACTGCTGTAATCATTGGAATGGCAGGTTCATGTTTGATTGAATTCCAGACAGTTATAATTAATTGATGGTGCACTGTTCTTGGCACAGCTAAAACCAGACTCAAGCTATCACATTCTCTATTGTGGATTACCTTATGTTAAATTCTCTTTACCTCTTTTTTACCAGAGTCAGTAGACAAACAAGTGCTTAGTGCCCCAGTGACTATTTTTAAGTGTGTCATTTTTAACGCCTTCCTGTGCTTGCTCTATCAGGGGCTCAAACAGATTTAGCTCCAACTTGTGAAAGGTGTCAGTCAGAACTGAGCCCTTTGAAGCCCAAAACAGTATTCGTAATCAACACACACTAATACCCATATGTTTGCCAAAAGCTAGTTGAATAGTACACATGTTATTTTGTGTCAAACTTAAATCTGGTGGACACACACACTCGAGTAGTACTAGTAGGCTACACCCCAACCACTGTTGTTGGCTAGTGTGACCTTTGCATGTTGACCAAAATGTAGTCTAAGCCTGCACAAAAGGTTGAGCAAAGGTTATTTCAAAGTTGTTTAAAGGACAATTTGACCAATTTTTAACCTCATATGAATTAATCTCCAGCACCGTACAAGTGTCTACATATGTGAACATTGTGTATTTATACGTTCTTCTGGTTAAAACGATAAGAAGAAATGCTCAATATCAATTAGGATTACATTAAAAAAATACATTTTCAAAACCTGCAAACTGTTCTAGCCAGGGAAAGGGCATGTTCCTTCTCCCCAAATCCCCATGAGTCTCATAGTGTTTGAAAATCACTGTTTTTAAAATGCTTTTACTTTTAGTTACATCATTACTTTTTAACACAAAATTTCATTTTTACATATGGAGACACTGGTGTAGTGCTGGAGATAAAGAATTTGAAGTTGAAAAGTGATGGAATTTCCCTTTAAATACTACAATTGGTGACAATTTGTTCATGGTTTGTACATTCACAACATAAAAGTACTTAAATGCCATAATATTATTGGATGGTTAACACATGGTTAATAAACTATTCACAGTATTTATAGTGAATGCATGGTACATATACATTTTTGTTCAACAGTGTTGGTGATTATAGTTTTTCTGTATTCATAAACAGACCAACACATCAGTCTCAAATAACACATCAGCCTCAAATAACCTGTGAATGAAAGTCATTTGTTCAGATAGGCTATTAATCCAGTTGGACTTTTTCTATTGAAGAAGTGACAATATGTATACTTCAATGTGAGGCAGTTTTTCCTTATCATTATAGAATTCCATTACCATTGTATTTAAAAAGACCATTTGCACACAGTCAATGAGAGGGGCTGCAGTAATTGGCACCAGCCGGAAACCAAACATGCCCCATTTGGCTGGCCAGTTGAATGCCATTGGTCTATTAGACAACTCATTTGCATAAATCAAGGTTTATAGGTCAATGCTCTCTTTGGACTGTGTCCAATCTAGTTGGTCGTGGCAAGCGAGCTCAACATCACAACAAGTTTACTTCCAGCTCGTTTTCTTTATTACGTTGTATTTCGTCATCTTCATTGACCTTTAAAATGGGATTCTGCTGGATTCGAGGAGTTGGTGAGTGCGTGGTGCTTGCTGTTCTGTTCTACTCGGTTCAGTCTACAACTACGAGGTACTACACGTTTGAAGAGGATGCGCCCGGGACAGAGATTGGAAATCTGTCTCAGGATTTAAAGATAGACCCAGCAGAGGACCCTGGAACATCTTTCCGTTTCATGCAGGAGACCAATTCGTCTGTGATTCAAATGAGGGAGATTGATGGACTTTTAGCAGTTGGGGAAACGATTGACCGAGAGCATCTCTGCCCAAGGTCCCCGCGGTGCTTTGTCACCTTCGACATAGTTGCTTTCTCCAAAGAAAAGTTTCAGCTGATTCACGTGGAGATCGAGGTAAAGGACATCAATGATAACTCACCCCACTTCCTCCACAAAGAGACGACCCTTGAGATATCCGAGAATGTTCAGGTGGACTCACGAATCCCGTTGGACATCGCTGTTGACCATGATGTCGGCAGTAACTACATCCAACGTTACCATATCTCTCCCTCCAGCCATTTCATAGTTGATGTGCGCAGCAGGGAGGATGGAGTGAAGTATGCTGAACTTGTGCTTGTGAAAGCAATGGACAGAGAGGCTGAAGATTCCTACACAATTGAAGTGACGGCAACAGATGGGGGAGAGCCACCCAGGTCCGGATCAATGACTGTTCATATCAAAGTGCTGGATTTTAATGACAACAGCCCAACGTTTGAGCACAACTCACTAAAAGTTGAACTTTATGAGGATTCACCCATAGGTTACCAAGTGCTGAAAGTGCATGCGTTTGACCCAGATGCTGGCATCAATGGCGAGGTAGTGTATGGATTTGTAGAAGACACATCATCTGAAGCAATGCGCATTTTTAATGTAGACCGAATTTCCGGTGCTGTAACTTTAAAAACATTGGTTGATTATGAGAAGCAGGGGTCTTATGAATTGAACATTAAAGCATCCGATTTAGGCACAAATTCTATTCCATCAACCTGCAAAGTTGTTGTTGAGGTTGTAGATGTAAATGATAACGCACCAGAAATCACTATCAAGCCAATGACCTCGACTAGTGATGGTGTAGCTTACATCACCGAGGCCGCAGCGGAGGAAAGTTTTGTTGCGCTGATCAGCACCTCGGACAGTGACTCTGGCTCGAACGGTTACGTGCGCAGCAGCCTACACGGCCACGATCATTTCAAGCTGCAACAGGCCTACGGGGACACTTTTATGATTGTAACAACCACCACTTTAGATAGAGAGAAGATCCCAGAGTATAACCTCACTGTAGTCGCTGAAGACCTCGGAACACCACCTTTCAAAACAGTGAAGCAGTATACCATCAGAGTGACCGACGAGAACGACAACGCCCCCCTCTTCAGTAAATCCATTTATGAAGTTTCTGTCCTGGAAAATAATATCCCTGGGTCATATATAACTACTGTTGTAGCACGTGACCTTGATATGGGTAAAAATGCCAAAGTATCATACAAACTAATTGATTCAGATGTTGTGGGTGAGGCCTCCATTTTGACTTATGTGTCTATAGACCCAGTGTCAGGGTCATTGTATAGTCTGAGATCTTTTGATTTTGAAACCGTCCAACAGATTGAATTAACCATCCAGGCTGATGACAAGGGCTCACCTCAGCTGTCAAGCACATCCATGATCAGAATCAAAGTGGTTGATCAGAACGACAACTATCCCTATTTCACCTTTCCTGTTATGCTGAATGACTCTGCTGAAGTTCCTCTTCCTGTCAATGCACCACTGGGGTACCTGGCCCTATGGGTCAAGGGTCAGGATGAGGATGAGGGCATGAATGGTGAGCTCAGCTTCAGAATCGTACAAGGTGACTCTAACCTATTTTCAATCAATAAAGACACTGGAGAAATAGCTCTTAAACAGGGGCTGGCCTCTGCTATTGGAAATGTTTTGGAAATCAAAATTGCAGTGAGTGACAATGGGAGATCCCCCCTCTCCAGCAGTGCCACCATTCACTTTGTTGTCACAGATTCGCAGCTCTCAGACGACCAAGTTGTCATTGTACTACGTTCAACTGATGAGGAAGACACAGGCTTGGATGTTTCAGTAGTAGTTATCATAATGCTCGGTGGGGGTTGTGCTCTGCTGCTGATTGCCATAGTGATTGTTGTTATCACATGCAAGTTGAATCAGGGAGGCAAGGATCTAGACTCCAAGAGAGACGTGTCTCACGTCCTGTTTGACTCCAGGCATCATCCCAGGCTCAACTCTGCAGAACCCAACATGTACGGTGGACCAAGAGGTTTCCTCAATGAAAGGACCTCTTCATCTCTTGATGAGTCCAGCCTGTATGAGGAGAAAAATGGAGACTTGGAGTCACAGGTGAGTGAAATATTTAATTCCGTTTCAATTGTGTTTAAATACAACTGTACACATTCAAGTGTAGCACTACTCCTGATCCAAGTAGCTGAAATCATTTCCCATCCTGTTCTCTTGCGTTTGCTCTTTAGATGTTCCTGCCTCCTAAGCCTTTCCTACCAACATCTATGTGGCAAGGGGAAAAATACTGCCTGCAAATGAGGTAAGAATACCTCCACATTGATCATACTTGGCATGATGTGCTATTTTATCAAAATTATTATTTTCCATGAGAAATCATTTATATAACCAGTCACTGGAAGGTGCTTAACATTCCATATGCATACAGCAGATGTAGGATTTTAATTGAATCACTCTTAGAATTTTCCTGCACAGCAGGACATGCAAACTTATAGTGCATTCAAGGTTTAAAAAGGCTTCTGAAGTGTGTAATTTCCACTTTAAAATGTCAGGTTTTATTTGCCATAACAAGAAATATATCAACCCCTACAAAAAAAATATCCATTAATTATAATATAAAAAATATAAAAATATGCACATCCAACTAATCAGGTGCAGGACAGAAGAACATATCGATCCAAGTTATATCATCGTCTGGTCATTAATTATAATCCACATTATAATTCACATTTCCTGTTGTTGCAGGATAATTTTCCTGCTGTATTAAACTGGCTCAAATTAAGATCCTGTATCTGTACACGTGATTGCAGTTGTTGTCCGGAGAGAGGGGCTGGGTGGTGGAAGGCTTCATAAGAGGGGGGGGGGGGAGCACACATCAATAATCAGATACAGCGGTGCAGTGGCTAATGTTTGATTCTATTCGCAGTGGCATTGACCAGCAGAGCGTAAAGGACAGTGGCAAGGGAGACAGTGACTTCAATGACAGTGACTCTGACATCAGTGGGGATGGCGGCAAGAGGAACCTCAGCACCTTCCAGCCCTGGGCCAAAAGTAAGTTTACTACCATCACAATTTCATACTGAGATTTTAGAGTTCCTCGTAGCAGAATGATGAAGATAACAGTTGGCATTTTATAGCACTTCATAGCACTCAAACTGCAGCGGATTACATTGTGTGGGGATTACTCACCCCTTCCACCACCAGTGTAAAACCCACCTGGCTATGTA
Organism: Salvelinus alpinus; assembly: GCF_045679555.1. NCBI lineage: Eukaryota > Metazoa > Chordata > Actinopteri > Salmoniformes > Salmonidae > Salvelinus > Salvelinus alpinus. Next base: position 19,980,785 of record NC_092099.1, on the reverse strand, counting down.
GCACGGCAACAATGAATGACTTTGTCACTATCATTCTTTACTCCTTGGGCTTGGAAAGTAATTCTGTATGCGTGTGTGTGTTCCATTTCAGGTTCCTTCCACGCCACTAACACCCTCGCGGTGGATTGTCAAGGCACTTACTGTGTAATACCAACCCAAAGCTTCCAGGCCCCACTAGAAAATGCATACACAATTGGCTTTTCCCAAGCACCGGTGTACAACAATCCCCATGCCTATCCCCACTCCTGGAAAGACTTTGGCTATAGCACCAGCATTCCCAAAGCAAGAAACACCATGCAGATGTTCTCTCATCACACAGGTACACTCCCCTCTTACTTCGCCCATCAAAAAAGGCAATCTGCTGCCGGACTTGCTGAAATTCAGGAGCACAACCAAGATATTACTACAGTGGCAACCATATCTGAAGTTGCCACCATTTTTTAAACACCCTGCCAAGTAAATATACAGATGGTTATTTATAGATATTCACTAGATTCTACAGATATTGGTTAAACTGATAGACATATGGACATTTCATGTATGAAAAGGAAAGCAACTTGATGCATAATGAAAACAGCTGATGTATATTTTCTTTGATTCAATTGTGAAGATGTAGGTTGTGTATATATTGATATTCTTATTGTATGAACATTTGTAAAAAAATAAATGTGTTTGTTTAATGAATAAACACAATATTAAAACAATGAGAGATACAGTATGTGCATAATTGTTTATGAGATAAGACCATTTCCCTGTCATCTTGTTTAGCATGACTTTTCTCTTATGGTCACACCAAGAACTTTACCCACTGGGCTTGACTTCCCCATGAACCCATATATATAGTTCCTTCAGAGTATTTACACCCCTTGACTTTTTCCACATTTTCTTGTGTTACCGCCATAATGTCAAAGTGGAATTATGTTTGTACAAACTTTTACAAATTAATAAAACATGAAAAGCTGAAATGTCTTGTGTCAATTGGTATTCAACCATTTTGTTATGGCAAGACTAAATAAGTTCAGGAGGAAAAATGTGCTTAGCAAGTCACTTAATAAGTTGCATGGACTCACTATGTGTGCAATTGTGTAACATGATGTTTTAATGACTACCTCATCTATGTACCCCACACATGCAATTATCTGTAAGATCCCTCAGTCGAGTAGAGAATTTCAAAAGGTTTTAACCACAAAGACGAGAGCTTTTCCAATGCCTCGCAAAGAAGGGCACCCATTGGTAGATGGGTAAAAACAAAAAAAAGTAGACACTGAATATCCATTTGAGCATGGCGAAATTAATAATTACATTTTGGATGGTATGTCAATACACCTAGTCACTACAAAGATAGGCGTCCTTCCTAACTCAGTTGCCGGAGAAGAAGGACACCGCTCAGGGATTTCACCATGAGGCCAATGGTGACTTTAAAACAGTTAAACAGTTTACTGGCTGTGATAGGCGAAAACTGAGGATAGATCAACAACATTGTAGTTACTCCACAATACTAGCCTAAATGACAGAGTGAAAAGAAGGAAGCCTCTACAGAATAAAAATATTCCAAAACATACATCCTGTTTGCAACAAGTCACTAAAGTAAAACTGCAAAACATGTGGCAAAGAAATTAACTTTATGTCCTGAATATAAAGCGTTATGTTTGGGGCAAATCCAACACAACACATCACTGAGTACCATTCTTCATATTTTCAAGCATGGTGATGGCTGCATCATGTTATGGGTATGCTTGTAATCAGCAAGGTCTAGGGAGTTTTTTCTTAATAAAAAGAAACAGAATAGAGCTAAACACAGACAAATAATTCCTAGAGCAAAAACTGGTTCAATCTGCTTTCCAACAGACAATGGGAGACAAATTAATCTTTGAGCAAGACAAATGCCTAAAACACAAGGCCAAATATACTGAAGTTTCATACCAAGACGACATTGAATGTTCCTGAGTGGCCTACTTACAGTTTTGACTTAAATCAGCTTGAAAATCTATGGCAAGACTAGAAAATGGCTGTCTAGCAATGATCAACAACCAACATGACAGAGTTTGAATAATTTTAAAAAGGATCATGTGCAAACTCTTAGAGATTTACCCAAAAAGACTCACAGCTGTAATCGTATGGGATTATAATGATGACAGAACTACATGATTTTGTATTTTGAATTTCATGGTCGCACATTGAGATTCATGTGTGAAAGATGGTCACAAACTTGTGAATTGACATTTGAATACATTCAATAAGATTTGCAAGGATAATGTATTTTCAGAATTATTACAAGTCCATTTAGGAGTATGAATATTCTGCTGTGAATCAAAAACACACTTGCAGATTTTGAATCTGCGAGTTCTGTCACTGTTGTCATGTTACCAAGACATTCGTTACATGCTGACCACATCGCTTGGGTCGCGTGCGCGAGCATTGCAAAATAAATGTACACATACATGTTATTCAATCATTGCACCCACACTGCTCGCGCGCGCCAACGAGCGTCTGCGTTGCCAAGCACTAAAATAGAAGTTCTATTTGTGAGGCTGAACGCGGTGCAAGTCCTGCCTCTCCCATCTCCTCATTGGTTTATAGAAGCAGATACCCATGTGCCATCTCCTCATTGGTTATACCCATGTGGGGGATTTAAATATGAACTGAGGTCAGTCGGTTGTCGTGGTAATACTATGAAAGTTAGATGCCAATCGCCCTATAAAGTCCAAAGAAGAAAAAGCCTGGAAGGAGGAGAGATGACTAGAAACGATTCGGTTGACCGTTTTATGTGTGGATTAATTGTCGGAGGACCTTGTGCATTTCAGGTAAAATAACAACTCAACATTTATATCTCAGGTAAAATAACAACTCAACATTTATATCTCAGAACAAATTGGCTAGCAAAAGCAAGCTAGCTAAATAGGACAAATTAGCTAGCAACTGCAAGCTAGCTAACATTGCCTTAAATGTTTAATGCTTTTCGACCTGTCCCCAAATTATTATAATTTGTTCAGAGTTTGTTTTGATTTTCAACCTGCGTGTCGTGTTCGCGTTTGGTGTGGGGGGACAAAATATATTTGCGCAAGATGGCTCACGTGCGTGTGCGGTCTGGGCATGGTGTAAACCTGTACAAATGTTTGTACATTTGTAGAAAGAGATTTGCAAGGGGCAGGATATTTTACTCCTGACCAATCAGTTCCCTCTGCCAAAACCACAACCGCCTAACCATTGGCTGGATTGCTCCATCAATCTCAGGAATTATCTCCCCACATGAGCAAGAGAGGATAAGGTAAATAAAACAAAAACAATTTACTTGAAAGTAATCGTCTCATTTATCTATGTTCATCGATTTTTTGTTGTTGTGAAAAGGCATGACAGTAGTTTACTTATTATGTGAAATATAATGGTACATTTCAGACGAACTCCAGACCAGCCATTGCATTGACAGCCGCTATTGCGTCAACTAGCTGGCCTCTGACATTCATCCCAGCTTTACTATCAACGGGCTAGCTTTATCAGGCATCTTTAGATGCGAAGGGAAAACAAAATATATTTGCTAGTTAGTTGATTAAGTTGATTATAAATGCCATTAGCTAGCTAGATAGCTACATTTAAACTGTTGGGGAAAGCTAGCTAGATAGCTAATGGTAGCTATGTTTCTAGAAAATAAAAAATATTTACTGTTGTTACTATCTTTTGAACACTTGTCAAACTACTTAATTCCACTGCCTGTTTCTTGATTAATTGGGGACTGAAAAAGTTGTTTAATTAGCCTAGTTGGCCAAGGTATTACAGTCAATGCTAATGAACTGGATATTGTATTTGAATTGAACTTTTATGTAACTTTTTTGCTCGCTTTGAGGACAATACAGTGCCACTGACACGGCCCGCTACCAAAACCTGCGGGCTCTCCTTCACTGCAGCCGAGGTGAGTAAAACATTTAAACGTGTTAACCCTCGCAAGGCTGCAGGCCCAGACGGCATTCCCAGCCGCGTCCTCAGAGCATGCGCAGACCAGCTGGCTGGTGTGTTTAAGGACATATTCAATCAATCCTTATCCCAGTCTGCTGTTCCCACATGCTTCAAGAGGGCCACCATTGTTCCTGTTCCCAAGAAAGCTAAGGTAACTGAGCTAAACGACTACCGCCCCGTAGCACTCACTTCCGTCATCATGAAGTGCTTTGAGAGATTAGTCAAGGACCATATCACCTCCACCCTACCTGACACCCTAGACCCACTCCAATTTGCTTACCGACCCAATAGGTCCACAGACGACGCAATCGCAACCACACTGCACACTGCCCTAACCCATCTGGACAAGAGGAATACCTATGTGAGAATGCTGTTCATCGACTACAGCTCAGCATTTAACAGCATAGTACCCTCCAAACTCGTCATCAAGCTCGAGACCCTGGGTCTCGACCCCGCTCTGTGCAACTGGGTCCTAGACTTCCTGACGGGCCGCCCCCAGGTGGTGAGGGTAGGTAACAACATCTCCACCCCGCTGATCCTCAACACTGGGGCCCCACAAGGGTGCGTTCTGAGCCCTCTCCTGTACTCCCTGTTCACCCACGACTGCGTGGCCATGCACGCCTCCAACTCAATCATTAAGTTTGCGGACGACACTACAGTGGTAGGCTTGATTACCAACAACGACGAGATGGCCTACAGGGAGGAGGTGAGGGCCCTCGGAGTGTGGTGTCAGGAAAATAACCTCACACTCAACGTCAACAAAACAAAGGAGATGATTGTGGACTCCAGGAAACAGCAGAGGGAGCACCCCCCTATCCACATCGACGGGACAGTAGTGGAGAAGGTGGAAAGTTTTAAGTTACTCGGTGTACACATCACGGACAAACTGAATTGGTCCACCCACACAGACAGCGTTGTGAAGAAGGCGCAGCAGCGCCTCTTCAACCTCAGGAGGCTGAAGAAATTCGGCTTGTCACCAAAAGCACTCACAAACTTTTACAGATGCACAATCGATGTCAAGGTTGTGTGCGGAGAATTATCGGAGTCAAGCGCAGGACACAGGTGTTGAGCGAAACCACAGTGTTTTACTCACGATTAATGGCAAAAATTCCACAAATGGAAATAATCACAAACACAACGTATAAACCACAACCACTAACGCACAAACAATCACGGACAAAACAGAAATGAAAGCCAGAGGGTTAAATAGGGAACATGATAGAGGAATTGGAACCAGGTGTGATTAATACAGACAAAACAAAACGAAACTGAAAAATGGATCGATGGTGACTAGAAAGCCGGTGACGTCGACCGCCGAACACCACCCGAACAAGGAGAAGGGCCGACTTCGGCGGCAGTCGTGACAATCGAGGGCATGCTGTCGGGCTGTATCACCGCCTGGTACGGCAACTGCTCCGCCCACAACCGTAAGGCTCTCCAGAGGGTAGTGAGGTCTGCACAACGCATCACCGGAGGCAAACTACCTGCCCTCCAGGACACCTACACCACCCGATGTCACAGGAAGGCCATAAAGATCATCAAGGACAACAACCACCCGAGCCACTGCCTGTTCACCCCGCTATCATCCAGAAGGCGAGGTCAGTACAGGTGCATCAAAGCAGGGACCGAGAGACTGAAAAACAGCTTCTATCTCAAGGCCATCAGACTGTTAAACAGCCACCACTAACATTTAGTGGCCGCTGCCAACATACTGACTCAACTCCAGCCACTTTAATAATGGGAATTGATGGAAATTATGTAAAAATGTATCACTAGCCACTTTAAACAATGCCACTTAATATAATGTTTACATACCCTACATTACTCATCTCATATGTATATGTATATACTGTACTCTATATCATCTACTGCATCTTGCCATCTTTATGTAATACATGTATCACTAGCCACTTTAAACTATGCCACTTTATGTTTATATACCCTACATTACTCATCTCATATCTATATACTGTACTCTATACCATCTACTGCATCTTGCCTATGCCGTTCTGTACCATCACTCATTCATATATCTTTATGTACATATTCTTTATCCCTTTACACTTGTGTGTGTATAAGGTAGTAGTTGTGGAATTGTTAGGTTAGATTACTTGTTGGTTATTACTGCATTGTCGGAACTAGAAGCACAAGCATTTCGCTACACTCGCATTAACATCTGCTAACCATGTGTATGTGACAAATCAAATTTGATTTGATGTCATTGACACTAACTAAATGGTTGGATTGTTCAGCTACGTTCATGCTAACACGGCTTTGGTGGTGAAACGTACAAAATGCATTTATTTTTATCTCCCCATCAGGCCATTGCATGCTGTGACAGGGGCCTGGATGGTGACACACATCTTCTTTAAGCTGCCTGCCTGAATACTGGGGCCTTCAGTGGTACCTTCCCTTTGGTGGGGCAGCAGGTAGCCTAGTTCTTAGAGCGTTGGGCCAGTAACCGAAAGGCTGCTAAATCAAATCCCTGAGCTGACAAGGTAAAAATCTGTCGTTCTGCCCCTGAACAAGGCAGTTAACCCACTGTTCTTAGGCTGTCATTGTAAATAAGTATTTGTTCTTAACTGACTTGCCTAGTTATTTATTTTTTAAGTGATTACAGAAACAGTCTCCTTATCCCTGTTTCGTAGCCATTTAACATGTACTGTATGTAAGCACTTAAATTCATAGAAACTGATACAAACACTAGAACTGACTTATATTTACTTGACCCTGGCTGCTTTTAGACAGGCAACCCAATTCTGATATTTTTTCCACTAAATGGTATTTGACCAATCACATCAGATCTTTTCACAACTGCCCTTTTTCAGAGCTGATCTGATTGGTCAAAAGATCAATTTGTGAAAAGAAGATCAGACTTGGGCTGCCTATCTAAACATAGCCTATTTGTCCTATACTTCAGTCTTGTCTGGGATATACACAGTACCAGTCAAAAGTTTGGATACACCTACTCATTCAAGGGTTTTTCTTTTTTTAAACTATTTTCTACATTATAGAATAATAGTGAAGACATCAAAACTATGAAATAACACATATTGTATCATGTAGTTAACCAAACAAGTGTTAAACAAATCAAAATATATGTTATATTTTAGATTCTTCAAAGTAGCCACCCTTTGCCTTGATGACAGCTTTGCACACCTTTGGCATTCTCTCAACCAGTTTCACCTGGAATGCTTTTCCAACAGTCTTGAAGGAGTTCCCACATGTGCTAAGCACGTGTTGGCTGCTTTTCCTTCACTCTGTGGTCCAACTCATCCCAAACCATTTCAATTGGGTTGATGTCGGGTGATTGTGGAGGCCAGGTTATTTGATGCATCACTCCATCACTTTTCTTCTTGGTCAAATAGCCCTTACACAGCCTGGAGGTCCTGTTGAAAACACAAATGATAGTGAGACTAAGTGCAAACCAGATGGGATGGCGTACCGCTGCAGAATGCTGTGGTAGCCATGTTGGTTAAGTTTGCCTTGAATTCTAAATAAATCACAGACCGTGTCACCAGCAAAGCACCCCCACACCATCACACCTCCTCCTCCATGCTTCACAGTGGGAACTACGCATGCAAAGATCATCCGTTCACCTACTATACGTCTCACAAAGACACAGCGGTTGGAACCAAAAATCTCAAATTTAGACTCATCAGACCAAAGGACAGATTACCACTGGTCTAATGTCCATTGCTCGTGTTTCCTGGCCCAAGCAAGTCTATTCTTCTTACTGGTGTCCTTTAGCAGTGGTTTCTTTGCAGCAATTCAACCATGAAGGCCTGATTCACACAGTCTCCTCTGAACAGTTGATATGTGATATGTGTCTGTTACTTGAACTCTGTGAAGCATTTATTTGGGCTGCAATTTCTGAGGCTGCTAACTCTAATGAACTTATCCATTGGAGCAAAGGTAACTCCGGGTCTTCCTTTCCTGGGCCGGTCCTCATGAAAGACAGTTTCATCATAGCACTTCGTGGTTTTTGCGACTGCACTTGAAGAAACTTTCTTGAAATTTTCCTAATTAACTGACCTTGTCTTAAACTAATGATGGAATGTCATTTCTCTTTTCTTCTTTGAGCTGTTCTTGCCTTAATATCGACTTGGTCTTTCACCAAATAGCGCTATCTTCTGTATACCACCCCTACCTTGTCACAACACAACTGAATGACTCAAACGCATGAAGATGGAAAGAAATTCCACAGATGTACTTTTAACAAGGCACACCTGTCAATTGAAATGCATTCCAGGTGACTACCTCATGAAGCTGGTTGAGAGAATGCCAAGAGTGTGCAAAGCTGTCTTCGAGGCAAAGGGTGGCTACTTTGAAGAATCTCAAATATAAAATACATTTTGATTTGTTTAACACTTTTTTGGTTACTACATGATTCCATATATGTTATTTCATAGTTTTGATGTCTTCACTATTATTCTACAATGTAGAAAATAGTAAAAATAAAGAAAAACCCTTCAATGAGTAGGTGTGTCAACTTTTGACTGATACTGTATATTTCAGTTGGCACACCTGTGTGATGTCCTTTATGTGTGAATAAAAATCTATTCACCCTGGATATGAGACTTGTATTGATTTTAGACTTTTTTTAAATCATAAGCTCTAGGTGTTGTCTTGATGGAGAAAGTCTGAATGTTGTCAGATGTTTAAGTTACCGTAGTAGTTAGTAAAAATGAGAACAGGCTAAGAAACAGTTATTGTTTTGTAACCTACAAAAAAATGAACGAGTAGTTTATACAGAAATGTATTACATTTGGTGGTCATCCCCCAAATTTGACCATTTAAAGCCTTGGTAGTTGCATCCTTCCTCAGGGAACTGTCGATAGCTGACAACATGTTGCCAGGTTTTTTGATGTTCTGCTCTAGAATTCCATGGCCCAGCATGCTCACCTGGGAATAGGGGGATGGACACGTTCAATTTTATACAAGTTTGGGAGACATTTAGAGGGATGGGAGTGCATGGTTTTGAGTGAGTACAGTACATCCAATCCAACTAGTGGCCCTGGATAATATGCTATATGTCATCACACAGACAGACAACCATAGTGAAGGAGGTTAACGTAAAGTATATACCACCAGCGGAGCTTACTTCTCTGTGCTCTGGAGAGTAGTTGGTCTGAAGCCTCTGGAGGTCCTTGGAATATTCTCTGTAGCACCTGTGGAGAAATGGATAGTTGTACTGAATACTCTTGAAAGAGAGAGAGAGAGAGAGCAAGAGAGTTAACATTTACATTGTTGATTAGAGGAAAATAAGGGTGCTGTCCAATCAGTCAAATGGTTGAGTAAAAGACACAGCAACTCAATGGTTTTCAATAGGAGGAGTGTGTTGGGGGGGGGGGGGTGCATGTTTCCCCACCAAACAGCTGTGTTGGACATGTTTTTCCTGCATTTTGGTTTGAAGGTAGCCTTATTCTGCGGTTCAAGTTGTATCTTCATATCTCTCATCTCTCACTCCCTCTGACCCCTAAGCCCCCACCCCTGACCTCTCATTGGCCCAAAGCCTCTGGCAAAACCCTCGAATCAGTCTCTCTGACAGGGAGTTACTCCAGGAGTAGACAGGTTTACAGTGCATAGGGTTATATATGTAAAAAGTATTCATGACTTACTGACACTGACATGGAGAGCTCCATGTTCCTGCTCCATGTTCCTACTGGTAGCAACCATACTCCATGTCCTGCCATGGAGTATGGTTGTATCCATCTCCACCAGGCTCCTGGAAATCAGATAACAAACCTGCATATATTCGGAAAAAAATCGAATCAAATTTTATTAGTCACATGCGCCGAATAGTGAAATTAAATGCTTACTTACGAGCCTCTAACCAACAATGCAGTTTTAAAAAATACGGATAAGAATAAGAGAAAAGTAACAAGTAATTAATGAGCAGCAGTAAAATAACAATAGCGAGACTATATACAGGGGGGTAGCGATACAGAGTCAATGTGCAGGGGAAATGGTTAGTTCAGGTAGTATGTACATGTAGGAAGAGTTATTAAAGTGACTCTGCATAGATGACAACAGAGAGTAGCAGAGGTGTAAAGAGGGGGAGGGGGGCAATGAAAATAGTCTGGGTAGCTATTGGACTAGATGTTCAGGATTCATGGCTTGGTGGTAGAAGCTGTTTAGAAGCCTCTTGGACCTAGACTTGGCGCTCCGGTAACGCGTGTCGTGCGGTAGCGGAGAGATCAGTCTATGACTAGGGTGGCTGGAGTCTTTGACAATTTTAGGGCCTTCCTCTGACACCGCCTGGTATAGAGATCTTAGATGTCAGAAAGCTTGGCACCAGTGATGTACTGGGCCATTCTCACTACCCTCTGTAGTGCCTTGCGGTCGGAGTCCCAGCAGTTGCCATACCAGGCAGTGATGCAACCAGTCAGGATGCTCTCAATGGTGCAGCTGTAGAACCTTTTGATGATCTGAGGACCCATGCCAAATCTTTTCAGTCTCCTGAGGGGCAATAGGTTTTGTGGTGAACACGACTGTCTTGGTGTGCTTGGACCATGTTAGTTTGTTGGTGATGTGGACACCAAGGAACTTGAAGCTCTCAACCTGCCTCACTGCAGCCCCGTCGATGAGAATGGGGGTGTGCTCGGTCCTCCTTTTCCTGTAGTCCACAATCATCTCCTTTGTCTTGATCACGTTGAGGGAGAGGTTGTTGTTCTGGCAACACATGGCCAGGTCTCTGACCTCCTCCCTATAGGCTGTCTCGTCGTTGTCGGTGATCAGGCCTACCACGGTTGTGTCATCGGCAAATTTAATGACGTGTTGGAGTCGTGCTAGGCCGTGCAGTCATGAGTGAACAGGGAGTACAGGAGGGGAATGGGCACGTACCCCTGATTGGCCCCTGTGTTGAGGATCAACGTGGCGGATGTGTTGTTACCTACCCTTATCACCTGGGGGCAGCCCGTCAGGAAGTCTAGGATCCAGTTGCAGAGGGAGGTGTTTAGTCCCAGGGTCCTTAGCTTAGTGATGAGCTTTGAGGGCACTATTGTGTTGAATGCTGAGCTGTAGTCAATGAATAGCATTCTCACATAGGTGTTCCTTTTGTCCAGGTGGGAAACGGCAGTGTGGAGTGCAATAGAGATTGCATCATCTGTGAATCTGTTGGGGCGGTATGCAAATTGGAGTGGGTCTACGGTTTCTGGGATGATGGTGTTGATGTGAGCCATGACCAGCCTTTCAAAGCACTTCATGGCTAAAGATGTGAGTGCTACGGGTCGGTAGTCATTTAGGCAGGTTACCTTAGTGTTCTTGGGCACAGGCACTATGGTGGTCTGATTAAAACATGTTGGTATTACAGACTCTGAGAGGGAGAGGTTGAAAATGTCAGTTAAGACACTTGCCAGTTGGTCAGCTCATGCTCGCAGTACACGTCCTGGTAATCCGTCTGGCCCTGCGGCCTTGTGAATGTTGACCTGTTTAAAGGTCTTACTCACATCGATTGTGGAGATCGTGATCACACAGTCGTCCGGAACAGCTGGTGCTCTCATGCATGTTTCAGTGTTATTTGCCTCAAAGCGACCATAGAAGTAGTTTAGCTCGTCTGATAGGCTCATGTCACTGGGCAGCTCTCGGCTGTGCTTCCCTTTGTAATCTGTAATGGTTTGCAAGCCCTGCCACATCCGACGTGCGTCAGAGCTGGTGTAGTACGATTCTATCTTAGGCCTGTATTGACGCGTTGCCTGTTTGTTGGTTCGTTGGAGGGCATAGCGGGATTTCTTATAAGCTTCAGGGTTAGAGTCCCACTCCTTCAAAGCGTCAGCTCTACCCTTTAGCTCAGTGCGGATGCTGCCTGTAATCCATGGCTTCTGGTTGGGGTATGTACGTACAGTCACTGTGACGACGACGTCATCGATGCACTTATTGATGAAGCAAGTGACAAATGTGGTGTACTCCTCAATGCCATCGGAGAAATCCCGGAACATATTCCAGTCTGTGCTAGTCTGTGCTAGTCCTGTAGTTTAGCATCTGCTTCGTCTGACCACTTTTTTATAGACTGAGTCACTGGTGCTTCCTGCTTTAATTTTTGCTTGTAAGCAGGAATCAGGAGGATATAATTATGGTCAGATTTGCCAAATGGAGGGCGAGGGAGAGCTTTGTATGCATCTCTGTGTGTGGAGCATAGGTGGTCCAGAATCCTTTTTCCTCTGGTTGCACATTTAACATGCTGTTAGAAATTTGGTAAAACAGATTTAAGTTTCCCTGCATTAAAGTCACCGGCTACTAGGAACGCCACCTCTGGGTGAGCGTTTTCTTGTGTGCTTATGGTGGAATACAGCTCATTCAATGCTGTCTTAGTGCCAGCCTCTGACTGTGGTGGTATGTAAACAGCTAAGAAAAATACAGATAAACTCTCTCGGTAGGTAGTGTGGTCTACAGCTTATCATGAGATACTCTACCTCAGGCGAGCAATAGCTCTAGACTTCCTTAGATATCGTGCACCAGCTGTTATTTACAAAAATACATAGTCCGCCGCCCCTTGTCTTACCAGACACCGCTGTTCTATCCTGCCGGTACATCGTATAACCAGCGAGCTGTATGTTGATATTGTCGTCGTTCAGCCACGACTCCGTGAAGCATAAGATGTTACAGTTTTTAATGTCCCGTTGGTAGTTTAATCTTCCGCGTAACTCGCCGACTTTATTCTCCAAGGATTTCACGTTTGCGAGCAAAAAGGAGGGAAGTGGGGGTTTATTCGATCACCTACGAATTCTCAGAAGGCAGCCCGCCCCTCTTTTTCCGCCTCCTCTTCTCACGCAGATCACGGTGATCGGGGCCTGTTCCCGAGGAAGCAGTATATCCTTCGCGTCAGGCTTGTCAGAGTAGTGAAAAGAAAAAAAGGATTCTGCTAGTCTGTGGTGAGTAATCGCAGTCTTGATGTCTAGAAGTTATTTTCGGTCATAAGAGACGGTTTCGGCAACATTATGTACAAAATAAGTAGCTTCCCAAGTTACAAGTTTAGCTACAATTCTGCATGATAGAGAATAACATGTGTGAATCTGTTTCTATCTAACCTTGGAATGATCAGCAAGAACACAATATTTTCCTGGTGGCTGGGCGGTTCCCAAGGTCTTTAGATCTGTCTGGGTGTTAGGGATGTGCTTCAAACTGAGGAAAAGAGCAGAGGGAGACGAAATTAACCTCACTGCTCAAATTTCAGTGCTGATTGAAGTGACTGAGAACCCCAACTACCTATAACTAATGTGCCATAATTTTGTAAACATTTTTACATTTTCATAAGCTTCATCAAGTTGTCACTAGTTTAATTTTAGCTAGCTAATCTATTTGCATTGAAATTGAAGAGGGCATTCTTCTTGCCAACTTTCTCAGTCACCAATTAATCAATAAACAAGCAGTGGAATGTAGTTTGACAAGTGTTCTAAAGTCAGTAACAAGATGTGTGTCACCATCCAGGCCCTTGTCACAGCATGCAGTGGCCTGATAAATACATTATGTACGTTTCACCACCAAAGCCGTGTTAGCATTTACTGCACGTTGCTGAACAATCCAACCATTTTCTTAGTGTCAGTGAAATATATGGGCAATTCAAATACAATATCCAGTTCATAAGCATTGACTGTAATACCTCTAGGGTCCTTTGGTGGTCTGCCAGCATGCTCCTTTCTAGTGATATTACTCCCTCTCCACCTGAAATGCAATAACAGCAAAAACATGAATAACAATCATTTTAATCAATCAGTACCTTGACTAACTAAGCTAATTAACTTCTCTGGGGCAGGTGGGACGCAAACGTCCCACCGGCCAATAGCCAGGGAAAATACACTACAAAATATATCAAAAGTTACATGTAAACTTTACCAAAACATTTCAAACTCCTTTGGTAATACAACGTTAGGTATTCTTAAACGTTAATAATCGATCAATTTGAAGACGGGATGATCTGTGTTCAATACAAAAAGAAAACAAACTGACGCAACTTTTTTCGTAACGTGACTCTCTCAAAATATTTACTTCATGTGACCCTCATTTACGATAGCCCTACTTCTTCACTACACAAAGGAATAACCTCAACCGATTTCCAAGGACTGGTGACATCCAGTGGAAGCGGTAAGAACTGCAAGTAAGTCCATTAGAAATCTGGTGTCTAAAAAAACTAATTGAAAAGACAGTGACATCAAAAAAATACAAATTCCCGAATGGTTTGTCCTCAGGGTTTTGCCTGCTACATAAGTTCTGTTATTCTCACAGACATTATTCAAACAGTTTTAGAATCTTCAGAGTGTTTTCTATCCAAATCTACTAATAATATGCATATCTTATATTCTGGGGATGAGTAGCAAGCAGTTGAATTTTGGCATGCTATTTTTCCCGAAAGTGAAAATGCTGCCCCCTGCCCTCAAGAAGTTTTAAACACTAAATGTGCACATCAGCCAAATGATACCCAAGTCTATTTGCAGTGAAATTGAGAGGGGCATTTTTCTTTGCAACTTTTCAGTCACCAATTAATCAATAAGCAGGCAGTGGAAAAAGTGTTCAAAAGTCAGAAACGAGTCTTTAACATATATTTTCTTTATTTTCTAGAAACCTAGCTAACATTAGCTACACTGCAGTGATGATGGTGGGAGTTAGCTAGCTAGCTTTCCCCTAGCAGTTTCAATTTAGCTATCTAGCTAGCTAATGGCATAATGAACTTCATCAATCAGATGGTTAACTAACTAGCAAATATATTTGTTTTCCCCTCACATCTAAAGCTGCCTGATAAAGCAAGCCAGTTGATATTAAAGCTAGGATGAATGTCAGAGGCCAGCTAGCGAACGCAATAGTGTCTGTCTGAAGTTTGTCTGATATGTACAATTATATTTCACATGATAAGCAAACTGGCATGCCTTTTCACAAAAACAAAAAATTGATAAACACAGATAAAAGGGACGATTACTTTCAAGTAGATCTTTTGTTTAATTTACCTCATCCTCTCTTGCTCATATGGGGAGATACTTCCTGCAATTTGATTGATGGAACAATTCAGGCAATGGTTAGGAGGTTGTGATTTTGGCAGAGGGAACTGATTGGTTAGGAGTAAAATGTCCTGCCCCCAGAGAGCAAATCACATTTTCACTTGCAAATCTCTTTCTACAAATGTACAAAACTTTGTACAGGCTTACATGCTGACCACAGGGCTAGCGTCGCGTGTGTGAGCATTTCAAAATAAATGTACACATCTGCGTAGCCAGACGCTAAAATAGAACTTGGATCTATTTGTGATGCTCGATGCGCTGCAAATCCTGCCTCTCCCATCTCCTCATTGGTTTTGAGGAGCATATACCCACGTGGGTGATTGAAAGATGAACTGAGGTCCACACTCCAGTCCAGTTGGTTGTGGTAATGCACCTTAAAGTTGGTTGACAACCGCCATATAAAGTCCAAAGAAGAAGAAGAAGCCTGAAGGAGGACAGATTTCTAGATACGAACGGTTTACCGTTTGGTTTACCGTTTTATCTGTGAATTAATTGTCGGAGTAGAGGACCTTGTGCATTTCAGGTAAAATAACAACCCAATGTTTATATCCCAGGACAAATTAGCTAGCAACCGCAAGCTAGCTAGCTAAATTGCCGTAAATATTTAATTATTTTCAACCTGTCCCCAAATGAATATAATTGGTTCAGAGTTTGTTTTGATTTTTCAACTTGCGTGTCCTGATTGCGTCTGGTGTGGGTGGACAAAATCAAACTTGCGCGCGATGGCATGCGGTTTGTTCAGCATGTTACGTATCTCTTGGTAACATGACAACAGTGACAGAACTCCGAGAGTGCACAGATTCAAAGTCTGCAAGTCTATTTTTGATTCATAGAGGAATATTCATACTTGTAAATGGATTTCTAATCATTCTGAAATAAATTATTGAATGTTTTCAAATGTCAAGTTAGAAATTTGGGACCGTTGTTAAATCTTTCATACATCATGATACAAGCTTGCAAAATGTAATTACATATTTGTGAATCGCACTTGCGACCACGAATCTCAATGTGCGACCACGAAATTCAAAATACAAACTCTCAAAGTTCTGTCATCACTATAATCCCATTGAATCGCTACCACTGAGTATATGCAGTACCTTCGGAAAGTATTCAGATCCCTTGACTTTTTCCACATTTTGTTCAATTACAGCCTTATTCTAAAATGGATTAAATAATAAACAAATTCTCAGCAATCTACACACAATACCCCATAATGACAAAGGGAAAACAGGTTTTTAGAAATGTTTGCAAATTTATTACAAATTGTAAACTAAAATACCTTATTTGCATAAATATTCAGACCCTTTGCTATGAGACTCAAAATTGAGCTCAGGTGCATCCTGTTTACATTGATCATCCTTGAGATGTTTCTACGACTTGATTGGAGTCCACCTGTGGTAAATTCAATTGATTAGACATGATTTGGAAAGGCACACACATGTCTATATAAGGTCCCACACTATATAAGGTCCCACAAACCAAGCCATGAGATTGAAGGAATTGTCCTCCGTAGAGCTCCGAGACAGGATTTGTCACACTCGTGATTAAAGACGGACCTAGGCGCAGCGTGAAACAAACAAAACAATAAAGAAACAAAGAAACGTGAAGTCATGACGTGCACACAGGCAACTAAACACAATATCCCACAAACACAGGTGGGGAAAAAAACTACCTAAATATGATCCCCAATTAGAGGCAACGATTACCAGCAGCCTCTCATTGGGAACCATACAAAACACCAACATAGATCATTTAAACTAGGACACCCCCTAGTCACGCCCTGACCTACTACACCATAGAGAAACAAGGGCTCTCTATGGTCAGGGTGTGACAGGATTGTGTCGAGGCACAGATCTGGGAAAGAGTACCAAAATATTTCTGCAGCACTGAAGGTCCCCAAGAACAGTAACCTCCATCATTCTTAAATGGAAGAAGTTTGGAACCACCAAGTCTCTTCCTAGAACTTGCCGCCCAGCCAAACTGAGCAATCGGGGGGAAAGGGCTTTGGTCAGGGAGGTGACCAAGAACCCGATGGTCACTCTGAGAGAGCTCCAGAGTTCCTTTGCGGAGATGGGAGAACCTTCCAGAAGGACAACCATCTCTGCAGCACTCCACCAATCAGGCCTTTATGATAGAGTGGCCAGACGGAAGCCACTCCTCAGTAAAAGGCACATGACAGTCCGCTTGGAGTTTGCCAAAAGGCACCTAAAGACTCTTAAACAATGAGAAACAAGATTCTCTAGTCTGATGAAACCATGATTGAGCTCTTTGGCCCAAATGCCAAGCTTCATATCTGGAGGAAACCTTGCACCATCCCTATGGTGAAGCATGGTGGTAGCAGTATCATCCTGTGGGGATGTTTTTCAGCAGTAGGGACTGGGAGGCTAGTCAGGATTGAGGCAAAGATGAACAGAGCAATGTACAGAGAGATCCTTGATGAAAACTTGCTCGAGTGCGTCCAGGACCTCAGACTGGGGCGAAGGTTCACCTTCCAACAGGACAATTACCCTAAGCCCACAGCCAAGACAAGACAGGAGTGGCTTCGTGACAAGTCTCTAAATGTCCTTGAGTGGCCCAGCCAGAGCCCGGACTTGAACCCGATCAAACATCTCTGGAGAGACCTGAAAACAGCTGTGCAGCAAAGCTTCCCATCCAACCTGACAGAGCTTGAGAGGATCTGCAGAGAAGAATGGGAGAAATTCCCTAAATACAGTTATGCCAAGCTTGTAGCGTCATACCCAAGAAGACTTGAGGCTGTAATCGCTGCCTAAGGGGCTTCAACAAAGTACTGAGTGAAGGGTCTGAATACTTATGTAAATGTTATATTTCCGGTTTTTATTTTTAATACATTTGCAAAAAAGTATTGCTTTGTTTTATTGGGGTATTGTGTGTAGTTTGATGGGGGGGGACTATTTAATTTATTTTAAAATAAGTCTGTAACGTAACAAAATGTGGAAAATGTCAAGGGGTCTGAATACTTTCCGAATGCACTGTATGATTCTAACATGTATTGACTCAAGCGTGTGAAAACTTATGTAAAGAGACATTTCTGTATAAATGGGAGAGAAAAAAATTAAAACATGTTTTCACTTTGTCATTACAGGGTGTAGATGGATGACAAAAAAATAAATGTCATCCATTTTGAATTCAGGCTGTAACACAACAACGTGTGGAATAAGTCAAGCGGTAAGAATACTTTCTGAAGGCACTTTATATAGCATGTGAAATGATATATAAGTTGTATAAACAAACAATTATAATGTCGTTTGTTAGTTATGATGGCTTATAGTATAAAATGAATCAATATGCAAGCAAAGTCCATTATGATGGCAAACAGATTGTGTGCTACAACTATATTGTGCTAGTTTAGACAAAATAATTTGATAATCAAATTATGTAATCATGTTTACATGATTTACACCTTAGTTAATTCTTACATAGTGTTAATATGGAAAACCACAAGGATGCTTGGCACACTCAATCCCCAGTGGTATTAAAAACAATCCTCTTTTCATGCAAGGGAAAAGCACCAGTGATACTTAACATAAAGATACAGATTTATTTCAATGCCATACAAATGATGCTGGACACAGCACTTGACTTGTATCATCAGTAAATGCCTGTATGGCTGAAGTACATTTCCAGTACTTCAGTTGCTTTATGTTACAATAAATACAGTATGTACCGTTCACAATGAGTAGTCTACTCATTTTGGGCTTTTTGGGTTGCACAGCAGTCTAAGGCACTGCATCTCAGTGCAATAGGCGTCACTACAGTCCCTGGTTCAAATCCAGGCTGTATCACATCCGGCCGTGATTGGGAGTCTCATAGGGCGGCGCACAATTGGCCCAGCGTCGTCTGGGTTTGGCTGGGGTAGGCTGTCAATGTAAATAAGAATCTGTTCTTAACTGACTTGCCTAGTTAAATAAAGGTTTAAAAAAAATGCATTACTTTGAGACAAGAAAGTTTTGTTCAAACTGTCAATCGAAAATGTGACTTTTTTTTTTAAAGGAAGAAAAGCATCCATCAGTCAATCAAAGAAATGTCCATGGGGAAGTGGAATTATTTTCATGACTAACTTAAAACGTGCTCAGGAAGTCTTCTTATTTCAGTTTTGATGAGTTAAACAGCAGAATATGTCCCAGGTGACCTGGATTGACTTTCAGCCTCAAGGATAGAACCTGCAGTGTAAAAAATATCCAGTCGTTTTTACAGTCAATTACTGTCAGCACAGAAGCCATTAGGTTACTGTACATTTACAGAAAATTACTGGCAGCACAGAAGCCAGTAAATTACTGTACATTTACAGGACCTTTACTGTAACACAAATTTACAGCTATTACTGAAACACCTGACTAAAGGAACATGCTGTATTTTTAGAATTGATAGTACATTACTGGAAGCACAGTAAACTGTTTCAGATTTACAATGTAGGTAGCTAGTGCCAACACAGGCAGTATTTCTGTTACATGTATTTTATATACTGTAGGTATTCAATACCTATTTTGTAATTTGTATTTTACTTGCCCCCAACTACAGTTAATGTAGCCTATTTTGTAACAGTCTAATTAGAATACATGTATTTTGTAATACAAATATATACACTGAGTGGGTGGAACTCAATATTAGGAAGGTGTTCCTAATGTTTAATAAAATGTAAATGTCTAATTGTAAAAGAATAATGCTTGCAAAGTACACTGCTGAGTATTATTCTAATAACCTCCGCCCCCAAACGAGGCCAAATTTGATCAAAATACAAATAGTTTGAAGGCGGAGCTCATTGGAATGATACCCAGCAGTGTGCTTTGCGAATGTACATTTTTAACATTTACATTTTGGTCATTTAGCAGATGTGCTTGTCCAGAGCGACTTTCGGGAGGCCGTCATTGTAAATAAGAGTTTGTTCTTAGCTGTCTTGCCTAGTTAAATAAAGGTTCAAGAAAAAAATGAAATAAAAATGAATCTAATGTTGATTAAAAAAACATCACAGTCAAAGCAAGTAAAACGTTTCTGTAACCGTTACCGGGAATGTTGTTGTAGTTAGGACACATTGTAATATTCACTGCAGAGCAATGACAAAGTGTAATACTGTAACATTAGCCTACCATACTGTAGGAAAGTGGATGCTACTGTAATCATGTTAGTACTGTATGGTAATTACATGGGATTAGTGCAAGCAGTTTGGCTGCTAGGTATTTGTATATTACAGCATATTTATGTATAGGTGGCATTTTATATCACTTGCACTTCTAGAGACCTAAACAAAGCCTTCCGAACTTGCCGTGATTATAGGGCAAACAGATCAAAAGGACAAGGCCTAATACTCAACCATTAAAGTTTTAAGACCCGCTATTCCCTATAGACGTTAAATTGTTAAGGCAAGACTACCACATTTCAGTTAAATTGGTATAGCATTCTCATTAATGGGTGCAACAAATAGCAACTTACAAGGCACGTCTCAAAATATTCCTCCTACAAAATATTTCCACAATGCACCATCATTTACAGAATGCAACAATAAATATACAGTAATAGAGTACTATATTGTTAAATTGTATTGTAAAAAATCTACAATGTGCACCCAGATGGGGGCTTGGGAAACCCTGTGTTACAGCATATCAATGAATATTTGGTGTTTTATATCACTTGCTCTTATAGAGGCCTTAACAATGGCTTCGAAACTGGCAGTGACTATAGGGCAAAACAGATCAAAAGCTTACTGTCGCTATGATCTGTCCCCTATATACATATACTGTAGGTGTTAGGGAACTATTACCATATATCCCTTAAATTTGTACAGCACTCTTACTAATGGGCGCAACAAGTTCAGCCTCTTACAAGGCACGCCTCAAAATGTGTTAATGAGCCAAAAAACAATACCATGCACCCACAAAAGGTTTTTGGTGCTCCAAAAATACAATATAGTACAGTATTCTGTGGAGGTAGTACTGAATTACAGTAAATTACTGGCAGCACAGCAGCCAGTACATTACTGTAGATTTTCAGGAAAAAGTTTTTAGAGTTTAAAAACACAGTACGGTACTGAATTACAGTAAATTTCTGGCAGCACAGTAGCCATGTCACTTCCTGACCATAGAAAGCCTTTATTTTCTATGGTAGAGTAGGTCAGGGCGTGACTAGGGGTTTAGTCTAGTTTATATTTTCTATGTGGAGTTCTAGTTTGTTTTTTCTATGTTGGTGTTTTAGTGTGATTCCCAATTAGAGGCAGCTGGCTATTGTTCCCTCTAATTGGGGATCATACTTAAGTAACACACATCAGGCCTCCAGTGCACCTCCCCAGTCCAGTACGTCCTGTGCCTCCTCCCCGCACTTGCCCTGAAGTACGTGTCACTAGTCCGGTGCCACCTGTACCGGCATCAGGCCTCCAGTGCGCCTCCCAAATCCAGTACGTCCTGTGCCTGCTCCTCGCGCTCGCCCTGAGGTGCGTGTCACCAGCCCGGTACCACCAGTGCCGGCCCCACGCACCAGGCTTCCGGCGGCGTTTCCCAGTCCAGCGCTTCCGGCGGCGTTTCCCAGTCCAGCGCTTCCGGCGGCGTTTCCCAGTCCAGAGCTTCCGGCGGCGTTTCCCAGTCCGGAACCTCCAACGACGGTCCACGGTTCCGGAACCTCCTGAGACGGTCCACGGTTCCGGAACCTCCTGCGAAGGTCAACGGTACGGAACCTCCAGCTCCATGGCCGGTGCCTTCCGATGCCCAGTCTGAGCACGGCGTCCAATTCAGCTCCAAGGCCAGTCTTCTTCTGCGTTGGTGCCCAGTCCAGGCACAGCGTCCAGTCCAGCTCCATGGCGGGAGCTTTCCCCTGTGCCGATGTCCAGTCCAAACACGACGTCCAGTCCAGCTCCATGGCAGGAGCCCTCCTCTGCGCCAATGCCCAGTCCAGACACGGCGTCCAGTCCCACTCCATGGCAGCAGTCTTCCTCTGCACCTAGGTCCAGTCCAGGCACAGTGTTCAGCCTGGGTCCATGGCTGGATCTGCGGGATGAGCGGGTTCTTCATCCCGCACCAGAGCCACCCCCGATGCTGGCGGATGAGCGGGTACTTTGCCCCGCACCAGAGCCGCCACCGACACTAGACACCCCCCCTAACCCTCCCTTTTTGTTTCAGGTTTTGCGGTCGGAGTCCGCACCTTTTGGGGGGGGGGGGTACTGTCACGTCCTGACCATAGATAGCCTTTATTTTCTATGGTAGAGTAGGTCAGGGCGTGACTAGGGCTTTAGTCTAGTTTATATTTTCTATGTGGGGTTCTAGTTTGTTTTTTCTATGTTGGTGTTTTAGTGTGAATCCCAATTAGAGGCAGCTGGCTATCGTTCCCTCTAATTGGGGATCATACTTAAGTAACATTTTTCCACCTGTGTGTTATGGGATATTGTTTTGAGTAGTGCACGTTGCACCTCTGTAGTCACGGTTTGTTGTTTGTTTTGTTAAGTTTCACTTTATAATAAATTATGTGGAACTCTACATTCGCTGTGCCTTGGTCTACACATGAACGTGACAAGCCAGTAAGTTACTGTAGATTTACAGGATAAATATACAAAAAACATATGGTACTGTATTCTGTAGGGTATAGCATTCTCACTAATGGGTGTAACCAATATAGCCTCTTACAAGGCACGACTCCAAATATGTTAATGAGACAGATTATTTCTCCGCCCACAACATTTTACCATAACGCACCATAATTCAAAGTATGCTGCTGTAAAATTACATAAATTTTACAGCAGTGTAATGGAATGCCATTGAGCCCTCATAATGCATTGATCTTTAAAGTAATATACTTTACTGTAATACGGAAATACCATAGCTAACTAAAAGTGTTGCTGGAAATTTACAGCAATTTCTTACAGTGAATGCGGACTCATCTGCAGCAAATCTCTAGTTTTTGGTAGTTTGTGTATAAGAGAGATTTTCTTCTGGTGAAACAGTTTCCCTTTGTGTTGTTCTTGTTGCGTCAGCTCCTGCTTGTGATGTTGTTGTTGATGATTAAAAGTTGTATCTTCTGCATATGGGTTGACAGTCTTGTTTAGGCTATGCGGCCTGTGTGCTGGTTTCACAGAATCCTCTAACAGTTTAGGGTCGGCATCAAATGAACCTGCAATTTAGAAGAGCAAATAAGACACCAGCGTTTTAAAAATCTTACATAATCCAGCCATCTGAAGTTCATGCCCTGGAGGAAGAATGGGAAAAAAGTGTTACTTGAATTTTTGCCAGAGAACCTAGAGTACAGTGCTAGAACCAGATGCTGGATGTTCATTAGCAAATCGTTTTTTTCCATTCAACAAAGCTAAGACTACTATTCATCACTAAGGAATTATATAAGATAGATTAACATATGGTGTATCATTTAAATCAAGATGAGCATTTGTATTGATTAGTTGCACATTTTCTAGGAAGCTCTCACAACTAACCACAATGCACCGCCTTCAGAATATTCTTATTCCATATCCACTGATTGTATGGTTAAGGAAGCCCCCAAGAATCTTGGGAATTTTTGGTGGCAAAATGGACAGCCTATATGTTTATGACGTTACACTATGGACAAAATAAGGCCATAGTTTTTTTTTTATCTCTGGGTGATGTAGGCTACTAGCTGGTTGTGACAGATCTCCAATTCCACAGGGGAAAAATGCATTTATCAATCAATAGAATATGAAATGGCTTGCTTCATCATTGCTATATATTTTCCATGTAGGTCAAAAAGCTGCCCATCGACCCGATAATTTGTGCCACAAGGCATATTCATCTACAGGGTTGAATTAGAGGGAAGGTCCATTATCAGAACACATTTGTGGATCAATCTTTGTCGTGTGAATATTAGTAGCCTATCATCGGTAGTATCAGGAACAGTAGTGTAGCCTTCTGCTCAGCTCTCACACACCTCACTCAGTAACTCACTACAGTATTATGTTGGTCTCCGCAGCAGATGGAAAATGAGGCGTTACATAAAGCCTGCGCTGTGTTCACAACTTCACCATCGATAAATGAGCAGGATTCACACAGGGCGTGATTGCCTTCAACTTCCGATGATGAAATGTACATTTTGGGGCAGATTGCTAGTCTTCTTTGTAATTAGTGTTGTAGTGGCCTCTTCTTGTCATCGCTTTGTAGGCCAAGGCCATCAATACACAACTCCCCAATTGTGTAAGATTTGGAAATGTTAACTCATGTTTATCTATTGTCTGGCCTGTCAATGAATGTTCGTGGGCAGAAATTACATTAACCTTTAGCCTTGTCATTAGTGGTGGAACGCCCTTATCTTTCACACCCACTTCCACATAAAATATTTTATCCGAGTGGTAAGATGGTGTGTTTCGGAGATACAGGTCCCCGGTCTGTTCATTTACTGTGAATAATTTGTTGGCTTCCTCCAAGATAAGGAACGTTAATTCTGCATTCAATCCCTCATCAGCGTCTTGCGCTTTGATCCGCAGCACCGGCATATCAGTTGACACATCAGTTGCCAAGAACGCGAAAGCGGCTCCATTTACTAAACGAGGGGATGTTATCACTGGTGTGTTGTCATTTTGGTCCATAACTCGTATCCAATGTTGTGTTGGATAGCACTGGGTATCCACCATCACTGGCTTGTATTTGTACATCAATTTCTTTGGTCAACTCAAAACGAATGCTAATGCTGAATACACCGAGCCTGAAACTGAATTGACTGACACACTTTGATGAAGGGAATTTTGCGCTCGATTTATCATTAATTAGTCGGTATGTTATCTCAGGGTTATGGCCCAGATCGAGTTCATTGGCTAACACAGATCATAGAAATGTACCCACCACTACATTGTTGTCCTCTAACCACACTTCATAGAACGATTTACTGAAAGTTGGAACATTGTCGTTTTCTTCGCTGACTCGGATTGTGTATTTGAATGTGGTTTTGAACTGCGGTGTTCCAAAGTCCATTGCAACAACAGTCAGATTGTACTCAGGTAATATTTCTCTATTTAACGTTGTTGTCACTATCATGTACGTGCCTCCCATATGCCTGTTGCAACCTGAAATGGTCATGACTGTATAAAGAGCAGCGCACATATCCGTTTCACCCAGAGTCGCTGTCCATGGTACTGAACAGAGACACAAAGCTGCACTCTGCCGCGGACTCAGTTTTGTAAACAGTTCTATAACAATTTCTGTGGCATTATTATTAACATCTAAAATGTCAATCCTAACTGTTCATATTTTGAATTCATAAAATTCAAAAATTCATTTTCTCTAAATCAACCTGCAGCGAGAAACACACATTGATTGTTTCCCCTTTAGGAACTACGTTGAGATTAAAACATAATGGATATGAATCAGCAATGAAAGTGATTCCTATAGGAACATATTTTGACAAATCTAAAATCAGTACAGACCTACTATTTGTATTATATTGTCTGTCCCCCACTGACCCTATCCTCAGTGGAATGGCAATTCACACTAGCCTGATTGACAGTCTGTTTCTGCTTTCTTGCCAACTCCTTATGGAATTGTCATGCAAAAACATGTTTGGCTTGATAAGGACAATGAAGTAGGCAAAAGCACAAACAGATCTGGGACCAGGTTAAATTCACACCACTAGGGGGAAACATCATGCAATTCAACCTCAAAGAGTGTATTTGGGGAAAGGCCGGAAATCCAATGGGTGGAACTGACCAATGATAAGCTGCTGAGTATCAGGTTCAGGTGACTGTGCAAGCAATAGAACATTGAATCTCATAGGCACTTATGGCATGACTAAAGGTTGATGGTGGCCAGTTTAGGAGCTGCAAAATAATAGAAATTCTGATGATAGTCTATATTCATGAGTCATGCAATGCAAATAAGGAGTAATTTAATCTCGTTTTCGAGCAGTGAAGAATAAATCTGTATCATCAAGCCCTGCAAGGGTTTCAACATATTTCCTGCCAGGTGGATTGTTTTAAAATATTGAAATCTATTTCAATTGTACAATTGGCCCAGCGTCGTTCGGGTTTGGCCGGGGTAGGCCGTCATTGTAAATAAGATTTGTTCTTAACTGACTTGGCTAGTTAAATAAAGGTTAAATAAAAATAAATTACAAATGGTTAATTGTGGCCTGCTAAACCTGGATTTGTAATTG
This sequence comes from Salvelinus alpinus, assembly GCF_045679555.1. Classification (NCBI taxonomy): domain Eukaryota; kingdom Metazoa; phylum Chordata; class Actinopteri; order Salmoniformes; family Salmonidae; genus Salvelinus; species Salvelinus alpinus. Next base: position 19,954,734 of record NC_092099.1, on the reverse strand, counting down.
TATGGCCTTTCAAATGATAAGCAATTTTAGGTATGCTTGCTGAAAGCAAACCACAACTTTAGAAACTGTTCATACATATTCATATTTGTCTTCTGCTGCCACCTGTAGTGCCAGAACCGTAAAAGCTACCAACACCAAAATAACTTTAAAACATCCAGACGGCCACTGGTCAGGTTGCTTGAAAAAAACTTTTTGATACTACTTGTACTTTTCACACTACAATCATATTTACATAAATCCCAATGCATTTCAATGGCCATTAACTTGAATGGTAAACATTTCCACCGTTACTAGTCTTTAACCATTTAAGCTAGAAATGTCATTCAAACTTTACCTACAAGCTACGTTGTGGACCAAAGTTAGTGCGGACGAGAGCTAATACTGACCAGAGCTAGCTAGATACACCCCGAACCAGAACTCTGGTCTGGCTCTGGTCCACACTAACTAGCTCTGGTCCAAGTCATAGCTCGTTGCTAGCTAGCTCTGGTCTGCACTAGTTCTGGTCCAGGGCGTAGATCGTAGCATTGGTCTAGCTCTGGTCCACATGAACTAGTTCTGGTCCAGGGCATACAGACTGACTCAACTTAGATTTCTGCGATAAAGCTTCATGCTAGAATTGACCACAGTCACTACTAATACCACTATAATGCAGTAACTACTACCACTACTAATACTACCACCACCACTACTGCCACAGTCACCACTACTACTACTACCATTACTACTTGCACACTATAACAACTCCACACCTACAAACCACCCCAAAATTGGTCAGTATATCTATATATTACATCTAGCCCACTATAACTCCACACATACAAACCACCACAAAATAGGTCACTATATCTATATATTACTACTAGTCCACTGTCACGACTTCCGCCGAAGTCGGCTCCTCTCCTTGTTCGGGCGGCGTTCGGCGATCGACGTCACCAGCTTTCTAGCCATCACCGCTCCATTTTTCATATATCCATTTGTCTTGTCTTGTTCCATACACACCTGGTTTTCATTTCCCCAATCAATCTACTTGTATTTAACCCTCTGTTTCCCATCATGTTTTGTGTGTAATTATTTCATGTTATGTGGTGTTAGTTTACGCGCTTTACTTTTATGTTCTGTTTTTTTGAGCACGTTTGATTTATGTAGTGCTCTTGTTTTTGGAACTATAATAAAAGTGCACCTGTTCATTATACTCTGCTCTCCTGCACCTGACTCTGCCTCCAATACATCATTGACACCGACTATGACAACTCCACACCTACAAACCACCACAAAATAGGTCACTATATCTATATATTACTACTAGCCCACTATGACAACTCCACACCTACAAACCACCACAAAATAGGTCACTATATCTATATATTACTACTAGCCTACTATTACAACTCCACACCTACAAACCACCACAAAATAGGTCACTATATATATATATATATATATATTACTACTAGCCTACTATTACAACTCCACACCTACAAACCACCACAAAATAGCTCACTATATGTATATATTACTACTAGCCCACTATAACTATAAGCCTATGAAAACCCTATTACTACCATTACTACTTCTACCATTACCTCTGCCGTCACCACCACTACTACAGTGTTGGTTCCAGGCATAAGCGACATAAATGGTCTCTTAGGGTCCCAGTCATTGTTAGTCGTTCTCACCCGATACAGTCGCTAGTGAAAGTGTACACACCTCTTGCACAGTCTTCACATATAGCTGCCTCAAAATTAAATCTCAAAAAGGGATTAAATTAGATGTTTTCCCCCCTATCAATCGACACAACCGACTCTACATTTTCAAAGTGAAAGAAAAATTAGAGAAAATATTTCAAATAATACAAATAAAAAAATTGGATGTATTGATTGCATATTTTTTTTATTTTTTTTTATGGATTCCCATTAGCTGCTGTCAAGGCAGCCGCTGCTCTTCCTGGGGTCCAGCAAAATGAAGGCAGTTATATACAATTTTAAAAACATTACAATACATTTCACAACAGATTTCACAACACATTAAGTGTATATGTCTTCACACCCCAGAGTTAATACTTGGTGAAAGCACCTTTGGTAGCCATTACAGCTGTGAAACATTTTGAATACTATTCTATCAACCTCGCGTTACTCTAAGTGCAACATATATCCATTGTTTTTTATTTTATTGTATTGCTCAAGCTCATTCAATTTGGTGTGGAATCAATGATGGACAGCAGTATTTAAATCTTGTCTCTGATTTTTCTAATGCAGATTTAAGTCAGGACTGAGACTGGACAATTCCGTAGCATTCAACACCTCTTGGAAAGCCATTCTGGTGTGTCTTTGGCGTTAACATTTGTGTAATTGTCCCGCTATAAAAAAAAATCTCTATCCCAGGGTTAGGTTTTCAGAAGACTGAGGTGGGTTTTCCTCTAACTTGTTACCTTGGCTTTGCTCCATTCATATTTATTTTGATTCTAACAAACTCCCCAGTCCCTATCGGTGACAAGCGTATCCATAACATGATGCCGTCACCACAATATTAGAAAATACAAAGGGATCAAAAATATTGCATTCACTCCACGTTACTGGCCTGTATGACAAAGCGAAAAGAAGGAAACTGTGTGAAACAAAATCCACTCCAATCATCCATTCTGTTTACAACAAGGCGGTTAAGTAATACCGCAAGACATTACGGCAAATATATGAACTTTTTGGCCTAAATTAAAATCGACAAGTTTGAGTCAAATCCAATACAACAAAACAAAGAGTGAAACCCTCTGTATTTTAAGGTACTGTGGTGGAAGCATAATGTTATAGGTATGCTAGTCATCGGCAGGGACTGGGGAGATTGTCAGGATCAAAATAAATACAGTACCAGTCAAAAGTTTGGACACACTTACTCATTCAAGGGTTTTTCTTTATTTAAAAAAATATTTTCTACATTGTAGAATAATAGTGAAGACATCAAAACTATGAAATAACACATATGGAATCATGCAGTAACCAAAAAAGTGTTAGACAAATCAAAATATATTTTAGATTTTTCAAAGTAGCCACCCTTTGCCTTGATGACAGCTTTGCACACTTTTTTCATTCTCTCAACCAGCTTCACCTGGAATGTTTTTCCAACAGTCTTGAAGGAGTTTCCACATATGTTGAGCACTTGTTGGTTGCTTTTCCTTCGTTCAGCGGTCCAACTCATCACACACCATCTAAATTGGGTTGAGGTTGGGTGATTGTGGAGGCCAGGTCATCTGATGCAGCACTCCATCACTCAGTCTAGAGGTGTGTTAGGTTACTGTCCTGTTGAAAAACAAATAATAGTCCCACTAAGTGCAAACCAGATGGGATGGCGTAACACTGCAGAATGCTGTGGTAGCCATGCTGGTTAAGTGTGCCTTAAGTTCTAAATAAATCACAGACCGTGTCACCAGCAAAGCACCCCCACACTATCACACCTCCTCCTCCATGCTTCACGGTGGGAACTACACATGCTGAGATCCTCCCTTCACCTACTCTGCGTCTCACAAAGACACGGCGTTTGGAACCGAAAATCGCAAATTTGAACTCATCAGACCAAAGGACAGATTACCACCGGTCTAATGTCCATTGCTCATGTTTCTTGACCAAAACAAGTCTCTTATTCTTATTGGTGTCCTTTAGTAGTGGTTTCTTTGCAGCAATTCGACCAGTAAGACCTGACTCATGCAGTCTCCTCTGAACAGTTGATGTTGAGATGCGTCTGTTACTTGAACTCTGTGAAGCATTTATTTGGGCTGCAATTTCTGAGGCTAGTAACTCTAATGAACTTATCCTCTGCAGCAGAGGTAACTCTGGGTCTTCTTTTCCTGTGGCGGTCCTCATGAGAGCCAGTTTCATCATAGTGCTTGATGGTTTTTGCGACTGCACATGAAAAAACTTTCAAAGTTCTTGAAATTTTCCGTATTGACTGACCTTCATGTCTTAAAGTAATGATGGACTGTCATTTCTCTTTGCTTATTTGAGCTGTTCTTGCCATAATATGGACTTGGTCTTTTACCAAATAGGCTATCTTCTGTATACCACCCTACCTTGTCACAACACAACTGATTGGCTCAAACACATGAAGAAGGAAAGAAATTCCACAAATTAACTTTTAGCAAGGCACACCTGTTCATTTAAATGCATTCCAGGTGACTTACCCATGAAGCTGGTTGAGAGAATGCCAAGAGTGTGCAAAGCTGTCATCAAGTCAAAGGGTGGCTACTTTGAAGAATCTCAAATATCAAATATATTTTGATTTGTTTAACACTTTTTTGGTTACTATAGGATTCCATATGTGTTATTTCATATTTTTGATGTCTTCACTATTATTCAACAATGTAGAAAATAGTAAAAATAAAGAAAAACCCTTGAATGAGTAGGTGTGTCCAAACTTTTGGCTGGTACTGTATGAAAGGAACAAAGCCCAGGTAAAAAGTTAAAGGATAACTCGCCTCAGTCTTCTGAAAACCCAACCCTGGGATTATGTTTATCCCATGTGTAACTCTGTGTTGTTGTTTTTGTCGCACTGTTTTGCTTTATCTTGGCCAGGTCGCAGTTGTAAATGAGAACTTGTGTTCAACTGGCCTGCCTGGTTAAATAAAGGTGAAATATATATTTTTTTTATATCTTTAAATTTTTTTAGCTGGAAGCTAGCTTTTCACCATGCAGATCCAGAGTCAAGTGTTCCATTCTCTGTTACATCTTACCTCTCTTATAGACAGACTCATTACATCCAGTCTCTCTGTTTACATCTTACCTCTCTTAGAGACAGACTCATTACATCCAGTCTCTCTGTTTACATCTTACCTCTCTTATAGACAGACTCATTACATCCAGTCTCTCTGTTACATCTTACCTGTCTTATAGACAGACTCATTACATCCAGTCTCTCTGTTACATCTTACCTGTCTTATAGACAGACTCATTACATCCAGTCTCTGTTACATCTTACCTGTCTTATAGACAGACTCATTACATCCAGTCTCTCTGTTACATCTTACCTGTCTTATAGACAGACTTCATTACATCCAGTCTCTCTGTTACATCTTACCTCTCTTATAGACAGACTTCATTACATCCAGTCTCTCTGTTACATCTTACCTCTCTTATAGACAGACTTCATTACATCCAGTCTCTCTGTTACATCTTACCTGTCTTATAGACAGACTCATTACATCCAGTCTCTCTGTTTACATCTTACCTCTCTTATAGACAGACTCATTACATCCAGTCTCTCTGTTTACATCTTACCTATCTTATAGACAGACTCATTACATCCAGTCTCTCTGTTACATCTTACCTGTCTTATAGACAGACTCATTACATCCAGTCTCTCTGTTACATCTTACCTGTCTTATAGACAAACTTCATTACATCCAGTCTCTCTGTTACATCTTACCTGTCTTATAGACAGACTTCATTACATCCAGTCTCTCTGTTACATCTTACCTGTCTTATAGACAGACTTCATTACATCCAGTCTCTCTGTTACATCTTACCTGTCTTATAGACAGACTTCATTACATCCAGTCTCTCTGTTACATCTTACCTGTCTTATAGACAGACTCATTACATCCAGCCTTTACTGTAATCCCACAAACGGCATGGCATGTGCAGAGAGAATTCATTTAAACCCCTGTGTCTTACGCAGCACATGTCAGAGTCTGCAGTCCTATTTCTGCAGACTGTGTCAACACTGCTAGAGAGATTCCTAGTCCTGGGATGATGAGACTGTTGGTAGTGATGAATCTGTACCAGTTGCACACCGGTTGTTTTCTGCACACTGCTGACAGTGGAGTGTCTCATTATGTCAATACTGGTTCCCCTGTAGACAGCTGTCAAATGAAACATGGGTCTAGTTGTCCATTTTCTCCCGTTCCACATAGATGAGGAAATGAGAGGCCGTACATGTTCCATCAGTCTAATTGACTTGGTTGTGAATTAGCCACTGTGTTTTGTTTTAAGGTTCCCAGAAGTTATTAGTGGTTTGCTAGTATGCCATGAAGTAATTGGAATTCCTCTGAGACAACACTTGATGTTGCTCTATCTGTGCAGGATTGACAGATTTATTTTCTTCTCAGTGGGCGACTTCCCTCCTCTTTCATGTTGCTACAGTATTTGTAAATTAGTTTCCCCGTCCCTATACAGTAGCACATAATACTAATTGGGGGTGAGCTGTTTGTGTTCACACCCCACTAGGTGACAGGGTGTCTTTAACTTTGTAGGCTACTCCTAGACAGGGTAGACATCACTGAAGCCATTAGAAATGAATGCATTGCTCTTGCAACCATTAGCAACGACTACATTGATCTTCTTTTGGTAATAGATAAGAGCCATGAAAAGCAGTAGAAGGCATGTCTCCCCCCTTACAACCCAGTAGACTTTGTCATTTCTGTTGATTTGCAATTAGGCATGCACTGAGTTGCCATTGACTTCCGTTATTTTCTGTTGGAGGGGATATCCACTCTGTTCTCCTTTAGGACACCCTTCATTTGACAAGGAGAGGCAGTCAACACCATAAAGGAGTTTTATTCTGAGTTAAAGAACAATCATTAACAGACTTTTATTGGGGCAGGGGGTGTTCCTGCCATGCTACATTCCTTATCAGACTTTAATTGTCCTTATCCATGACATAGGATGGCAAGTGACTGCAACGTCTTCCAAATATTCCCCTTACAGTCACAAGAAAAGTTCTGAGCTTCCGGGAAATTGATATTATGGAGTGGCACACAGAATACAGAGGAACTTGATGTCACCTTGAATGCACATTACTTCCCCGATTGGACTGGCAGGTGATATCGGAGGATAAACCTCATTTTGACCTTGTGCTCACTCATCACAAAAAAAACAAAAGGGCCAGATAGCGCCAAAGCACCCATCCATCATGTTTCAAGTATGATTTCCTTCAGACTACTGATATCGCCATAGTACAGTTTCAGAGAGCTGCACTTCATTTAGCCAAAGCAGGCAATGTTTTCCGACTTTTTAAGGGTCTTATTAAAAATGGCATAACTAAAAGTGTTTCCATTCATATTTCATCCTAGGGTGCAGTAATTGATTTCATCATCCCCAAGTTATTTTCATGATCGAAATGGGGACATCAAAACGCAGTGACCTCCATCATAATCCCTTTGAAATCAAATCCACTTTTATTCTATGCTCAAGCTCTCGCCAGGACTTCCAACTATGTATCTAGGGTGATTACTTTTCCTAACCTGCTCCTTCAGTGCTGGTCCAGAGAGTATCCAGTCATACATCCACCTATATCACTTCCCCACGCTGTATGTGGGCCACTTGAGCTCGGCATCTGACACAACCCTCCTGAGGCTGTGCATCAGTGTGCTAGTTTCTGTCTCAGTGATACACAGGCAGGCACAGGCCCAGAAGTGAAGTGGCCCAGAAGTGAAGTAGCACACATGTTATATTTATGTTGATAACACATGGGTCTTGTGCACTGAATGAAATCCCTACACTACAACAATCCATTTATAGGCCAAGGGCTCTTTTCAGTTCAATACCAAACAGAACAACCTGTTCTACAGCATACTGCTTGTAGGCCTACTGTTTTCTCTTGTGTTATGGTTCTTGTTCAATTTAAAGAAACAAAAGTGAAATGAGGAACAATGTTGTTTCTAGAATGTAATTACAGTGTTATACAAAGGTATACTGTACACAGTTGTTGTCTGACTCAGGAATGTACAGTAGGGGCAATGATAATACTGGAAAATGCTCGCATACTTGACCACATCAAAAGCACTTTCAACTACAAAGGCTATGAATTATTAGTCCTACACGATGGCTCAAGAGACCTCTTTATGACGTTATAATGCAGATGCTTATACATTGAGTGCACTACTATCATGCAGCACCAGTGAAGGGTATTGGAAGGACTAACCAACACAAACCCTTAGAATACCCAGTCTCAAATGTGCTTAAATTCATCCAGGATTCTCCACTGGTGTTCCTTGAAAATAATTGATTGATATGCGGGTAATGTGCATTGTTCAGACCGTATAACTGCATTAGGTCTTTGAAGGCACATTGTCCGTGGTAAACAGAGAACTGGTCCCCATAGGCTTACCTGACCAAAGGCAGCTGTCAGAGTGGTTTAGCTAAACCAGAGTAGGAGGAGCGATGAGGTGCATCTGTAGGGCATGGAGGCACATGTGTCTGCCCACCTCAGGAGGTTTGTGTTGAGAGCATACAGCACACATGACTGGATATCATACATGTAACAACATTCTGTGTTCCTACACGGCACATTATTGTGGTGAAATGTTTTCTGTGATGCTTTGTACAACTTTTTTTTATCACCTATTACGAATGCATTATCTTGGTGTTTTGGAGGTTTTTAATTAGAGGTGATGAGCTGTGATACAGGCTGTGATACAGATATGGGGTGATAAACAGTTCAATCTCACACTCTAATCACGCCATTACAAGGTGGAAAGTGAATATTGTATTCATGCTCGAAGCTGTGTAACTACTGTTTACTACTTGTCATTCCGGCTTTTCCAGAATTACGGCAACTCAAATATGCAGTGGCATCTTAATGCATATTTGACTGCGAATCAATTTGCAGTGAAACAATCAATGCACCCATGTCGTGGCGTCACAAGCAGATGCAAATGAAAGTTTATCACAGAAAGAAAAGCAATACGCTCAGAGGAAGACTCTCACCGCGGCACAAACTCTTCAATCTCCACAGAAACTATGGGGAAATGGAGAGGCACACGTGAACGATAGAGGCATATGCATTATGGATTTGAACTTCACATTCATTCTAAGGGAATTATGATAATAGTAAGAAAAATTGATAAATGTGTCAATGCAAACAGTATTGTCAATAGCCATCCTTTCCTGGGGGGTTTAACTGACTGAATAAAAATTAGGGTTTGCCTTTGTTGCCCTTATCTCTCACCTGCAGTAATGTCCAATTTATTCAGGCTGCACCCTGGGCTGGCAAAGTTGCTGCTCCCCAGAGGAGGACGGCAGCATGTTTCAGACAATATAAATGAACCTGTAGACAACTCAAGGTTGATTTAGAGCCGGCACAACAAGCAATTTAATGATGAACCTGCGACCATACTGATCTTGCCCTTACGCTGACAAGAAAGAATATGTCAGTGCATACCTGTATTACATAGGAGACTGGTATTGCACTGCTCTGGCCAGGTGAGAATTCAAATGCAAATGTTAGCTGATTGGAAAGAAGACTGGATTGAATGTCAGTCCATTTTCCCAAGATCTGTCGGTGATAATAACTGTGGATATTGCATAGCATGAAGTGGTGGAACAACAAGTGTGATATTTATGATAAGAAATAGGAAACAGCCTCTGAATATAGAGAATATCCTCATGTAGAGAAAGAATCCCGAATATTAATTGACAACTTGTTATGTTATTACTATGATGTTATTGCTTTTTCTTTCGTTTTATCCTCTTGTGAGACTTGTATCTTTACTCAGTCAATACAACCAGCTTGTATTCTTGAATCATGAACCACAGTCATTATCAGACCCTGCAGTGAAAGGAGACAAGACCAAATCAAGATGTGTCATAACAGTTATATAAACATTGTAATTAGGTGGATTGTGATTGGAAGCATTGGATACATGCTCTGCAATGTTATTTTGGTCGATCATGTCCACAAGCATTTCCACAGTCAGAAAACAAAGGTCTGTTGTTATGATTGCCTAGCCTAGTAGCCTAGTACCAGCACCTGCACGAACAGGACTGACCACCTTTAACCAAAGCTTTATGGTACTAACACGACTTTACCCAAACCCTCACAGGTTGTATTGGTTTTTCTATATTAATTCCCATCCCCACATTTTTATGATCCACACACTATCTCTAGGCCTACTGCACATCGAAATGTAGCCTATTAGGAACAAAATCCACAAGCACGTTTTCATCTACAGCTCTCTCTCTCTCTCTCTCTCTCTCTGCTCTGTGCGCTCACATCAGTAACTGAATCACGTACCAGCGGAACAGCCCTCGTTCAATGCGAACTTGCCAGACCTATTGGAGAAAACCCCCAAGGCAGGATCTGTCACAGTTTCACTCATTGGTTGGAAGACGATCAGAAACAATGTTAAATGCACCAAGATATAAACTGGAGTCAGTGTGTAGGGCGTCGGGAGGATTCTAGTGGTAACCAGATCGCAATGCCAAGAGAGCTGTTTTCAACTGTTGACGTGACCGGATAATTGAACACAGAATTATTTGGGGACCATATCGAAAAAATCTACAACGTTGTGCACCTGAAGTCTTGGATTTGTTTAACCTCTAAAGGAGCATTGTTGATGTTCTTACCCCGAATCAATGCAGGATGCAAGGGCACAAGGTCCAACTGGACTGGATTACCGGATTACTGGACTGATTATAGGACAATTATCGGGCAAAAGTCCTTATCGCTCACCAGATGTTCGTGAATGAAAGGAAAATGTAAAACGTGGTCCCGAAGGAGCATATTTATTTGCTGCATCTGCTTTACTCTATGGGTTGGTCCATGTGTACATAACCTGTATGCAACAGTGTGTAGCGCTCAGAAAAAGTATACTGTATAGATGGTCGCTGACTATGCTGGGATATGAATGGTTAAATGAATGAGTATCTCAGTGTTTTGCTTTAGTTAGGCTATAGATGTCGCATAAGGGCATTGCGCTTTTGTACTGCCCAACCTTCAGCATAGCGGGATGTACAAACGTTTGTAACCTTGTAGCAACAAGGGAAATCATAAGCGCTTTAAAATCACTGAATATATTTTATTCACCGCACCAGCGAATCACGTCTGCCACATATTACATTTTGTATTGCGTTAACGCGTGATATGTCTTTGGGCGTTCATCTTTGTTTACACAGAGTTCATCATAGCTGTACGGCATGTGAAGGAGGTTAAAAGGACAGCGTAAAATATAGAAAAGATAGCAAGAAATCGATTTAATAACCTCTCCGTTGTGTTGGATACAAAACTACCTGTCTCGTGTGATTTTAGTCGTAGTGTGGTCGCTGAACAAATCAACAGGTTGGAAGTTAAAACGGGAATTTTTAAGCACGCGCATACACAGTAAATGGATATGCGTCTTCCTGTCATCTTTTTCCTTCTCTTTTGGGCTAAAGCCCGGACTCTGAAAAATCTCAATTATTCCGTTCCAGAGGAGCAGGGACCTGGAACTGTTATCGGAAACATTGCTAAGGATGCCGGATTTGGACCGGTGGAGAGAGGGGAAAAATCTAACTTTAGAGTTCTGGAGAATTCTGCTCCACATCTCATTGATGTGGACCCAGAGAGTGGGCTTCTTTTTACCAAACAGCGAATTGACAGGGAGACATTGTGCAGACGCAACCCCAAGTGTCAGCTCTCCATGGAAGTGTTTGCCAACGACAAGGAAATATGCATGATCAAGATTGATGTAGTGGATATAAACGACAACTCGCCAGGTTTTCCCTCAGATCACATCAATATTGATATTTCAGAGAATGCAGCTGCTGGGACACGTTTCCCTCTAACAATTGCGCATGACTCAGATTCTGGGGGAAACGGAATAAAGACTTATCAGGTCACCAGAGATGATTACAATACATTTTCTTTGGACTTGAAATTGAGGGGCGAGGGAACCATCTATCCTGAATTGGTAGTTCAGCGACCTCTAGATAGGGAGGATCAGTCCCATCATACCCTCCTTTTGACAGCCATTGATGGAGGGGAGTATCCAAGATCAGGGTCCATGCAAATCAATGTGAGAGTTACTGATTCAAATGATAATAGCCCAGTATTTGACAAACCCGCCTATGTGCTGGAGCTCCCTGAAAACTCACCACCTGGGAAAATGCTGATAGATCTGAATGCAACAGACCAAGATGAGGGCAGCAATGGACAGGTAGTCTATTCTTTCAGTGGATATGCATCTGATAGAGTCCAGGAGTTGTTTTCTATTGACCCCAACACAGGTGTAATAAAGATTCAGGGAGAAATTGACTATGAAGAGAATCCAACCATTGAATTTGACGTGCAGGCCAAGGATCTGGGGCCTAACCCCATCCCTGGCCATTGTAAGATTTCAGTCAAAGTGCTTGACAAGAATGATAATTGGCCTGTCATAAGTTTTGTCTCAGTCCGTCAGGGAGCTATCAGTGAGGCAGCGCCTCCAGAATCTGTCATCGCCCTGGTGAGAGTCACTGATAAGGATTCTGGGAGAAATGGCCAGCTCCAATGCAGAGTGCTTGGCAATGTACCATTCAGGCTGCAGGAAAACAATGATAATTTTTACACTCTGCTCACAGACAGACCTCTAGACAGGGAACTGAAAGACGAATATAACGTGACTATAGTGGCCAGAGACAACGGAATACCTTCGTTGAATTACACCAAATCGTTCACAGTGAAAATCTTAGATGAGAATGATAATGCACCACGTTTCACCAAGACCATCTATGTGCTCCAGGTGCCTGAGAACAACATCCCAGGGGAGTACTTAGGCTCAGTTCTGGCTCATGATCCAGATATAGGTCGGAATGGAACTGTGTCTTACTCCATTTTGCCATCGCACATCGGAGACGTGTCAGTTTACACCTACGTGTCTGTCAATCCTACCAACGGAGCCATATACGCCTCAAGGTCTTTCAACTACGAACAAACTAAGTTCTTTGAGTTCAATGTTCAAGCTAAAGACGCAGGGTCTCCTCATATGGAGAGCAGTGCCACAGTCAGGGTCAGTGTGCTTGACGTCAATGACAATCTACCCGTTATTGTATTACCCCTCCTGCTAAATGACACTGCAGAAATCATGATCCCTAGAAATGTAGGCCTGGGGTACATAGTGACCACGGTAAGAGCAGTCGACCACGACTACGGCGAGAGTGGTCGTCTGACCTACGAGATCTCTGAGGGTAACGAGGAGCACCTGTTTGAGATGGACCCTGTGGCCGGCGAGGTCAGGACTGCCCATGCTGTGTGGGAGGATGTGGCCCCAGCTGTAGAGCTGGTAGTGAAGGTAACCGATCACGGCAAGCCCCCACTTTCTGCTGTGGCCAAGCTGATCATTAAGGCCAGCACAGGAGCCATGGCAGGAGGGGAGTCCAGGGCTAGCGGGGAGCAGCAGCACTGGGACTTGTCCCTGCCCCTCATCGTCACCCTTTGCATCATCTCTGTCATGCTGCTGGCTGTCATGACTGCCATCGCCGTTAAGTCCAAGCATCAAGATAAGGAGGCTGGGAATTATAAGTGCCGCATGGCTGAGTACTCCAACTCCAATCCCCCAGTGGGGAAGGGCAAGAAGAAAAGGATCAACAAGAATGAAATCATGCTGGTGCAGAGCGAGATGGAGGAGAGGGACTCTGTGAGCAGGATGAACGTGGTGAGCAGCCCGTCTCTCATCACCTCACCTATCTGTTTCGACTACCAGACGACCAGCCCCCTGCCTCTCACGCTGCCCAGGTCAGAGGTCATGTACCTGAAAACCACCTCCAACAGCCTGACGATGCCTCGGGCTGGCTGTCACTCAAGCTTCGCGGGGCTTACCACAGAGACTCCTATGAATAGAATGTCAGTGATACAGGTGAGAAACAGAATCATTGTACCATATTTTTTTATGGCCTTTTATTCTTCCATGGTATTTTATACAAATCTGCCACAAGATATGTAATTCTTTAAATCAATACTCAGGCACCATGCAATCAGACATCCTTGTTATCATTTTGTATTCCCTGTCTGGCGCCATATGATGCAGATTGAAGGACAAAAAATGCAGCATGATACACCACAAGCATATTGAAGAAATAATATATGAAAAGATACTGTATTTTTTATACCGGTTGTTAGTGTGCTAGAATAGATTGTTTGTGATCTACATTTCCTCCACAGAGATCCTAACCAAATTGTCCCATTATGAGTCACTTCTAGCAGCACCTTACAGGTGGTCTAAATAACCAGGAAACCATTTCTGTAAGATATGCAAACCGTGTGGGTCTTGGACTGCGCTGCTGTACTGCCACTGCCAGATCCTCCTGCCACAGAGTGAAAACAAAACCCTGCCCGAAATCTGGGATTGGACAGGTGTTTGAACAGCTTGTCTGATCACATTAGTGAAATATTTTGTGCCAGACAGCTAGATGCACACAGCATAACCTTACAATCCCACTTCTTGCCCTCCACAAACATGGGCCAGTTCCACAAATCCAAATCCAATGTTGGCAAGATAAGCCATTAATAGGGTCCAGCCCTGCCTTGTAAGAGATGACAAGGCTGCTTATGCAAGCCAGCATATTAAATTGACAAGGAGTGCATGTAATTTTATTTAGCACAGCGGTCTTTTCAGTTGTAAATTATGTAAATATCTAGGACAGTCTCCGAGACAGTCTCATTTGGAGATGATAACACTGATGACAAGAGCTGGCGCTGTCACCAGTTGCTAGGGCATGTGGGTGTGATCAACACAAACACATTATTCTCAAGATGAGAAAAAACAAGGATGCAGATGACAGTGGCTGATGCATTTCTTCTCTCCCTCGCCAAACAGGCACATATGGACATAAAGGAGATTTGTTCTTATCAGGGAGCCACTGATAGCTGCTGCTCTCTCACACTGGAATATGCTTTATTGAAGCTAGAGTCCTTAATTTAAACAATAACAAAGTGGACATCCCGCCTCTGTTTTGATAAAAAGCTGAGTTAGAGTTAATAAAATGGATGTAGCAAGTAAGGATTTAATGTGTTCCTAAATGCTTCAGATGTACAGATCTGAATGCAGGCCAAGCCATAGTTAATGGAGGTGTCCTTTGAATATGTCATATTGCTCATATAAACTGTTGCACACAGGGAAACTATTCTGGTGCACAATACACAAATAATTATCTCTCTTCAATTCTCAGACGGATAATTTTCCCTCGGAGCCCAATTATACGTCCAACAGGCAGCCATTTGCTCAAAGGTAAGGCCGCTAAATGATAACTACCTGACAACCGCCATTTACATTCTATTCAATATCAAGCCATCAGAACAAGCACGTCAAATAGGGCGCAAGGGCGATCACAGGAAAGACAGACGGAAGCCACCACCAATGAGTTATGTTTCCCCCCCCTGTCTCCTCATCCTGCAGCAGCTCAACATTTAAGGATGCAGAGCGAGCGAGCCTCCGAGACAGTGGCCATGGTGATAGTGACCAGGCTGATAGTGACCAGGATACTAATAAAGGCTCCCACTGCGACACGTCTGCCAGGGAGGCCATCAAGATGAAAGCCACAGCGGTTAATGGCCAGCCTCTCGAGCAGGGTGAGTGGAGGCTCTCTCTCTCTCTCTGACATCTTGAAGATGCTTAACGGACACTTGTATCAGACCCTTGTTTTTCCAATCACTGCACCAAGCCAAAATGCACTACAAACACATGTACACAGTCTGTTTATCCCCAATCCTACAGTACCATCCTCAGGGTAAAGCTAAAGCAAATAATGATAGTACAGTGTACACCTCAAAGAGATTCCTGAAATCACAATACTTAAACAAGATTTCAGCAGTATGAATGATATGCAATTACAATTTAGTCATTCAGGACAGGGTATCCCAAAGTCAGTTCTGGGGGCCCCCCATGTGCACATTTGAGTTTTTTCCCTAGCACTACACAGCTGATTCAAATAATCATAGCCTGATGATGAGTGCACCCAGGGGGGGGCCCAAGACTAAGTTTGGGAAACTCTGATCTAGCAGACTTACAGTAGTGAGTGCATACATTTTCATACTGGCCCCGGATGGGATTCAAAACCACAACCCGAGCGTTGCAAGCACCATGCTCTACCAACTGAGCAACACGGGACCAGCGGGATCTACCAACTGAGCTACACAGGACATAGGCAGCAGTAATTAAATCTTAGCTCTATGAGGCAGCATGATAATGTAGCTCAGCCCATATGGAAAAAAATACATTTAAAGGGATACTTCGGGATTTGATCTACATCAGAATCAGATGAACTGTTGGATACTATTTTTTTATTTCTTTAAATATAATTTTGGGTGCATTTTCAGGATACATTTGAAAACGTAAAGAATTGGCCAAATCATATATACATTAAAATACATCTTGACATACATTGCAAATTGTATTTAAAATGCATTTGAAAAGGTATTTAAAATACATCTGAAAATGTATTTAAAATGCATCTGAAAAAAGTAGGAAATATATTTTAGAAAATATATGATTTGGCCAATTCTTTATTTTCAAATGTATTCTGGAAATGCATCTAATTCAAGGATTTGACTTTATTTTTACTGTTTTATACATTGTGGAATAATAGTGAAGACATCAAAACTATGAAATAAAACATGTGGAATCATGTAGTAACAAAAAAGTGTGAAACAAATCAAAATGTATTTTATATTTGAGATTCTTCAAATAGCCACCCTTTGCCTTGATGACAGCTTTGCACACTCTTGGCATTCTCTCAACCAGCGAGATGAGGTAGTCACCTGGAATGCATTTCAATTAACAGGTGTGCCTTGTAAAAAGTTAATATGTGGCATTTCTTTCCTTCTTAATGCGTTTGAGCCAATCAGTTGTGTTGTGACATGGTAGCAGTGGTATACAGAAGAAAGCCCTATTTGGTAAAATACCAAGTCCGTATTATGTCAAGAACAGCTCAAATAAGCAAAGATAAATGACAGTCCATCATTACTTTAAGACATGAAGGTCAGTCAATCTGGAAAATTTCAAGAAAGAAAGTTTGAAAGTTTCTTCAAGTGCAGTCGCAAAAACAATCAAGCACTATGATGAAACTGGCTCTCCACAGGAAAGGAAGACCCAGAGTTACCTCTGCTGCAGAGGATAAGTTCATTAGAGTTAACTGCACCTCAGATTGCAGCACAAATAAATGCTTCACAGAGTTCAAGTAACAGAAACATCTCAACATCAACTGTTCAGAGGAGACTGCGTGAATCAGGCCTTCATGGTCAAATTGCTGCAAGAAACCACTACTAAAGGACACCAATAATAAGAAGAGACTTTCTTGGGCCAAGAAACACGAGCAATGGACATTAGACCGGTGGAAATTTGTCCTTTGGTCTGATATGCCCAAATTTTAGACTTTTGTTTCCAACTGCTGTGTCTTTGTGAGATGCAGAGTAGGTGAACGGATGATATCTGCATGTGTGGTTCCCACTTTGAAGCATGGAGGAGGAGGTGTGATGGTGTAGGTGTGCTTTGCTGGTGACACTGTCAGTGATTTATTTAGAATTCAAGGCACACTTAACCAGCATGGCTACCACAGCATTTTGCAGCGTTACGCCATCCCATCTGGTTTGCACTTAGTGGGACTACCATTTGTTTTTCAATGGGACAATGACCCAACACCCATCCAGTCTGTGTAAGGGCTATTTGACCAAGAAGGAGCGTGATGGAGTGCCGCGTCAGATGCCCTGGCCTCCACAATCACCGAACCTCATCTCAATTGAGATGGTGTGTGATGAGTTGGACCGCAGAGTGAAGGAAAAGCAGCCAACACGTGCTGAGCATATGTGGGAACTCCTTCAAGACTTTTGGAAAAGCATTCCAGGTGAAGCAAGTTAAGAGAATGCCAAAGGTGTGCAAAGCTTTTTTATTTACTATATGATTCCATATGTGTTATTTCATAGTTTTGATGTCTTCACTATTATTCTTCAATGTATAAAATAGTAAAAATAAAGAAAAACCCTTGAATGAATAGTTGTATCCAAACTTTTGACTGGTACTGTATATTTTATGTTTATATTTTTCAATGTCACATTAAATAAACTTTGCATTACGAAATCTGTAAATATTTTATTTAAAACAATTATGGAACTGAATCTGGGTTGTTGATTGCTTCTGGTGGGGTGTTTCATCTGATTTCATACACTATATATACAAAAGTATGTGGACAGCGCTTCAAATTTATGGATTTGGCTATTACAGCCACACTCGTTGCTGACAGATGTATAAAATTGAGCACACAGCCATGCAATCTCAATAGACAAACATTGGCAGTAGAATGGCCTTACTGAAGAGCTCAGTGACTTTCAACGTGGCACCGCCATAGGATGCCACCTTTCCAACAAGTCAGTTCGTCAAATTTCAGCCCTACTAGAGATGCCCCGGTCAACTGTAAGTGCTGTTATTGTGAAGTGGAAACATCTAGGAGCAACAACGGCTCAGCCGTGAAGTGGTAGGCCTTACGAGCTCGCAGAACGGGACCACCGAGTGCTGAAGCGCGTAAAAATCGTCTATCCTCGGTTGCAGTACTCACTACGAGTTCCAAACTCCCTCTGGAAGCAACATCAGCACAACTGATGACATCCCGAGTGGTGCAGCGATCTAAGGCACTGCGTCTCAGTGCTAGAGGCGTCACTACAGACCCTGGTTTGATCCCGGGCTGTATCACAACCCGGCCGTGATCGGGAGTCCAATAGAGCACAATTGGCACAATTGGCACAATTGGCACAATTGGCCCAGCGTCGTCTGCGTTAGGGGAGGGTTTCGCCGGGGTAGGCCGTCATTGTAAATAAGAATTTATTCTTAACTGACTTGCCTAGTAAAATTAAGGTTAAATAAAAAAACGACTGTTCTCCAGGAGCTTCATGAAATTGGTTTCCATGGCCAAGCAGCCAGACACACAAGCCTAAGATTGCTATGCCAAGCTTCGGGCTGGAGTGGTGTAAAGCTCGCCGCCATTGGACTCTGGAGCAGTGGAAACACGTTCTCTGGAGTGATGAATCATGCTTTACCATCTGGCAGTCTGACGGACTAATCTGGGTTTGGTGGAGGATGCCAGGAGAACGCTACCTGCCCCAATGCATAGTACCAACTGTGACGTTTGGTGCAGGAGGAATAAGGGTCTGGGGCTGTTTTTTATGGTTCGGGCTATGCCCCTTAGTTCCAGTGAAGCGAAATCTTAACGCTACAGCATACAATGATATTATAGACGATTCTGTGCTTCCAACTTTGTGGCAACAGTTTGGGGAAGGCCCTTTCCTGTTTCATCATGACAATGCCCCTGTGCAGAAATCGAGGTTCATACAGAAATTGTTTGTTGAGATTGGTATGGAAGAACTTGACTGGCCTGCACAGAGCCCTGACCTCAACCCCATCGAACACCTTTGGGATGAATTGGAACGCCGACTGCGAGCCAGGCCTAATTGCCCAACATCATCGCCGACCTCACTAATGCTCTTGTGGCTGAATGGAAGCAAGTCCCCGCAGCAATGTTCCAACATCTAGTGGAAAGCCTTCCCAGAAGAGTGGAGTTGTTGCAGCAAAGGTGGGACCAACATATTAATGCCCATGATTTTGGAATGAGATGTTCGACAAGCAGGTGTCCACATACTTTTGGTTGTGTAGTGTATCAGTAAAGAAAAAGGAAATGTTGAATCAAATTGGGAAATAATGTAGATTGCTTGAGCATTTATTGAACACATATTCAACTCAAGTTCAATCTTACTTTCAAAAATATCGCTGCTTTCATTAAGACATCAGGCAGGCACCATCAGTTTGCACCATCGATGTTGCTGTGGACAGGGGAATTAGGGGAGTGTATTAAATTGCAGATAGGCAATTTAGAATTCAAAATGATGTGCATTGTTTTTAAAAAGGATTGCAGCATGTCTAACATTTTTCTTTCCCGTTTAGTCCATTCCCTTGGACAACATTCTTAGCATTGACTCACAAATCCAAGCCTTATTAATCTCTATTTACAATTACTTAATGATCTTCCGGGCTACACAGCATATTCTTCCATTAAAGGTCCTGAACAGTCATTCTGAAAAGTACTTTTTCTTTCATGGCCAACTACCAGGAAATTTGAAAAGACAGGCTGAGTGGGTGGGGAGTTTATATTCAGAGCTCTCCGTGACTGATACCTCTTTGAAACGCCTATGTCAAGCAAGTTGGATGCAGTGGGCAATGCTGCAGTAACAACATCTTAAGCAAATGTGGTGACGCCCAAAGCAACTGAAACAACAACTTCAAATTGAAATCACTAACTTTCTTTATAAAGTACATGGCGGATAAAAGCTATTATGACAGGCCTGATGGAAATGTTTCTGTACACTTTCCAAATGTCAAAAAATAATAAAACGCTAGCAAGGTGGGATCTTTTTGTGTCGGTAAAATGAATTATGTGAAAAATGTGAGTAGAAACGTTTTTACGCGCAAATATTGATATGATATTTGATATGACCATCATATCAAAGTAAACTTAGAGTCACATGATGACATGTTGTGTGATCCTCCCACTACGACATGTCGGGAAAGCATGCAGTTTATTAGGCTACAGATGAAGTAACATTTCTACATTGGTAAATTAGTCTAGTGGCCAGCTATCTAAACTTGGTCAAATTACCGACCGGGGTGGGGCCCATTTGATCATCAGTTATCATATTAAAAACGGCAAACATATTCCTCCACCCTATGGCAAAAATATGTTGAGTTGCAGGAAATTAGCTGTAAAACTGCACATTCTTCTCTCCGCCCCATGGCAAAATGACTAGAATTGCAGGAAATTAACTTTAAAACTAAAAAAAATTCTCTTCACTGTAACGAGAGGTGCCGCTAAAATATTTTGCTCGCCAGTTGGATGGAAACCTAGTTAATGATATAAAAAAAAACATCACCCATTTGGCAGGTCTCTTGTGATGCGGTTCACAGCAGCAAATAACAGATGTGTTGACTTGACAACTGCGTCTGAGTTTTGAACGACCCTCCTCCCTTTTGTTCCATGCTGGCTGTATACCTAGCTAGCCAGTAACTAGCTAACACCAGACATGAATAGGGTAAACATTTAATTATATTAGCTGACACTCCACAGTTAAATCTTGGCACCAGTAGTGTAGCTATATATCTATATAAGCCACGCCCCTCTGCAAACACGACTTCTCCGATGTTGGTTACAAGGCGATACTAGGTAAGAAAATATCATGTTACCATTGGTGTATTCAAATGAGAGTTAAGGTGATGTCACCTTGTCCCCTTAATAATTAATTAAAGCATTTGACATGGGGAGGGCACCAGTAACTTTATAATCAAACTTTATCAATGTAGAAGCAACAGACATTTTTCAGACTTTGGTCATCATACTTTGATCTGGTTTCCTTCAAATATCATTAAATTTCATGAAACATGATTTTGGCTGTTCATGACCTACGGAAACAAAATGGAACAGACACATTTTAAGATTAGTAGAGGAGTTAGAAACATGACAGTCAAAGCTTACAAAGTCATGCAGCTATAAATATCTTTACCTCTGTGAAGAAAAGAGAAATGGTGAATCAAATTTGGAAAAAAATATACATTGCTTGACTGCTTATTAAACACCTTAGTTAGCAAATGTTCTATCTTACCTAAACAAATGATGCTGCTATCTTTAGGACATCAGGTATCATCAGTTTGGATCATCAGTGTTGCTGTGGACAGGTTAATTAGTAATTAGGGGGATGTATTAATTGATCAGCAGTTTATAATTAAAAGTGGCTGCATGGTTCTGCTTGGTTCTGCAGATTTGCAGCTTGTCCAGCATTCTTCTGACACATTTTGTCCAAAATACAATTCTTGCCTAGCATTGATAAACACAATTACAAGGCTTGCACTGCTTTAATTTACATTATCATGCCTTCAGGTCAGCACATCATCTGCATTCAACTAATGGAAACAAAATAAGGCAGACACATTTGAAGAGTTATTGAAGTAGCTAGCTAGCTGGCTAATCGGTATACGCAGTCATGTTTGATTGTTGGGCTCAATCAATGGAAGCTATAGCAAGGAACAGTTGGTTAGCCAACTTAGCAAATTTAGCTTTCCGCTACAGTATATACAATTTTCTATTTTTACCGAGCTAGCTAGACCATAATACTCATAATTTGTGTATACCCTTACAACAACAAAAAAACACACAATAAAGCATGGTTTTCAGACAAATATGTGTGAACACGTGTGAACAAATCACTTGGAAATGTAATGTGATAAAAACAGACAGTTGGTTTTCAGACACACGTGAAGTTTCACATGGATTTTTCACATGTACATTTTTTTACTTGATTCAGACACATGTGGTTTCCCAACATTTCACATGTGATATTATAAGTTTCACATTTGTGCCTTTGTAACTGGTCGGGATTACAACCCGGGTCTCACACAACGTCTTGACGATTCGACCAAGAGGGCCAACACTAATTTTGAAGTCGCAAGCGGGCCTACCTCACCCCGTGACCATTTTCAACCATGACCGACTCATGTCCGTTACACTTTCACATGTGTATTTTCACACTTTAATGTCAACTAGGGCTGTTAAACGATTACATTTTTTTATAGAGTTGCTAAAATTGAGCTGTAATTTATTGTGGATGTTTTCAATGTATTTTGAACACTTTCGGACAATGTGCCCCCAAAAAATTGTGCATTAAATTACAAAAAGTTAACTTGAGTTAACTGATTAACTCTGCCAGTACTAATTTTAACATGTTAAACAGGATAAATAAGGAGACACGGAGCGTTAGCTTCTCAGTTTTTTTCTCTGTTCTTCTTCCAACGGTCACTGACCAACGTATGAAGAACAGAGGCGTGTGTCTGCAGCAGTAACACTCAATGGATGGCTCAGAAATAAGAAATAATGCATATTGAATATTTATACTCAGGTAGGCTAAGTTACCTTTTTACAGAATGGCATTACAGAATTTGCAAATCCATATGTGGAAACATTGCCACTGCAACATGTTAACACCACCTTTTCACATGTGAGGAGAATAACAACATTTCACCATCACATGTGAACTTGCAATTCCACATGTGAAAGTTAGATTTTAATGATGTGAATGTTTTTTACATGTGAAACTGCAACTTAGATTTTCACATGTGAATGGATTTCATGTGAACTTGCAATTCCACATGTGAAAGTGTGGTTTTCACATGTGGAGTTTTATTACATGTGAAACGGCAAATGTGTTTTACATATCCGATTTTCACATGTGAAGGTTTTTAACATGTGAAACTGCAATTCATATGTGAGGTGAAAACATGTTTTTTTCTCAACCGTCGACACACAATACCCCATCATGACAATGTGAAAATACGTTTTTAGACATTTTAGCAAATGTATTGAAAATTAAATACAGAAATATCTAATTTACATAAGTATTCACACCTTTGAGCCAATACTTTGTAGAAGCACCTTTGGCGGTGATTACAGCTTTGAGTCTTTTTAGGTAAATCTCTAAGAGCTTTGGACACCTGGATTATACAATATTTTCCCAATCGTCAAGCTCTGTCAAACTGATTATTGATGATTGCTAGACAGCCATTTTTAAGTCATGCCATAGATTTTCAAGCCGATTTAAGTCAAAACTGGAACACTCGGGAACATCCAACGTCGTCTTTGTAAGCAACTCCAGTGTACAGTTGAAGTCGGAAGATTACATACACCTTAACCAAATACATTTAAACTCAGTTTTTCACAATTCCTGACATTTAATTATAGTAAAAATTCGCTGTATTAGGTCGTTAGGATCACCACTTTATTTTAAGAATGTGAAATGTCAGAATAATAGTAGAGCGAATGATTTATTTCAGATTTTATTTCTTTCATCACATTCCCAGTGGCTCAGAAGTTTACATACACTCAATTAGTATTTGTTTTTTTATTTATGGATAGCCAGGGGCACACTCCAACACTCAGACATAAATATCAAATTATGCATTTGTGTTATTAAGTGAGTCCGCCAGATCAGATGCAGTAGAGATGACCAGGGATGTTCTCTTGATACATGTGTGAATTGGACCAGTTCTTGTCCTGCAAAGCATTCGAAATGTAACAAATACTGTTGGGTGTCAGGGAAAATGTATGGAGTAAAAAGTACATTGTTTTCTTTAGTAATGTAGTGAAGTAATATTAAAAGTTTACATACACCTTAGCCAAATACATTTAAACTCAGTTTTTCACAATTCCTGACATTTAATCCAAGTAAAAATTCCCTGTCTTAGGTCAGTTAGGATCACCACTTTATTTTCTGAATGTGAAATGTCAGAATAATAGTAGAGAGAATGATTTATTTCAGCCTTTATTTCATTCATCACATTCCCAGTGGGTCAGAAGTTTACATACACTCAATTAGTATTTGGTATCATTGCCTTTAAATTGTTGAACTTGGGTCAAATGTTTCAGGTAACCTTCCACAAGCTTTCCACAATAAGTTGGGTGAATTTTGGCCCATTCCTCCTGACAGGGCTGGTGTAACTGAGTCAAGTTTGTAGGCCTCTTTGCTCGCACACGCTTTTTCAGTTCTGCCCACAAATTTCTATAGGATTGAGGTCAGGGCTTTGTGATGGCCACTCCAATACCTTGACTTTGTTGTCCTTAAGCCATTTTGCCACAACTTTGGAAGTATGCTTGGGGTCATTGTCCATTTGGAAGACCCATTTGTGACCAAGCTTTAACTTCCTGACTGATGTCTTGAGATGTTGCTTCAATATATCCACATAATTTACCTTCCTTGTGATGCCATCTATTTTGTGAAGTGCACCAGTCCACTCTTGCAGCAAAGCACCCCCACAACATGATGCTGCCACCCCCGTGCTTCACGGTTGGGATGGTGTTCTTCAGCTTGCAAGCCTCCCCCTTTTTCCTCCAAACATAACGATGGTCATTATGGCCAAACAGTTCTATTTTTGTTTCATCAGACCAGAGGACAAAAAGTATGATCTTTGTCCCCATGGGCAGTTGCAAACCGTAGTTTGGCTTTTTTATGGCCGTTTTGGAGCAGTGGCTTCTTCCTTGCTGAGGGGCCTTTCAGGTTATATCAATATAGGACTCATTTTACTGTGGATATAGATACTTTTGTACCAGTTTCCTCCAGCATCTTCACAAGGTCCTTTGCTGTTGTTCTGGGATTGATTTGCACTTTTCTCACCAAAGTACATTCATCTCTAGGAGACAGAACGTGTCTCCTTCCTGAGCGGCATGATGGCTGCGTGGTCCCATGGTGTTTATACTTGCGTACTATTGTTTGTACAGATGAACGTGGTACCTTCAGTCATTTGGAAATTGCTCCAAAGGATGAACCAGAGTTGTGGAGGTCTACAATTTTTTTCTGAGGTCTTGGCTGATTTCTTTTGATTTTCCCATGATGTCAAGCAAAGAGGCACTGAGTTTGAAGGTAGGCCTTGAAATACATCCACAAGTACACCTCGAATTGACTCAAGTGATGTCATTTAGCCTATCAGAAGCTTTTAAAGCCATGACATCATTTTATGGAATTTTCCAAGCTGTTTAAAGGAACAGTCAACTTAGTGTATGTAAACTTCTGACCCATTGGAATTGTGATACAGTTATAATTGTGATACAAATTGTGATACAATTATAAGTGAAATAATCCGTCTGTAAACAATTCTTGGAAAAATTACTTGTGTCATGCACAAAGTAGATGTCCTAACCGACTTGCCAAAACTATAGTTTGTTAACAAGACATTTTTGGAATGGTTGAAAAAGGAGTTTTAATGACTCCAACCTCAGTGTATGTAAACTTCCAACTTCAACTGTATGTTTGGCCTTGTGTTTTATGTTATTGTCCTGCTGAAAAGTGAATTCAACTCCCAGTCCCCCAGCAGACTGAACTAGGTTTTCCTCTAGGATTTTGCCTGTGCTTATAGCTGTATTCTGTTTATTTTTATCCTAAAAAAACTCCTTAATCCTTGCTGATGACAAGCATACCAATAACATGATGAAGCCACCACCACGCTTGAAAATATGAAGAGTGGTACTCAGTTGTGTGTTGTGTTGTATTTTGCCCAAAACATAACACTTTATAATCAGGACAAAAAGTTAATTTCTTTGCAGTATTACTTAAGTGCCTTGTTGCAAACAGGATGCATGTTTTGGAATATTTATATTCTGTACAGGCTTCCTTTCATTTAGGTTAATATTGTGGAGTAACTACAATGTTGTTGATCCATCCTCAGTTTTCTCATATCACAACCATTAAAGCTCTGTCACTGTTTTAATATCACCATTGGCCTCATGGTGTAATCCCTAAACAGTGACCTTCCTCTCTGGCAACTGAGTTAGGAAGGAAGCCTGTATCTTTGTAGTGACTGGGTGTATTGATACACCATCCAAAGCCTAATTAATAACTTCACCATGCGTAAAGGGATATAGTGGCTTGCGAAAGTATTCACCCCCCTTGGCATTTTTCCTATTTTGTTGCCTTACAACCTTAAAATAGATTTTTGGGGGGATTTGTATCATTTGATTTATACAACATGCCTACCACTTTGAAGATGCCAAATATGATTTATTGTGAAACAAACAAGAAATAAGACAAAAAAAATGAAAACTTGAGTGTTCATAACTATTCACCCCCCCCCCAAATTCACCCTCCCCCCCAAAGACAGCTGCAAGTCTCTTGGGGTATGTCTCTATAAGCTTGGCACATCTAGCCACTGGGATTTTTGCCCATTCTTCAAGGCAAAACTGCTCCAGCTCCTTCAAGTTGGATGGGTTCCGCTGGTGTACAGCAATCTTTAAGTCATACTACAGATTCTCAATTGGATTGTGGTCTGGGCTTTGACTAGGCCATTCCAAGACATTTAAATATTTCCCCTTAAACCACTCAAGTGTTGCTTTAGCAGTATGCTTATGGTCATTGTCCTGCTGGAAGGTGAACCTCCATCCCAGTCTCAAATCTCTGGAAGACTGAAACAGGTTTCCCTCAAGAATTTCCCTGTATTTAGCACCATCCATCATTCCTTCAATTCTGACCAGTTTCCCAGTCCCTGCCAATGAAAAACATGCCCACAGCATGATGCTGCCACCACCATGCTTCACTGTGAGGATGGTATTCACTGGGTGGGGAGAGGTGTTGGGTATGCGCCAGACATAGCGTTTTCCTTGATGGCCAAAAAGCTCAATTTTAGTCTCATCTGACCAGAGTACCTTCTTCCATATGTTTGGGGAGTCTCCCACACGTGTTTGCTTATTTTCTTCTTTAAGCAATGGCTTTTTTCTGGCCACTCTTCCGTAAAGCCCAGCTCTGTGGAGTGTACGGCATAAAGTGGTCCTATGGACAGATACTCCAATCTCCGCTGTGGAGCTTTGCAGCTCCTTCAGGGTTATCGTTGGTCTCTTTGTTGCCTCTCTGATTAATGCCCTCCTTGCCTGGTCGGTGAGTTTTGATGGGCGGCCCTCTCTTGGCAGGTTTGTTGTGGTGCCATATTCTTTAAATTTTTTAATAATGGATTTAATGGTGCTCCGTGGGATATTCAAAGCTTCAGATATTTTTTTATAACCCAACCCTCATCTGTACTTCTCCACAACTTTGTCCCTGACATGTTTGGAGAGCTCCTTGGTGGTGCCCCTTGCTTAGTGGTGCCCCTTGCTTAGTGGTGTTGCAGACTCTGGGGCCTTTCAGAACAAGTGAATCATGTGACAGATCATGACACTTATATTGCACACATGTGGACTTTATTTAAGTAATTATGTGACTTCTGAAGGTAATTGGTTGCACCAGATCTTATTTAGGGGCTTCATAGCAAAGGGGGTGAATACATACGCATGCACTACTTTTCCGTTTAAAAAAAAAAGTTATTTTTTTCATTTCACTTCACCAATTTGGACTATTTTGTGTATGTCCATTACATAAAATCCAAATCCATTTAAATTACAGGTTGTAATGCAACAAAATAGGAAAAACACCAAGGGGGTGAATACTTTGGAAATGTAATGTATTTAGCTTCTGCTTATTTTATTTGTACACATCTACCAATCGGTGCCCTTCTTTGCGAGGCATTGAAAAATCTCCCTGGTCTTTGTGGTTGAATATGTGCTTGACATTCACTACTTGACTGAGATAGTTGTATATGTGGGATATGGGAGAGAGAGAATGGGTAGTTATTAAAAAAACATGTTAGCCACTATTATTGAACATGCAACCCGCAAAACACCAGTCTCAATGTCCAAAGTGAAGAGGCAACTCCAGGATGCTGGCCTTCTAGGGATAGTTGCAAACAAAAAGCCATATCTCAGACTGGCCAATAAAAATAAAATATTAAGATGGACAAAAGAACACAGACACTGGACAGAGGAATTCTGCCAGCATTCGGCCAGCATCCCGGAGTCGCCTCTTCACTGTTGATGTTGAGACTGGTGTTTTGCGGATACTATTTAATGAAGCTGCCGGTTGAGGACGTGAGGCATCTGTTTCTCAAACTAGACACTCTAATGTGCTTGTTCTCTTGCTCAGTTGTGCACCGGGGCCTCCCATTCCTATTTCTATTCTGGTTAGAGCCTGTTTGTGCTGTTCTGTGAAGGGATTAGTACACAGCGTTGTACCAGATCTTCAGTTTCTTGGCAATTTCTCGCTTGGAATAGCCTTCATTTCTCAGAACAAGAATAGACTGACGAGTTTCAGAAGAAAGTTCTTTGTTTCTGGCCATTTTGAGCCTGTAATCGAACCCACAAATGCTGATGCTCCAGATACTCAACTAGTCTAAAAGAAGGCCAGTTTTATTGCTTATTTATCAGCACAACAGTTTTCAGCTGTGCTAACATAATTGCAAAAGGGTTTTCTAATGATCAATTAGCCTTTTAAAATGATTAACTTGGATTAGCTAACACAATGTGCCGTTGGAACACAGGAGTGATGGTTGCTGATAATGGGCCTCTGTACGCCTATGTAGATATTCCATAAAAATCTGCCGTTTCCAGCTACAATAGTCATTTACAACATTTCTGATCAATTTGATGTTATTTTAATGGCCAAAAAATATGCTTTTCTTTCAAAAACAAGGACATTTCTAAGTGACCCCAAACTTTTGAACGAATCCATTTTGAGTACAGGAAATATATTTCAATGTATATTTTTTCTGCATTGAAGTCCTGTGGCAGAAATGTGGAGCTGCACTGCCAATATGAAATGAAGGCACCAGAGTGGAAAGTAGATGATAGTTAAGAGGATAAAAGGGTCCATTGGCTGAAGGAAAGAATGTTCAAACATCCTCTGCCGGCTTTAGCATTCAAACGAGCTCATATGCATGGTATAGTGTACCTCTATGGCTGTCTCATTTGATCATTTCATTATTTGATTATAAACTTCCTTCAAGCTTGAATTGGAAGACAGGGACAAAAGAGCATGACAGACGCTTTCAGTACAAACAGACAGGTAGCTTTTGGTGGCTCTTGACAATGTTTTCATACAGCTTTTCTGCGGGCGACATTCTCAGTTGCCTTGTCTGGAATCTTAAATGGAATGTTAGAATGGACTGTTAGAATGGACATAGAAAAAATAGGAGTATGTCATACCAGCTATGTCAAGTCTTGTTGACGTGCTCAATAGAATCATACAATCATTGATGAATTTCAATTTCCACCAGTCAAGTCCTTTTCACCACTGGTCGGATTATGATTGGTTTATGTAGCTCTTTTCCTGCATGATATGATGCATATAAAAGATAAGGCACGTCTCCCATAAAAGTCAGTTTGTCTGCAGCCGGAAAGATAATGGAGGACTTGACTGAAGTGGGGCTGGTTCTCATTTCCCTCAGTGAGAGACAGAAGTGTCTTGGAATTGAATGGCTGTGGTCATCAGATCCCTGTGCAGTGCTTTCCACTCCATTTGCATTGCTATGAGCTGTTTGTTTGTGGCGTGCTCAGGAGGACAGCGATGGGCACACTGTTGTGGTTGCCAGGGGGACTTGTGGGATTGTGTGTGTGCGTGTGTGTCAGGGGAAACGGCAGGGCCATGCTCTCTCTGTGGGAGGTGTAAATTCAATCACACTTTTCTGGAGCACATATTTCTGAGTCTGATTCTCCAGCCCCTGTTCAAAGGCCAATCAAATGGAAAGATATTGAAAGAGATGTTTCATATGTGCAGAGTTGAATTTACACACAGCACTGATGCTTACTTGACTGGAATGTCAATTAATTTAAAGGACTACATTTTTAAGATAAGAGAAATGCAAAGAACTGGGGCAATGCATTTAATATTAATAGCTTGTGTTAACGCTTTTTTTCTGATGTACTCTGAGTTGTCTTTGGTTGTAGAAAATGTACAGCAGTTTAAAGCGAAGCTAATTGTCGCATTAAATGTGTACTGTAAGGGTTTGTCAGTTCTACATTGAATGTACATTGAGTGTGCAGACAGTTCATCCTCCAAGCACGAAAAGTCAGACGGTTTCTGCATTATGTATATTTTCTATAGGCCACAGTGCACACATACTGGTTTGTGGGAAGTGTGGATACAGTATATGTTCTTTATCTCTAGGAAAATAAGTATTGAAATCCAGCAAGTTGTGCAGGTAGCCTGGAACAATAGTTTAGACTTAATGCAAAGAGCACTATACAGGAAAACCGAGCAGTCTTTGAATCATATCCCGAGAAGCCCTAACACAAAAGGCCACAACAGTGGATTAAGTAGTGTTTTTGTATTTTCACCTTTATCAAAGACTCCAGTCTCCTCTCAGCTTTGATACAGGTAATTTATGCACCTGTGCGTCTCTCAATTGCGTCCCCCTCTGAATATGTATTGTCTCCAGGAGAAACCAGGTGCATACATCTTGGGGTTCTCTGTTGCTAGGCTTTGTCTGTTTCTATTTATAATGACCAGGCAGGTTCTTTTCTTGGAAAACATGTTTTTCCCTTCAACTTAACCATAGTACACCACCCGTGTGATCCCTTTAAATGGGTCCTTTGTGTCCCTGGCTTTTAAAAAGCATCCACAAGGCATATCACTGCAATTGTAGACCCATTAAACATGATTAGTCCTCGAACTCTAAGGTGCCTTAAGAGATTTAAATTATACTGACTGTGGCAGGATCATGGCAAGGCACAGCCTGTCTACTCTTGCTATTTTTTGTAAGATACCAATGTCTTTAGGAATAGCTGCAGTATTGTATGTACAAGGGAAGGAGGTAACATACAGATGTAGGATCTTAATTTGAGCCAGTTTGCTACAGCAGGAAAATAATAAATTTTTGTGTGTGAAATATTATGTGGATTATAATTAATGGGAATTTTTGTAAGAGTTGATATATTTTTTGTAAGGGAAAATCAAGTCTGAAATTTAAAAATGTAAGTTACAAGTTTCGAAATCCTTGTTAACACCTCAAATACACTTTTTCCTGGAATGCAACAGGGTGATCAAGTTAAGATCCTACTGTACATCTGCATGGTTGGTCTGTGTTGTACGAGACATGAACACACAAATCCTGATAACGAAGAGCTATTGTTCCAGGCCAGGTGTGCTTCTTTGCCTATTAGCTGTGAAAAGAAATGGTCACTGTGAGTCGAGATATGATAGTTTCCTATATTTAACCACTTGCCATATGTGTTGCAAAATTAACATAAAATGCATTGTTAGCACCTATCTTAATGGGTGCTCATACCCTTATATTCATTCTTAATTGTCTGAACTAATTTGAATTCACCGCATACAGTGAGAAGGCAATGCAAAACTGGCTTTTTAGTTCTCTCAGACATAAATGCAGTAGTCCAAAATATAAAGTGCAAATGCTTCAATGAACCTTTTCAATATACAGACCTCTCTCTTTACATCATTGTCAAAGGCTAGATTCTCTGCAGTGGTGAGCGCTACCTCCAAATATAGTTTTTTTTTGTTGGTCTTTTTATATGTATATATGTAAAACTGGTTGGTTTTTTTTCCCTCTGACTGGAGATGAAAGACAGACAAAATGCAATGGGCACTTGACTGTAGTCTGTGGTTCGTCTACCTTGGTGGGTATGCCTTCAAAGCACAGTGATTGTAATGTGTGGTTCGTCTACCTTGGTGGGTATGCCTTCAAAGCACAGTGATTGTAATGTGTGAGACCTACGTTGCAGTTTACATAATCGAACTGTTGTCATTTTGTTCTCCCTTTTGATTTAATATGCATTTTGAACTCACATTTTCTCTTGATCTTGGTCCTGACAGACTGGAAATTGGAGTGGTTGTACTTATTCCCTAGAAATGATTTATTCATTTTTCTATGCTTTTTATTTCAGTATGTGTGGGAGGAGATTGAGCTGGCTCTGAATTTAATTGTGTTCTTTAACTTGCATATTTGATTATACTTTGTAAAGCGATCATCAGTCATTTAATAAGAACTTTGTAAATCTTTCCTTAGGACAAGGCAGATCTGTTCACTGCACAGATGAATGTCGTGCACTGGGCCATTCTGACAGATGCTGGATGCCAAAGTTACGTGTAGGAAGCCAAGCAGACAGCGACGATAATCGCACCAACCTTTTCATCCCAGTGGGAATGGAGGCCATGGTGGAGACAGAGATTTATGGCAGCCTCAACCGGAGTGCAGCCAGAAGAACCCTCAGCACGTTCGGGAAGGAGCAGCGGGAGAGCATCATCCTAGTAGCCAACGTCAAACCCTACTTAAAGTCTCAGCGCGGCCTCAGTCCCCTGCTGCAGGAGTGCTCCTCCGTGTCCAGCAGCCCCACCAAGGGGGACACACCCCTGGACTCCCCAACCAAAGGGCCCAGGGAGGAGGTGGGGAGGGTCGGGGAGGGGGGCTCAGACAGCAGTGCCTACGGACCCCCAGATGGCCAGTGTTCACCGCCCCATACGGAACTAGAGGATCCGTCGTACCTGTCCTGCGACCTCAGTCCCAAGTCCCTGTCCAACAGCCTTATCCACAGCTCTGGGATCAGATCTGGGATCATCAGCCAGGAATGTGGGGGGATGGAGTGCGTCAATCTGGACCAGCGGGACTCTGGGAACTAAAAGGTCAAAGTCTGGGCCTTGCTCTCATTTGGCCGCCATGTGATGAGGTCACAGATGAATGGCGGAGGGGTAATTTGTTTTGACCCAGGAAGGTTCCAGACATGCATTGTATAACCAAAAACCATCAGACATGAACTATCTCTTTTTTTGATTCTGTGGTTTGTTGTTCAAAGTAAAGTGTGTGCTCTTGGTTCTGACTGCTGTGAGCGGAAGGGGGAAAAAACCATTGCTTTCATGCCATTACGTGTTTTCATGGTATACCCTTCAATTTAGATGTCCGTGTTTTACACATTTCAAGCTCCAATTTTGTGAGGCTGTTGAACGAATTGCTCCTGTTAAGCTATTGAGTCCTGTCTGCTTATGTACAGTGAAATGTTTTGTCTTCACTTACTGTAGTGTATGAGAAACATTATTTGGATATTTCAGACAATTGAAATACATATCATTCAAGTATAATACAATGTGAAGTGTCTTATGAACGTTTAAATGCGACTCTGCTCTGGTAAAATAGGGAATGTCGCTTTTCATAAAACAATTTGAGGTCCCTGAAAAATCTAACCGTTTTTTATGAATGTATTTGTAATTTTATCGTCGTCTTCTCTGCAGTTTATGTGCAAATAAGCTGAGCTTTCAAGTGAATATAAGCTGCTGTACTTGTTGTTATTAAATTTGTATACACATGTGCTACTGCGAAACATGGAATGTAATTATTTTTGACAAATGGTGCCTCTAAAGCTATTAAGCTTTGTTATGCCTGAGGATCATAATTCTCTCTCCAAGGTATGGTTCAAGGGCTGACATGATTTATCTTGCTTAATCAACTGTCAGAAAAATCTGCAACCCCACAAACACACACCAACACGAGCCATGACTATTTAAAATAGCGGTCGAGATCCCACTCTCAAGTTAACTTAATATTATCATACTCTTAACCGCAGTCACCTTTCTTTTTACACACCAACTAATTATCTTTTACAGCAAACAAATGAAATCAGACAATATGAAATGCTTTACAGATGTTGGATCTTAATTAATTTGATCCCCCCCTGTTGCAGGAAAACTTTCTGCAATTTTAAACTTGTGTATTTGAGGTTTAAAATGGATTCTGAAGATTGTAATTTCCACTTTGAAATTTCAGGCTTGATTTTCCCTTAGGGACACTGTATCAACCCCTACAAAAATGTCCATTCATTATAATCCACATAATGATTCACCTTTCCTGTTGCTGCAGGATTATTTTCCTGCTGTAGCAAACTGGCTCAAATTAAGATCCTACATCTGTAGTTTATGCAAGTTTCATCGACCTCAGCCCAATAGTGTACCTCATTAAACTGCAAATCAGCCAAACCTATGATGCTTCTATGCTGCTTAAGCATTAAACAAGTCCCCAGTGTATGGTACGTGGGAATTTGTTTAACACTGGTGTGCCTGAATTAAAGCCAGCTGCAGGATAGCCGTCCATTTGAATCAATTTTCCTCTTCCTGACATCCCATTCTGTACCAACCTGAGCAGAATAGAAACCGTTTGTCATGAGAACCACTAGTTCCCAACAAGAAAGAGCACCAGTGCAATAAAATCCCTAGCAGGGGTAAGCACTTCAGGTAAAAGTGATGGACAACAGCAATGATATGGCAGCCCTAGCTCGTTTATCCTGTCTTTGCTGGTTCAGCTCTTTCCAAACATACCATGTTATTCCCTCTGATGCTGTCTGTAGCTCTATCAAACAGTGGCATGGGTTCTGCTAGTGACTAAAGCCGCATAACAGGGGAACTTGAATCCCTTCCAACTCATCTGGCTCTTATACAGTAGGCTACTCTACTGCTACTCTACTGACTATTCACTAAATTGTATTTTTATTATGATGCATTGATTTGTGCTAAATTAGATCACCATCTCAAAAGGCTATGTGTTTCACAATAACTAAATTATCCCCATTAATTGCTTTTTCTATTTTCTCCTGTCTTATCTGAAGCAGTAGAAGACATATGACATCTGTGTGTCATCTCACTGAGAATGCCACAGTGCTTGTTTTCGGGATAACAGGATCCTGTCATGTTCTGAGAGACGAATATAAGTAAGACTCAGTTCCCTCCTCAGGGGAAACATATTAATTTAGATTTTGATTTGCATTTGTTTTCGTTGCTGGTATTGACAATTCCAGACCGAGATGTTGCTGCTCAGCAGGCGGCTCTGATGAGCTCATCTGCATAAGTTGAAATACTCTTTTGAGGGGGAAATTGCGTGGGTCACAGCAACTGATTCCCAATGAAATGCCAGGCAATAATAACACATCGCTCGCTCTACTCCTCTACTTCAATCCCCAGAATTTTAAAACACTAGACATGAAAACAGGCGATAGCAGAATGTCAATCTGAAAGGACTCAGGCAATGTGGTCGAATATACCCCTTGAGATCCTTTAAGATATCACTTACTCTTAACAAATGGCTACAGGTGAAACTCCCACTTGGGCTGCAATTATGCAAAATGTGTTCTTTGAAGAAAACCCTCCTTTAATTAACCCTGTGCAACAACTGCTTGACAGAAATCGGCGACGTGTTGTTGAGGAGCGCTGAATGCAGATTAGGGACGGGCATATCACACACTGTTGGGTGGATGAATATGACTTGTCTTTCACAATGATTACAGTCAGAGTGAATAGGAATTACAGACAATGAAAGCGATCTGTGTAATGCCCCCATTCTTCACCATTTTACATACACAAACGATCTATTCAGATGAGAAAGGAATGAGCAGTGTACCATTCAGTTGGGAAAAATTGACATGCTCACCCTGAGCACATAAGCTTTTAATTCAATAATTCAATAACACACAAGCGATTAAGAGCTTGTTTCTACCTCCACCAAATGCTTTGGGGAATGGTTCCACTTGGTTGAAAGCTGTTGATGAAGAAAAACTCTGAGAGCATGTCATAA
Organism: Salvelinus alpinus; assembly: GCF_045679555.1. Classification (NCBI taxonomy): domain Eukaryota; kingdom Metazoa; phylum Chordata; class Actinopteri; order Salmoniformes; family Salmonidae; genus Salvelinus; species Salvelinus alpinus. The sequence goes on along the minus strand of NC_092099.1, from coordinate 19,919,075 downwards.
ACAATATTGGGAGAGTACTTTCCCCTAAAGTTAAAAACACCAGTCAACATTAGTCTTCCCATAGAGCCTCTCTTTTTCGAGTCCTCCTTTCATCAGGTCAAGTTTTTGCTGACAAAGACGTGGAAATTGGGTGTGTAAACGGAAGAATTTTCTCATTAGAATGATTGAAGTGTTGAAGTAACAAAACATTTAGATGATATGGCTCGACAAGAATAACTACAGTATCGTATGACTTATTTGGACTCTGACTTACTGTATCTCACAATATGTCCAAGACTGTGGACTCTAGAGACTTTTGTACACCCTCAGGATTGCACCAGGGCGCGGACAGTATTTATTCACAATGTGTTAATATATTGTGAAAGTAGACACGGCAGGACTGGAAGTCAACTGAAAAAGCAGTGGTGTTAAGTCTCTTACTCTTAGAAGATCATGACACTGTTGACTGCATATAGTTTTCACCCTCACCCCTGTGAATTTACACCTTTTTTATAGACCCTGTCTAATGCAACAGAGATGGAGGAAGTCCACATCTATCCTTTCTTAAGTGCTTGTTAAAATGGTGTTACTGATGGCTTTTTCCTCTGGGAGGTGTTCAAACACAGCTCCAACCTGTCAATCAACACTAAGTGTTCCAGACCAAGAGAGGATAGAGAATCAGGAACGTTTCAGCTCAGCCTCTGATGGGCTCCTTTATGGGGTACCTCATCTGTACTTCCCCTCTTCAGAGACAAAGTGGGACAAAATCTGAATGTAGGCTACAGTCAGTGTTAGGAGTAGGCAATCGTGTCCTTTCTTTTTCAGCGTCAGACCTGCCTAATTCTCACTTGAAACGTAGTTTTTTGTGTTTAATAGGCCGAATTACACATTCTGTTAACATCTGACTCCAGAGTGATCTGTTCTTGAAATTTGTGGCCTGTGACATTTCAGATCGAGATATGATAATTTGTCACAAACAACTTTTTCAAAGTAGCTTTAGTTAAGTAAGCCCATTTTTTCTTAAGGGTAGCTTTAGTTTAACTTAACATCTTCCCACGTGAAGTAATTGATAGCTTGGTAAACAAAATGTTCAGAGTAGCTTCACTAACACTGGCTATAGTACAGTAAGACAGTTCCTCTATCACAGCATGAAGGCTTACAAAAACCTTCCATCCAAGGTGACTTGCCCATCAGGTGCATGTGTCTGTTATGACAGAAAACTATAAATATTGCAGAAGAATAAGACTGGCGCATTGAACTAATACACAGTTTAGTAAATCAATATACTGTTTAGTGTAGCACAAAGCTTGGCTGCCAGACTAGAATGACACAAGTTGAATAGAAGGACCTGATTACATGCTGCTTCCTTGACTAGGACTGTGCTATCCTGGTAAGATAAAAGGTTATTTTTCACAGGATACAAGATAGCGGGCGTATTATGAAGAAAGACAGTACGCCTTTGTATTGTTCTAACGTTGACGGAAGGTTCACGCTTTTATGGAACTTTTCAATGATGTGCTCCATCAAACTATGTCTATAAAAAGTCTACACTTTTCTCCTCTCCCATTTTGACAAAGGGATGTGCATAACAAGCATTCATCTGAACCTTAATGGTGGACTGAAAAGGCAAGTCCATATTCATGTGACCTTGAACTGTCAGAATAATATTCTCTGACAAACCTGATATGACATTTGAAGTGTCCCAAGTTATTCTGTGAATGGAGTTCAATCATCACATCATTAATGGCTTTGGAGTGGAGCCAGTCACTCATGACACTGTGCTTCGTAGCTTTGCCGGAAATCTTCGCTCCGAAATGAAAGGGTTGTAGATATTTACCGTGGAGCCATTTTCTGACCAGAGGCTAGGTGTGATTAATGACTGTCTTTCCCTGCAAAGTCACCTGGGTAATCCAGAGGAATAATCATCTCATGCATGTGAAACCAGACAGTGCCACAGAGAGGGAAATTAGCTGCTGCAGTGTGTTCGCAGACACAGATGGCAAATTAATCACACATTTCTATGACGTCTAAATACTAGGACTTTTTTTTCACATCAAGTTTTTGTTATTTAAATTTATAGGATTCATACAATACATCATACAGTTAATTCGGACAGTAGTCAGACCCCTTCACATTTTGCACATTTTGTTACTTTACAGTATTATCCTAAAATTGATTGAATTGGGGGGGTTTTTAGTGTTTTTTTCAAATGTATAAAATGAAAAACTGAAATATCACATTTACATAAGTATTCAGACCCTTTACTCAGTACTCTGTTGAAGCACCTTTGGCAGTCTTGGGTATGACTCCACAAGCTTAGCACACCTATATTTGGGGAGTTTCTCCCATTCTCTGCAGATCCTCTCAAGCTCTGCCAGGTTGGAGGGGGAGTGTTGCTGCACAGCTATTTTCAGGTCTCTCCAGAGATGTTAGATCTCATCCAAGTCCGGGCTCTGGCTGGGTCACTCAAGGACATTCAGAGACCGAAGCCACTCCTATGTTGTCTTGGCTGTGTGCTTAGGGTCGTTGTTCTGTTGGACGGTGAACCTTCGCCCCAGTCTGAGATCCTGAGCACTCTGGAGCAGGTTTTCATCAAGGATCTCTCTGTACTTTGCTCCATTCATCTTTCCCTCATTCCTGACCAGTCTCCCAGTCCCTGCCGCTGAAAAACGTCCCCACAGCTTGATGCTGCCAACACCATACTTCACCGTAGGGATGGTGCCAGATTTCCTCCAGACGTGACACTTGGCATTCAGGCCAAAGAGTTCAATCTTGGTTTCATCAGACCAGAGAATCTTGTTTCTCATGGTCTGAGAGTCCTTTAGGTGCCTTTTGGCAAACTCCAAGCGGGCTGTCACGTTCCTTTTACTGAGGAGTGGCTTCCATCTGGCCACTCTACCATAAAGGCCTGATTGGTGGAGTGCTGCAGAGATAGTTGTCCTTCTGGAAGGTTCTACCATCTCCACAGAGGAACTATAGAGCTCTGTCAGAGTGACCATCGGGTTCTTGGTTACCTCCTTGACTAAGGCCCTTCTCCCCCGATTGCTCAGTTTGGCCGGGCGGCCAGCTCTAGGAAGAGTCTAGGTGGTTCCAAACTGGGGCCCACTGTTTTGGTACCCTTCCCCAGATCTGTACCTCGACACAATCCTGTCTCGGAGCTCTACAGAGGACAATTCATTCGACTTCATGGCTTGGTTTTTACTCTGACATGCACTGTCAACTGTGGGACCTTATATAGACAGGTGTGTGCCTTTCCAAATCATGTCCAATCAATTCAATTTACCACAGGTGGACTCCAATCAAGATGTAGAAACATCTCAAGGAGGATTAATGGAAACAGGATGCACCGGAGCTCAATTTCCACTCAAATAACAAAGGGTCTGAATACTTATGTAAATTAGGTATTTCTGGGTTTTTAAAAATACATTTGTTAAAATTTCTAAAAAACTGTTTTTGCTTTGTCATTATGGGGTATTGTGTGTAGATTGATGAGGGATTGTTTTTATTTAATCAATTTTAGAATTGTTTCGTAGCAAAATGTGGAAAAAAGTGAAGGGGTCTGAATACTTTCCGAATGCACTGTATACAGTACCAGTCAAACGTTCAGACACTCCTACTCATTCTAGGGCTTTTCTTTATTTTTACTATTTTCTACATTGTAGAACAATAGTGAAGACATCAAAACTGTGAAATAACACTTATGGAATCATGTCGTAACCAAAGAAGTGTTAAACAAATTAACATTTCTTTTAGATTTTAGATTCTTTAAAGCAGCCACCCTTTGCCTTAATAACATTTTTGCACACTCTTGGTATTCTCTCAACCAGCGTCATGAGGAATGCTTTTCCAACAATCTTGAAGGAGTTCCCACATATGCTGAGCACTTGTTGACTGCTTTTCCTTCACTCTGCGGTCCAATGCAGTCCAATGTAAATTGTAATTATTTTGCCTCTATGGCCTATTTATTGCCTTACCTCCCTAATCTTAGTGCATTTGCACGCACTGTACATATGTTTTTCTATTGTGTTATTGACTGTACGTTTGTTTATGTGTAACTGTGTTGTTGTTTTTGTCGCACTGCTTTGCTTTATCTTGGCCAGGTCGCAGTTGTAAATGAGAACTTGTTCTCAACTGGCCTACCTGGTTAAATAACGGTGAAATTAAACAAATTAAAAAATAAAAACTTGTCCCAAACCATCTCAATTGGGTTGAGGTTGGGTGATTGTGGAGGCCAGGTCATCTGATGCAGCACCATCACTCTCCTTCTTGGTCAAATAGCCCTTACACAGCATGGAGGTGTGTTGGGTCATTGTCCTGTTGAAAAACAAGTGATAGTCCCCACTAAGCGCAAACCAGATGCAGAATGCTGTGGGAGCCATGTTGGTGAAGTGTGCCTTAAATTCTAAAGAAATCATGGACAGTGTCACTAGCAAAGCACCCCCACACGATCACACCTCCTCCATGCTTCACGGTGGGAACCACACATGCGGAGATCATCCATTCACCTAATCTGAGTCTCACAAAGACATGGCAGTTGGAACCAAAAATCTCAAATTTGGACTCATCAGACCAAAGAACAGATTTCCACCGGTCTAATGTCCATTGCTTGTGTTTCTTGGCCCAAGCAAGTCTCTTCTTCCTATTGGTGTCCTTTAGTATTGGTTTCTTTGCAGCAATTTGACCAAGAAAGCCTGATTCAATGGAGAAAATTTTAAAAAATAAAGAAAAACCCTGTAATGAGAAGGTGTGTCCAAACTTTTGACTGGTACTGTATAAATATATATATATATATATATATGTATATATATATATATATATATATATATATGTATATACTTTTTTTAACTCTCACCATCCAACCCAGCAATCTGATCGCATATGTAAAATATATTGTGAAATAAAAACACATACAGTATAAATAAATATGCCGTACCTTACATTGTACATCTATTGAGTAAAACATCGCAATACATACATCAGAAATAGTTGCAAATAGTTACAAACTCTGTTGGATAAGATTTCAGAAATATCTGCTGCTGATTTTTTCCACCTGGAAAAAATACTAGACCTTCTGACATCCATCACTGTAATTGAATGGCACTCATGCCCATACATCCTCATGGTATGACTCATTCAGCTAAAGCAGTACTTCATATTACTGCTACTTTTAGGTGCTTTTAAAAGTTTTTGCCTTTATTCCGGAATAGTCTTACTTTACCCCTGCGGAGTTCAAACTTCTTTCAGCCTCTCCGAACATTACCCTTTATTTCCTTTGAATGCCGCAAATCAACATGGCTGCTTTCCCTCAATCCCAATTTAAACACTGCCCTCCCTTCCACCTCACTCCCGTTGACTGGCCAGTGCCTTTGAGACTCCGGCAGCAGGTCCCCACTAGAAGTGTTAACGGCAATTAAACCCATGGCACCACTCTGTCACTCTCCAGCTGGGGTGACACATGAGTGATAACAGAGCCCCCTTACCTTCAGCTTTCATCTGACACGGATTAAATGGCACTGGACCCTTGCTTTTCCTGACATTTGACAGAAATCGATTGCAATTTAATCACTCAAAGAGGTACTATCAGCCATGCTTACCACAGCTGTTTCCAAGTTAACTGGACTAAGAATTGAGCATCACTGTGGAGATGAGTCGCCTGATAATAATAATATGAAGAAAAAATAATCATAACAATTTATTATTTGTGTACTTGTTTGACATTTTACTGCAATGTTGGGGAGCTAGTAACACATCTGCTAAACTGTGTATGCGACCAATAAACTTGTATTTATTTATTTTTGGACAATAACTTTATTTGTATAGAGCTTTTCAATACAAGTAACAAAGCGTTTCACATGATAAAATAATACAATAAAAGTACAAAAAAATAAGCAAATACAGAAGAAAGGAGAATGAAAAAACATAGCTAATTAAAGTCATACATTGAAATCATGCATTCAAAGCATCTTTATAAAAGTGTCTTCAGCAGGGATTTCAAAAGAGACACTGAATCTACAATCCTGATTTCCTCTGGCAGACCATTCCAAAGTCTAGGGGCTTTGGAATGGAACATTTTCCCTTATGTAAAATGCCCGGTCTCCTTTCGTTTTCAAACTAGACTTTGGAATGGTCAAACAGTGCCCTGCCAGAGGATCTCAGGCTGCATCCTGACTTGTAGGAGGATAAAATATCAGAGAGATAGGATGGGGCTAAACCAAGCCTAGCCTTAAATGTGACTAATAACATTTTAAAATCTATTCTAAGAGTGACTGGTGGCCAGTGTAGAGAAGCTAAAACAGGTGTGATATGGTTATATTTTCTAGTGCCTGTTAAAAGCTGAGCTACAGCATTTTGAACTGACTGTAGACGATGGAGTGATTTCTGACTGAAACAAAGAGTTACAGGAAATAAAGCATGTATAACTTTCTCCAGACCAGTGACTGAAATAAAATACTTGATTTAAGCTATATTTTTAAATGATAAAAGCAGGACAACCTTCTTTACATGCAGTTTAAGGTTTAGGTCAGAGTCAAAGAAGACCTCAAGGTTTCTGGCCATAGGCCTTACATTGGTGGACAAATGACCAGGGTTATTTACAGTCTGGGTTCTAGCAAGATGGCAACCAAATAAAACAACCTCTGATTTCTTATCATTGAGCTGGAGAAAATTGTCAGACATCCAAAAGTTGATGTCAGCAAGACACTTGTGAAGGCTAACTAGGCTAGCTTGGTCACTTGGTCTGATTGGTAAATAAAGCTGTGTGTCATCCACATTGCAGTGAAACTGAATGTTATGATTGTGGATGATGTCACCAAGAGGAAGCATATACAGGGGAAAAGGATGGGGACCAGAATTGATCCCTGAGGGACACCATAGTGATTAGGTGCTGGGGACGATACTAAACCACACACGCTCACTGAGAAACATGTGCCACGTAGATATGACCTGAACTAGTCGAGGACAACGACAGAGTTTCCACCCACCTCTCCAGCTGGTCATCAAGGATGATATGATCAATAGTATCAAATGCGGCACTGGGATCAAAATAACTAGAATATAGCATTAACCAGCATCAGCAGCCCACAGAATTGTCATGACTGACTTTCAATAAAGCAGTGTCCATGCTGTGAAGTGAGCGGAAGCACAACTGGAACTGTTCAAATAAGTTGATCATACTCAAGCCACCAATTGCTTGAAAACGACTTTTTCTAAAAGAGATAGATCTATAATTATTCAGTGAGGAGGGGTCTAGACTGGGGTTTTTAAGGAGAGGTTGGACCAGAGCGGTTTTATAATAGGCTGGAAAGGAGCCAGAGGTCAGGGAGCTATTTACAATAGACAGAATGTTGGGGCCAACAGTAGGCATAACCTCTTTTTGTAGTCTAGTAGGGATCATGTGTCCAAGGAGCAGGAGAAGGTCTTCATGTGAGCTACAGTATCAAGAAGGGACTCAAAGGATATTTGCTCAAATGAGGAAAAGGAAGCAGTTGACAGTCTCAGAGAAGTTACCTCAAGTGTCTGGTATGGTGTCGGTTACTGTCAACTTGGGATCTAAAATGTTCTATCTTTTCTGTAAAGAACCGTAAAATCTGTTCACAGAGCTCAGGGGATGCGAGAGTATCACTGTTAGGGGGGGGCACCAAAAACATGGTCAATTGTCTAAAACAGAATTTAAGTTGTGGGAATTCTCAGAGATCAGGGTAGAGAAGTAGTTCACTCTTGCATCTTTAACCGCAACATTGTAATTTCTCATCAGATCCTTCATTATCTCATAGAATACTTGAAGTTTGCAGGCCTTCTGTTTACATTCAGCATTTCTAGACTAACACAAACGGTACAAGGCAGTAACAGTTGGAGAGTTGCAAATATATTTTGAGTCTATTTGCCAGTGAATAATGTTCTCAAACTGTTTTCATTCCCATTCTCACCCCACTAGGATGTAACACAGAGACAATTCTTCATCATCTATTTTTGGCGGTCCTTATCTCCTCTTTCACACACTCTGATGGCAAGTAATTATCCCCTTATCCTTTGAATTTAAAATTAAACATGCAGTACAGACTCACTTTCTCCTTTTCATCGCGACTGTTACATAGTGAGAACTGTAGCTCTACATGAACATACTTTCATGCATACATACATATTTAATTTAAATATTGAATGTGTCATTGTGCATGGCAGCCAGAACTCATGTTAATGGGGTTAGTGAAATTACCCACCAAAAAATAGCCTTAGTTCCTTGGGTTTTATGTGGAGAACACACATAACAGTATTGGTGATGTACAACTGTCTGAGTCCTGTCTGCCATCACATATTACTCTGGGAAATGCCTCAGGCTGTACATCTATGATGTGAGAATGAAAGCAACTCCATAACTGCTTGGATGGTGAATGGTCTGATAAACGTGAAATAAATATCTATTCTGTTTCTGTCGGCTCAGCCTGATTTCCACCCTGTTTTATAACAAAATCCACGTGGGAGGAAAGGAGAGGAGGTGAGGAGACGGTCAGTTGACTGAGTATCACTGAAGCGTAACGAGAACATAACACCAAGCTGCACCAAATACACAGGCACGCACGTGAACACACACAAACACACACATATACTATATATATATATATATACATACACACATACACACACACATACATACACACACGCACACATGCACACACAGTGGATAAACTTTTCTGGACAAACCAAGCAAGCAACAAAAATCAACAAGATAAATTGGTCTCTGTCTAAGATTAAATGAAATACGATTGAACCGGAACTGGGAAACAAAAAAAACCTATGGCATGGTCTGAACCTCTAATAGAGCTTCATAATAGTGCTCTTATTAAATGATGGTATTGTGAAGTCCTCAGGTTCAGATGGAGAGCAAACGCTGTCATAAAAGTGATGTGTGTTACCGTGTTACCATAGCAACATCATAGACACCTGCGTTTGAACACTGGGGCTGTAATCACCGGCCTGTTGTGTGCAGTCCCCAATGCTTCCATCCAGAGCTCTCTGGAATTAAAGAGACACTGCTAAATAAAGCTAGTCTCGCAGCACACTGGTGTCACATCAGTTTAACCATCCTCTAGCCACCTCACTCCACAGAGTTTGTTGTGACCTGCTCCTTCAGGAGCCACAGTTGTCATCTACACCAATGTAGTACACGGTGCCACCACAGTGGGTGGTGCTGATACCACAGGAGGTTGGTGGCACCTTAATTGGGCAGGACAGGCTCGTGGTAATGGCTGGAGTGGAATTGGTGGAATGGTATCAAACACGTTTTAAAGGTTTGATGCCATTCCATTTTTGCCGTTCCAGCCATTATTATGAGCCGTCCTCCCCTCAGTAGCCTCCACTGACTGATATTCTATGCACCAACTACTAACAGCAGACAGAAGCAACAGATTGTCACAGTATGCTATGCTACCTTCTTCAGACAGAATTTACTTTGTCACCTGTAAAAAAAAACTGTCCCTTATTTGCCAGTATACCCCTTATATACATCAAATCAAATTTTATTTGTCACATGCGCCAATTTTGCACCACCCTATGGGACTCCCAATCACGGCCGGATGTGTTGCAGCCTGGATTCGAACCAGGTATTGAGATGCAGTGCCTTAGACCTCTGCGCCACTCAGGAGCCGCAATTGGTGTAGACTTTACCGTAAAATGCTTGCATTCGAGCCCTTCCCAACAATGCAGAATTAAAAAATAGAAATATTGTAACACAGGAAGAATAAAATAGAATACACAACAATGAAGCGATATACAGGGAGTACCAGTAGCAGATCAATGTGCAGAGGTACCAGGTACTTGAGGTAGATATGTACATAAAGGCAGTGTAAAGTGACTAGGCATAAGGATAGATAATAATAACAGTAAAATAGAAAACAGAGTAGCAGCAGCAAATGATGAGTGTAAAAGTGTGTGTGTGTGTGTGTGTGTGTGTGTGTGTGTGTGTGTGTGTGTGTGTGTGTGTGTGTGTGTGTGTGTGTGTGTGTGTGTGTGTGTGTGTGTGTGTGTGTGTGTGTGTGTGTGTGTGTGTGTGTGTGTGTGTGTGTGTGTGTGTGTGTGTGTGTGTGTGTTTGTGTGTGTGTAATGCTGCTGCTACTCTCTGTTTATCATATATGTATAGTCACTTTAACTATACATTCATGTACATACTACCTCAATTGGCCCGACCAACCAGTGCTCCTGCACATTGGCTAACCGGGCTATCTGCATTGTGTCCCACCACCCATCACCCGCCAACCCCTCTTTTACGCTACTGCTACTCTCTGTTCATCATATATGCATAGTCACTTTAACCATATCTACATGTACATACTACCTCAATCAGCCTGACTAACCGGTGTCTGTATGTAGCCACGCTACTTTTATAGCCTCGCACTGTATATAGCCTGTCTTTTTACTGTTGTTTTATTTCTTAAATTACCTATTGTTCACCTATTACCTTTTTTGCACTATTGGTTAGAGCCTGTAAGTGAGCATTTCACTGTAAGGTCTACACCTGTTGTATTCGGCGCACGTGACAAATAAACTTTGATTTGATTTGATTTGATAATGTGTATGTATGCGTCACATGAGGTTGGTGGCATCTTAATTGGGGAGGATGGGCTCTTGGTAATGGCTGGAGCGGAATAAGTGGAATGGTATCAAATACATCAAACACATGGTTTCCATTTCCTCAGCAGCCTCCACCGGTAGGTGTGTTTGTGTTGTGTTGGTCTGTGTGTGTGTGTGTGTGTGTGTGTGTGTGTGTGTGTGTGTGTGTGTGTGTGTGTGTGTGTGTGTGTGTGTGTGTGTGTGTGTGTGTGTGTGTGTTTTATGTGGGTGGATGTATGTAGTGTATGTGAATGATCCCAGTGTAATCGGCACCGGTGAGGGGTGGGAGTAGCATAGGGGGTGTGCCAATCTGGCCATAGCCTACTTATTGTATTCGTAATTGTATCCGTAATTGACAATTGATAGTCTGATCCAGGGCTCCAGACTGTAACCATCCAGTCACATTTTGCGACCCTTTGACTTGGCTGTGCGAGTTACCTTTTTAATTGGTCGCATCGGTGCGAGCTGCACATTCTACATAGGTCACGTCCTATCTTTTGGCCAGCTGAAACCACAATTTGGACAAACAATAAAGTGCATTAACCTCATGAGCAAGCTACTATCCCTTCCCCTCCCCCATCTGTGTTCCAGGAGAGAAAAATGTGTTCTGATTGTATAAAATGTCTAAATGCAATTGTGGGGAAACACAGCTGGTCTCAGCTTTCTGTAATTTAAATTTCTCAACTCCCAATATTGTGCTCAATAGCAACTATTTTACAACATAGATATTTTAAATGGCTAGGAGATACGGAGCATGCAAAACGCACATTCTCCAACTGCAATTTTTTAAATGTATTTATTGTTAGATTAATGGGTATCCTTTGAACTGTATTCTACTGAATAATGTACGAAAGGTATTTATTTTTTGGTACATTTTTCATCTCTCTACCAAAGACAAAATGTTGTTATTGGGCATGAGAGTCATGTCAGCATGTGAAACAGAGATAAGGTGAGCATAGTTTTCAATTAAGGTGAAAGGAAGCTCTACTGCTATCTCTGCACATGCAGACACTATACAGCAATTGACTTTAGCAAACATGTTATGACTTTACACATCAATAACGAGCTGAGTAAGAAGTGAACCGAACAGAAAACAACACCGGTGGTTGGAGTATTTTTTAAGAGAGAAAATATAAAATAAGTAATACTCAGACTTCTCAAGTCACAAGTGTTGTTTCTTTACCTGTGAAGCGCCACACAGACAATACCAACCTGAGAATAGCCTTTTTTGAGGGGTTAACACTGCTACACTGTGGTTAGACTTGGAACCACATGGACTCTGGACTGTGTCCTGATATAAGTCTGCTGATATAAGTCTGGATGACCAATTAAATCTGATTATTTTACACAATTGTCACTTATACTGACTAAAATATTAGCTACATCAATTTACTTTCAACCTAGATCCCTTTCACAATGTGTCACTATTATTTATTCAAGTTTTTGGCTGAACAATGGAGAATGACCTCTATGGCTTTATCACAGGGAAACATTTTCAAAAGATGGACACGTGATTTGACCTGGTATGTTGATATTCTGTCTGTCTGTCCATCTGTCTGTCTTTATATGTACAATGACCAGGAGCGGACTGGCCATCTGGCATTTCGGAAAAATGCCAGATGGGCTTGTCCATTTTTAGCCCAGTGGGCCTGTCTAACTTCGCTTTTTTTAAAGCTAGAATCCTTAATTACGACATCAATTTTTGGACTAATAAATTAATGATATATACTCATGGATTTTTAAATAATATAACTTCTAAATGCCTCATGTGTTTAGTTCAACTGGATGGCCAGTCCTTGCATCCAAATCTCTGTCTATGAATTTGAGAGTAGTTACATTTCTCCAGGCCCATCCCTCAGCTTTTTACCAAAACAGAGGTGGGTTGAACGCTTTGTTATTGTTTCAATTAAGGATTCTAGCTTTAAGCCAAATTATCATTGTCTGGCTAATAATGGGGGCTGTGATAAAAAGAAATGGGTGTGTTAGAACTGCCAGAGAAGATTTCTGGTCCCAGTCCGCCCCTGACAATGACCCTATAATGTAGTCTGGCTTACACCCGCTCAAAGTCTTTCGACTTCAGAGTCTGGAAAGGCTCCTTGATGTTGTAGGCATGATGTGTCGATAATGAAGGGCACTGTGGTTTTTTACTGCTTGGCTCTCTACTATGTCTTTCTCACTCAAACACACACGGAAAGCCACACACAGACCCTGAGCGCTGCCCTTTCCAATACAACTGCTGGATTTTCAAATCCAAGCAATGAGGTCTCAACCTCCCAGGAAAAAAAATATCAAAACTAAAATAAATTTTTGCACAAATATTGCACCAACAAAGGGACTCCTGTCCAGACCAGTGTGTCACAGCTCTTCCTAGCAGTCGAGTCAGCCAGGCTACCTGTAAGAACCTTTTTAATTCAATAAAAAAGATATCAGCAGAGGGCGCTATTGTATATCATAACTAGTCATCTTCCACAGTTGAAGTAGGCCGTGGTGTACAATAGTCACATGCTCTCTCCATCCTGACAGGAACATGTTAACCTGGCCGTGTTCATTTATTTAACAGACTAAAATAGGCCTAGTACATAGTCCTCATAGAGGTTCTTACCTTCGTGTTGAGAGCTGAAGTCCAGCCATCCAGTAGGTCCCTAAGGGGGGGTTATATGAGTGCATTGTGCTATGTTGTTCCCTGAGGCTAGACACTGGGGGATAGGCCTATAGGTCTTGTTTGTTCATACCCCCACTGGCAGCTCTTCCTGTTTCACAGTGAGACATAAAAGTTTATATTTACAAAGTTTCAGAGAGGAAGCCAGTGCCAAAAACTTTGGAGTTGCTTTATGTGGGCTGAGGCACCTTTTCTGACTGCTTTGGGTAACAAACTGTGCGAAACTTGCACTCCTCAGTCAGAGAAACCGCTTACCTACGCCCTCTGAGATGTCAATCAGTTTACAAGCTGTTTTGCCAATTGTACGTGTGAACAATTCAGCAAACACACCATGCTGTGTCCAAAGATTTCAAGAAAATACAAACTTTTGCCTTTGTTATTATTCATATCAGAGCTTTGCTTAGAACTACACATTCTTTTGTTGATGTGTTATTGTTATCAAAAGCTTACACCATAGATCTGTTTGGAACTAATTAATAATTACTACAAGCTCTCTGTGTGGTCTCTATTTGGTTCTCATAGGAATTCTACATGGAGAGCAGCCTAGGCAAATGAGCCTACATCACTGGTGTACAGAGTTCACTATCATATGATGCTGAGGGGACTTTCATCATCAGCTCTACATGAATTTCCGCTAAACGTAACAGTACAGAACATTTGGTTAAAAGAAGCTTAATTTGTGAATCTCAGACCATGTGACCCTTGATTATGAGTCATCAATCATTTTCAGAGTAATTTGTGTGTCTCTTCTTTACTGTGAAGAGCATTGTGTTCCCAGTCGGGGGTGCAGAGCGTGCTCAGTGTCATGGAAGACTTGATAAGATACTAAATCAGTCTCAAGCCATGCCTCACTATGCCTCGAGTAGTGTATTGCATGTTTTTCCTGCTCTTCGGATGTACATGATTTATCTGTAGGAAAGACAAACCAACAACGCAAACGCAGATGCGCTCAAGGACACACACACACGTGTAACAATGAATATTAAATCAAAAGAATTAGTGTCATTGAAAATGGTGTGTTAAGAGCTGTAAATACCGCATTAATGTATTCTGTAAATCAAGCTAATGGATTTTCTTATCATGTTACAACAAACATCAATGGTAATGTATTCACAGATTGTAGAGTAATGACAGGGTTTGGCTGATGCTACGGATTCTCAATAAGCAATACACCGAGTACAAATCCTTGAAGCCGATAGAAACCCAAGCCTTATGCACTTTGCACACCAGTCAGACCCAGAAGATTAGGATGCACCACAATACCTCAAATTAAAATACAGCATTAAATCCGGCTTCTATCTTCTCATGTGAAACTCATCACAGACATGCAATGATGAGGGACAGCTACATGCCACACAGTTCTGTAAAATGATACCAGATGTTTTCCACATGACTGACAGCAGACAAACACTAGCTTCAGGAGGGTGTCGAAGCTCTTTTCTTCATATTCTGCTACACACAACATACACAAGGTAGTTTTAAAATGCTAGACATTTTCAGACCCTTTCCCTTTTTCCACATTTTGTTACGTTACAGCCTTATTCTAACATATAAATTTTTTAAATCCCTCATCAATCTACACACAATACCCCATAATGACAAAGAGAAAACAGGTTTTTAGATATGTTTGCAAATGTATTAAAAATAAAAAACAGAAATGCCTTATTTACATAAATATTCAGACCCTTTGCTATGAGACTCGAAATTGAGCTCAGGTGGATCCTGTTTCCATTGATCATCCTTGAGATGTTTCTACAACTTGATTGGAGTCCACCTCTGGTAAATCCAAGTGGACATGATTTGGAAAGGCACACACCTATCTACAGTATATAAGGTCCCACAGTTGAAAGTGCATGTCAGAGCAAAAACCAAGCCATGAGGTTGAAGGAATTGTCTGTAGAGCAGCGGGATCTGGGGAAGGGTAACAAAAAATGTCTGCAGCATTGAAGGTCCCCAAGAACACAGTAGCCACCATCAATCTTAAATGGAAGGAGTTTGGAACCACCAAGACTCTTCCTAGAGCTGGCCGCCCGGCCAAACTGAGCAATCAGGGGAGAAGGGCCTTGGTCAGGGAGGTGACCAAGAACCTGATGTTCACTCTGACAGAGCTCTAGAGTTCCTCTGTGGAGACGGGAGAACCTTCCTGAAGGACAACCATCTCTGCAGCACTCCACCAATCAGGCCTTTATGGTAGAGTGGCCAGACGGAAGTGAAAGGCACATGACAGCCCGCTTGGAGTTTGCCAAAAGGCACCTAAAGGACTCTCAGAACATGAGAAACAAGATTCTCCTGTCTGATGAAACCAAGATTGAACACTTTGGCCTGAATGACAAGCGTCACGTCTGGAGGAAACCTGGCACCATCCCTATGGTGAAGCATGGTGGTGGCAGCATCATGCTGTGGGGATATTCTTCAGCGGCAGGGACTAGGAGACTAGTCAGGATCGAGGGAAAGATGAACTGAGCAAACTACAGAGAGATCCTTGATGAAAACCTGCTCCAGAGCACTCAAGACCTCAGACTGGGGCGAAAGTTCGCCTTGCAACAGGACAAATACCCTAAGCACACAGCCAAGACAACGCAGGAGTGGCTTCGGGACAAATCTCTGAATGTCCTTGAGTGGCCCAGCCAGAGCCCGGACTTGAACCCGATCGAACATGGGAGAAAAATGGGAGAAACTTCCCAAATACAGGTGTGCCAAGCTTGTAGCGTCATCCCCAAGAAGAATGCTAAAGGTGCTTCAACAAAGTACTGAGTAAAGGGTCTGAATACTTATGTAAGACATTATAAGAAATTTGCTAACATTTATAAAAACCTGTTTTTGCTTTGTCAATGGGGAATTGTGTGTAGATTGATGAGGGGGGAATTTAAAAAATATACAGTATATACATTTTACAATAAGGCTGTAAAGTAACAAAATGTGGAAAAATACATGGTATAACACATGGTAATTCTGACTGCCTCGAATACTGTTTGGTTTCATAAAGATCAAGGTTTAGAGTGAAGCTAACATGATGAGGCAGATGAGGCACACCAGTAGTAACTACCAATTACGAACAACCCAGGCAAAATAGTTGTTGGCTTTGATATCATTATCAAAAAATGTATGCTGTCCCAGGGCAGATGATTGGACACATCTAATGTGGGTGATTATTGGATAAACAGGCATAGTTGTAAAGGTTCCATTCTGACCCATTTCTATCAGTTATTTTTCTGGATGCTACAAACAGTTCATAGACCTCAATTCTCATCTCTCAAAATGCATCCCATGCATGACAAGGGTGAAATTGTATATTTCATGCACCGGATGATAATATGAACGTTGTTGAGGGAAGACTGCATAATTTAGTTCACTGTCCAAGTTGGATGAATATACTGTAGAGAACAGAAATAGTGACAGTTCATTCCAGGGGTGGTTGTCAACAACAGGGACACCGGAGGCTTCAGGCTGTGTTAACTAAGCTCTTTAAACACAGCCTGCCCTCATAATAGGCTACATTAACATAAAACAAACAGACTAATCATTTGTAGGTGTGAATCAATATATCACATGGTCAACACTTGTTCAAGGTGAGATGCCTAAAATAGCATACACGAGATTTGAATACATTGCAATGCAAGTCCTACCATTTTCATATTAGTTGAGGGGTGTATTCTTTCTCACGTTTTTATATTTTGGGTGTGGAGAAGAAGGGTGGACTATTACCTCAGAGGATGTGATGATTTTCATGTGAAAAGTTAAATGTATCATTTTTTTCCAGAGTGCTGATGACATTTTGTCGTTACAGTTGATTCTAAACGAAGCAGACGCACCGTAATCGGTTTCCCTGCTATTTTGACCACCTTGTGAATAATAACGGTCCTCCGTTTTAACATGGTAAACGCGTTCACTCACTCTCCATCTTTCTACGACACGAAACACTTGGAAGCCGATTAATTATTGATCACGTTTGGACAGTATCGGTATCCATGCAGTGTAACGCCTTTTGGAACTGTAACTGGGTAAGATGTGTCCATTCAATTTAATTTATTTTGTATCTGTATTGCATTAAATTACATTACATTTATCAGACGTTCGTGGGTGAGTGCAGGACACTTGCAAATGTTAAAAGTCGAGGTGCTTATTATCTTTAGGTTGATTGTCATATATAATCGTATGTTATGCCCCTTGATAGTTGCGTATTAGTTGAAGGGGCTAAATTGCAGGCTATTTGCTAAGAAATGCCAAGGAAGTTGTCTCCGTGTATATTATAAAAGTTAAGTGTAGTGACAGGTCAACCGAGGATTCCTTTTTATGTTCATGGTAAATGTAGTAGTCAGGGTAACACCATACAAACGGCAGTTTTTGCAGGTGCGATCAAGAAAAAGAAAACAGGATTCGTCTCTGTGTGTGTGTGTGTGTGTGTGTGTGCGCGCGCGCGCGTGTGTGTGAGCGAGTGGGAGACGGGGAGGAGGCAGGGAGATAGCGTGCGCGTGTGCGTGTGTGTGAGAGAGAGAGAGGGAGAGAGACAATCCTCCAGGGAGACCGAATAAGCAACTTTGTTACCAGGCATAGCGTTGTCTCCTCTGGCACAGCACGTTATGAAAAGAGAAAGGCATTTGGCAGTTATGGTTGATCAGCGTTTATTTGTAACCTCCATTAGTGCATTACTGACGGCTAACCTGTTCATAACAAATAGGCATCTTAGAACATTTGCAAGTCATACAATGGAACGTACGTTGTCATACCTAACAAGGAACCTTATTTACCAGTGAGTGAGGTAAGGATTTCTAAATATGATTATCCTATGTAGACACGATGTGGGAGTGTTTGCATTGGTGCTGCGGCTACATTTCTGTGGCAATAGTCATCATAGTTGTTTTTAGACATACGTGTATACATTGTTTCAGCCTGGTCTCATAGACTAGACATATCAAAGTAAAAGTAAATGCAGGATACTCAAATTAGTATGATATGTTATGTTTGGTATGGTTACATAAGACAGAAGGTCACTTAAGGGAGGGTAGTTGTTCAGGGTGGATTTTTTTATTTAACTTTTATTTATCTAGGCAAGTCAGTTAAGAACAAATTCTTATTTACAATGATGGCCTAGGAACAGTGCCTTGTTCAGGGGCAGAACGACAGATTTTTACCTTGTCAGCTCAGGGATTCAATCTTGCAGCCTTTCAGCTACTGGCCCAACGCTCTAACCACTAGGCTACCTGCCACCCCGGATGGGTGGGCGTATAACGTGAATGTCTAGCAACCGAATGGTTGCACATTCAAATCTCATCACAGACAATTTTAGCAACTTTGCAACTACTTACTACTTGTTAGCTACTTTGCAACTACTTATAATGTTAGCTAACCCTTCCCCCTAACTTTAAAACCCTTTAACCTTACTCTTAACCTTACTCTTAACCCTAACCTTAACCCCTAGCCTAGCTGACCGTAGCCACCTAGCTGACCTTAGCCACCTAGCTGACGTTAGCCACAACAAATCAGAATTCACAACATGTCATACTTTTTCCAAATTCATAATATATTGTACGAATTGCATTTTTTAACATATCATACGAAATTAATACATACTATACAAAATGTAACATATCATACTAATTGCAGTGTCCCGGATTTAGTTTTACTAGGTTACATCTACCCCTGAGTCCAGGTTGATTGTTTTGATTATGGCTTTTGAAAATCAAGGCTATTTAATTGTATCTGACTTTTAAAAGATAACTGAATAATGAATGTTTTTGTTTTCACACTGGGCTAAAGTATGGGCTATTGGTTTGACTTTGTTTATTATTCACCTCATTGTTATGCTACTTACTGGATGTAACTGGTGTGTAATTAATGTCAATTTTTTCATTAAGAGTCCTGCTCTATTTTAGTTTGGGTCATTCTGTGGCAGCCAGTAGTTACCCTTGGGCAGGGGCTATTCCTGAGCATTATAATTACAGGCTGTTTGAGGACTCATGAAAATGGAGTTGTTTAAGTATGTTTCATCATATGACCTGTATATCTTCTTCCTCTAGATGACAGTGCATACTTCGGCGGCCCAACAGTGTGAGTTTGGCCATTGACACAGGAAAATGCATCTCTGGATTGTAATTATATTGTTGGTGGCTACATCGGTGGGCATCGTTGAAATGTTTGACAATTATGGAGAGATATGTCGAAGATTGTGTGCCTGTGAGGAGAAAGAGGGGATACTGACAGTAAGCTGTGAAAGTAGAGGAATTGTCGATCTCTCTGAAGTTAGCCCTGTGTACTTCACAACGTATAATTTACTGCTCACAGGGAACCTTTTGAAAAGGCTCTCCGCCAATGACTTTGTTGAATACAATGGGCTTACAATATTGCATCTCGGCAACAATGACATATCCGACATTGAATCAGGAGCTTTTAATGGACTTCAGGGATTAAAAAGATTACATCTCAACAATAACAAAATCGATGCCTTGAAGAAAGATTTTTTTGTTGGCCTTGAAAGTCTGGAATATCTTCAACTAGACTACAATTACATCACCCATGTCGAGCCAAACGCCTTCAGCAAACTGCGTCATCTGGACGTCCTGATTTTAAATGACAACTTAATTTCTACTCTTCCCACTAACATTTTCCAATATGTCCCTTTGACTCACCTTGACCTGAGGGGGAATCAACTGAAACTGCTCCCATATTCGGGTGTTTTGGAACACATGGACAGTGTTGTGGAATTACAACTAGAGGAGAACCCATGGAACTGCTCTTGTGAGCTGATTGCTCTAAAGGCCTGGCTTGAGAGCATATCCTACACCGCTTTAGTGGGTGATGTGGTCTGTGAGTTTCCATTCCGGCTTCATGGGAGAGATCTTGATGAGGTCTCTAAACCAGAACTGTGTCCCAGGAGAGCTATTGCAGAGTATGAGATGCGTCCCCAAGCACATCAGACCACTGATGCATACTTTAGAACCACACCAGCCTCAGTCACAGCCTCATTCCCATCCTCTGCCATCTTACGGTCCTCGTCAAGGCCCACCAAGGGACCTCGCCAGTCAGGCAAACTAAAGTCAAAACCCACGTCTCGCATCCCCTCCAATAAACCGCAAAACTACGGTCAAATCGTTTCATATCAAACCAAATCCCCTGTGCCTTTGGACTGTCCTACTGCCTGTACTTGCAATCTCCAAATTTCAGACCTCGGTCTGAATGTCAACTGCCAAGAGAGAAAGATTGAGCACATCTCTGACTTAAATCCCAAACCCTACAATCCCAAAAAGATGTATCTCACAGGGAATTATATCCCTGTGGTGCGGAGATCAGATTTCATTGAAGCGACTGGATTAGATTTGCTTCACCTTGGCAACAATCGGATTGCTCACATCCATGACAGAGCCTTTGGGGATTTAACACAGTTACGCAGGCTGTACCTGAATGGGAATTTGATAGACCGCCTCACAGTCGATATGTTCTATGGATTGGAGAGCCTGCAGTTCTTATATTTAGAATACAATGTCATTAGAGAAATTGTGTCAAACACCTTTCAGCATGTCCCCAACATTCAGCTGCTCTTCCTGAATAATAACCTCTTGAAGACCTTACCCGGGGAAATCTTTAATGGGTTGAAATTGGCCAGACTAAATCTTCGCAATAATCACCTCCGCAATCTGCCTGTCAGTGGCGTGTTGGATCAGCTGACATCACTGGTGCAGGTAGACTTGTTCGAGAACCCCTGGGACTGCCGCTGTTCAATTGTGGAGATGAAGATGTGGCTGGAACAGCTCAGCACAGGCACGGTTGTAAACAATGTCATCTGTGGCTCCCCTAAAAGACTGTTTGGGGAGGATATGCGATACATTAAGACAAGTAATTTCTGTCCCAATAACTCCGATATCCTTGCCTCCTTGATCCCACCCTCTGAAGAAACCATTCCCGGCAGCACTATCACCATAGAAACATCATTAGATGACGACACACATATCAACAGTGTTCCTCTATCTGTTATGATCCTTGCCCTGCTCCTGATGTTCATTGTTTCAGTGTTTGTCGCTGCAGGACTGTTTGCGGCTGTGAAGAAGAGACGTCAAAAGACTCTAAATGAGCAGAATAACTCCATGAACGCGTGCATTAGTTCGTTGAACATGGAGTACGGTCTTTACAAAAAGGGATCCGTTCCAAAAGTCAGGACGTCTGCAGGGCATGTGTATGAGTACATCCCCCCTCCCACAGAACACACATGCAAGAGTACCGTCTATAGCCCAAGCCAGAGCAAGTCAGTGGGTGGGTACAGAGACTTTGATGAGTTGAATGGGGCGTTTTTGAATAAGCACTCGGATGAAGAGGCGGGTAGTAACGCAATAAGCTCTGAATACAGTATTAGCACTCCAGAGCCACTCAACAAACATTCCCCCTTACAAGACAATCATCAGTATTACTACAGAGATGTAGAACCCGACAAGCCGTCATCTTACAGCAATGCTTTACCTTGCATGCATACTGCCCATTCATCAAATCAGTATACGTCCGACTTCGATATCAGACACCAATACATGCACCCAGAAAGAATACAACAGACAATATTATATTGCACAGCACCAAGTACTGTTTATGTTGAGCCTAACAGGAGCGAGTACTGGGAACTGAAAGCCAAGCTTCATATTGATCCCGACTACCTTGAAGTTCTTGAGAAACGTACAACGTTCACCCAGTTTTGAATGACTTAATGTTTTCCCTTAAAAGGTTGAATCATTGCTATGTTTGTTGCATTGGCACACAGTGCTCATGTTAAATTTTAGCATTTTACACTGATTTCTATCTTTTGAAACTACAGTATACAGATATGCAGATGCTTTCCCTTAACAAAATACAAATAGGTATTTTGTCTTTATATATCCTCAATACAGCTTGTTGCTACAGTAGCTAGTTTATTGTTTATCAATTTCAGTCTTTGCTTTGAGAAAAATTGTATTTGAGGTTATTCAATTCCTTTGCCAACAACTCTATGTAAATCAGTGATGGGGGAAAAAATATATAGTAAAAATGATTTTGGATGATATATATCCAAGTATCGATTTGTAAAATCGAGGGTAGCGCTAGCGCTTGTCGGCTGACCTTTCGAACAAAACTCTGCTATTTTTCATCCTAGAGCTTGTTCTCCATCTTCTTTTTAAATAGTGAGTCAACATGTTTTCAGCACTTTTATTTCCATGACTGATAAACTCTCATTTTCTAATGTTCTCTCTTGTCTCTCTGCAGCAGACATATAGTGAGCAATATGTTTGGAACATTAAATTGCAATAAAATTGCAGTATTGAATCGCAATCCATATCGAATCGGTACTTAAGTATTGTGATAATATCGTATCGTGAGGTCGCTGGCAATCCCCAGCCCTAATGTAAATATGCAGTTCATGTATGCTTGTTGCACTTTTTCAAAAAGGGAGGTTCAACTGGCTTCTGTGTGCATATGGGTATTCATGAAACAAACAAAAAAACAATGTTTTTAAAAGATAAATGGAAAATCCATACTTCATAATTCCTGGGCAGTTTTGAGGTGGAACAGTATGCTCATATCATTTTTTTCAAATGGTCTATTTTTATACAAGTATTTGGAAATGTAATTCTTCTTCTGTTTTTGTTTTATTACTTTGCACACAATGCACTGATTGACCCGAACAGGTCAACAACGGATATGATGTCACTTTCTTATATATATTTCGTAAGTCGTAGACTGTGTAAATAACCATGGCTCTAGCCATATGTAAAATGATTGCAGACATGCAACCACTGCATTCTGAAGGAAAGTTATAAGGCATTTTGCACTATACGTGCATAATGCCACTTTCTTCCCAGGATGGAGACAATCCTCAATTTCCCTATTTTTATCTTTAGGGATACAAAATCAGTATTCAGAATATCATTGTCAACAAATAAACAGCAAATTCATACAGTATGTATCCATATTATCGCTGGAAATAGCTCTATATACAATGGATTGGATGCAAAATAACTTCTGGTGACTGCCACTTTTATACGTTTGATCACTCAAAATATTTTTTTGACATTCATACATTTGTTTGGTATTACTAAGGAATCTTCTAATTCAAATTCATTGTTAGACATACACATTTTCAGGTATGGTCCTTTCACTGTGGTACGTACGGTGTCTATTCAAAGCATTGACAACGAATTGTGTAAACATTCGTAAATGTAATGAGATTTGCCAGTCTCTATGTGTTGGTCTCTAGTTCCAAGGTCACCACTGCCATGTTGTGTTGTTGGCATTTCCTACAACTTGTGAGGAGATTATGTCAGAGGTTGCTCAGTATGTGCTGAAAAACAGACTGGGTTTCAGAAATAATACATTCTAACCCATTTTTGGGCCATTCTTTTTTTATCAAAAACACAAAGAAAAGTCTGTCCCTATTACAATGCATTGCACTAGATTAACATGTTACTAATATTGACATGTTAATCCAGTGCATTGTAATAAGGACAGTCTTTTGTTCGTGCTTTTGATAAAAAATGGATCCAATATGGTCAATCTTACCTTTTTTGTATTGAGGTTAGAAATTGTGTTTTTGATTCCAGTATCTGTCATTGCACCATAGCATTGTTCTTGTTGGGTTTGAAAACACATGACAAGAGTTCAATTAATATATCCAATGATTTACTGTAATTCCTGCCCCGCCTCCTAAGTAAGCCTTTATTGATTTAATATGTCCATCCATATGCAGTTAGGGTGTACAGTGTATATATCACAAGCAAATAGCCATTGCAGTAAAACTACACATAATGTTTTGTATCACATTCAAGTATATCAAAGAGATTGTAAAAATTAAATGTGACTCGTGGAAATCTGTTTGTACGAACAGGTGCACTTCAGTGTTTTTTTCTTCTGAATTTTTTATACAGGGGTTTTGTAAATGAGGTCTAGCGAGTGTTCCACTTATGTAAATTTTTTATTGATTTGTCCCTTTAGTTCTCATATGTAAGTCATTTGGTGAATTATAACTTCTTACTTCAACTTTGTAAATAGAATATGCCAGCTGCATCTCCTTGCGGACTGCTGCTTCACTGAGTGCAAAGCCTGGTTTTTATTGTGGAAACACACAGAACGAGAGGGAATGCAACTTGGGTATAAGATGTGAGCACAGAGATAAATGTATCTTAAAAAGTGCTGTTTCTCCTATTGTTAGCCAATGAATAAAATATGTGCATTCATTCTGTATAGTGTCTTTGTTTTTCCTTCACCCTCCAATATGTTAGAAGTAGTAAATGTCATAGCACACCGGGAGGGTGGATTATGAAATACTGCCCCAAAAGCCCACTTGCATGTTTCATAGCAATACAAAGATTACAGGAGCCACATATACACAGTTTACACCGCTCTCATAATTTCATCCAGGAAAAATATAAATCTGTGCAAAACATGAATAATGTTACATAATCTGAAATACTCTCAATCCTCTGCTGTCTTTTGAAGATTGTGTCATTTTCCCTCTATATTATACTCCAACATGATCAATGTTGGTTGATCATACTGTTTATTTTGTTGAAAGTTATCACTTTTTTACCTCCTATTGTCTGGGGAGTTTGACAAAATGGCTTCCACTAAGGGCCCTTGGTCTTCACCTGCCATTTTTTACAGGGCCAAGAATCATCATACTACGGATGAAATTAGGTAGTCAGTCCGATCTGTCCAAAGTCATTGTGATGAAATGTGTAGTTTAGTGTCAGAACTCATGTATTTCAATTGAAACTGCTTTCGACATTCAAACAGCAGATTTTCGATTTGAAGCTTTTTGTGTGAAGACAGCTAACAGCTGTCTCTGAAGAAATGTGCATAATGCTTTGATAATGGTATCTGATCCGTCTGTAGCTGTACAATATGTACAACACCCAAATTTACATGCATGGATGGGGAAAGACACGTATTAATCTCTATACTCTTCGAGGAGACTGGTTTCCTCAGGCATAGTATCCATGGAAACATCCAATTACCTGACATAGACAAACACAGTAATATTTCTGTCTATAAAGCAATGTATCAATAACTATTATTATGTGTGCTAATTTGCAATTAGCCCCAATTGTAAATTGAAAGTGATAGAATTTATTATTTCTGCATCTCAAATCTATTTGGTCTGTTATAATGAGTCTCATGGGATCCCTCGTTAAAAGCAAGACTTGGATGTTAATCGCATTTGCGTTGCTTTTTGGAGTTTATAATATCCCTTTGATTTAAGGATACAGGACTGCAAATGTAAAAACAATAATCGCTCTCAAGAATCAGAAGAAAAGTGTACATTTGAATCGCCCCCTCATTCACTATGACATAGTCTTGACTTGTCTGGCAGATTGCTGGTGTTATGTTTCTTAGTCCTTGAAGTTCACAGTATTGCGCTGGAGAGAGGAATTAGGGCAGATCTACATTATGTAAGCTTGAGGAGATGTGTCAGGCACTGAGAAGGCAGCATATGACTGCAAGTGTTCACCCAAGGAGAAATAGCAAAATAGCAAAATCACTTGTGATAAATACAGTTGGAGTTTTATGACCGTGATCACCCCTTTTTGTTTAGGGGTATAACGATTCTTCTCATTGGATAAAACAGAATCTTATCTCTGTTCACATTTGTATTGTTTGTCTTCAAATATGATCCTGGCCCTTAAGGTATTTTTTCTGTTCCTCTGTGTAGCACTGTGCCACTGTCTGTGTGTGCCACTGTCTGTGTGTGTGCCACTGTGTGTGTGTGTGTGTGTGTGTGTGTGTGTGTGTGTGTGTGTGTGTGTGTGTGTGTGTGTGTGTGTGTGTGTGTGTGTGTGTGTGTGTGTGTGTGTGTGTGTGTGTGTGTGTGTGTGTGTGTGTCTGGGTGCATAAATTATTGACTCAGAGTCTATTCATGCATGTCTCAAGGACTTCAGCCAATGTGGCAACACTGCTATCCTCTCTCAACATTTTTTGGACAAAAAACCTTTACATAACTCACTGACTGTACAGTTCTTCAATAATAATTCATGGAATAAAGATTGAACATGCAGTAATGTGTGTTTGTGTGTGTGTGCGTGTGCATTGGTGTGTGTTGTGCCAACGTGCTAGCACATGCGTGTGTGCGTGTGTGTGCATGTTTGTGTATAAGTGTGCACTTTTATGTGTGTATACTTTTATGTTTATTCATCTTTGTGTGAATTTAAGCTGTTGGAGCAGAATGTTAATTACTGGCTTGGCAAGTCTAGTAGGGATTCAGGATGTCAGCGTACACCTTGCCAGCACATTTGCAACAGCTGGAAACAGCGGGTGTGATTTTTGTAGGGGCTCATCCTGGCTTATGACTGCCAGCATGAGGGGAGTGACACAATCCCCTCTTATCCTCTCCCATTTATACTTCTCAAACTTAACATATGAACTATATTTGATGTCAAGCATCAAAATGGGACTTGGTGAAAGACAAAATACGACTATGTGCGTTCATGTGTGTAAGAGGCTTTTTATGTTAGAAGTATTTTAGATATTTGATATATTTTCAGGCTAGAGACTGATGTGTTCTATGTTGTCCTGTCTACATATCCTGCCATATCCTTTACTGTGACCACTGCTGGTTTCAATGCAACACATTCTCTGCCTTATATATCTACCATCTAAATGGTTCTCAAGGCCATGCTGTTCTATACTGTGGTTTGTACAGTAGCCAATACTATTCCCCCTTTTCTTATTTGTGTTCTCAACTGTATTGCTCATGGTTCCCTACATATTTGTGCATTTCACATTAACCTTTGCCCTTGGGCTAGACCCATCCTCTGTTTATCAGTCCCTTCCCTAGCCTGATGGCTGCACAACACGTCAAGGGCATGTCCTTCTCCGTATCTTGGCCTGGAGTGCTGCCTGCCCCCATTTACAATCAGTGCCTATCACAGCCTGGCACGCTCGTTGGCCTGTGTAATTTAGGGTGACGATAAACAGGCAAAGTGATATACGAGATCATGATCAAAGATTATTGTCCTTCCATGTACTGGAAAATGTGATAGGATGAGCAGATGGGAAATCTTGGCACTTACTAAAGCCCAAGAACAAGAAGCAGTTTGCATCTTAGAGGATTACAGCTGAGGGAATGTGTTTCAGCTAGTCCTACAGGGGAGAATAAAGCTTCACTCTATCTGGGCTGTTGCTGTCTCTATGACAGATGAGAAGAAATCTATGCCAATTGCATTCTTAGCAGACGATGCTACTTAAATCATACTTAGCTGATAATAATAGTAGTCATTTTGTGTGCATGTGGATTTAAATATACAATTAGCTGCTCCCATTTTTTGCCATCTGGTTGATTTGAAAATAATAGCCCTTGCTTTGTCACAGTCTAAAACAGAGCATGCAGTGGTGAATCTTCCTGAAATGATAGAGTCTTGACCCAGAGTGATTGTAGTTTTTTCAGACAACATTTTCTCTTTGATTTAACAGAGTCAGAAAAAAAACAAGCTTCCAGAGAAGCCCTCGCTTTAAATTTGGTTCGAGGGATGTCAACACATACTCAAACCATGCCCAACTTCCATGTTAGGCCGAGGGTGTAGAGTGGTTTTCTAAAAGCCTATTTTCATGTCTCTGTCTCTCTTCAGAGTGTGTTCTCGTGGAGAGAACTCAAAGGTACAGCGGGTTGAGACAGATGGTGGCAAAGTGTGTGTGGAGGGGGGGTGGGAGGGGGGGGTGGTAAGGTGTGTATGGCTGAGACAAGCCGTCAGAACACAGTCTTGTTTCAGCCATCCAGTGTTTGTTTTTACCTGACTGGGCTTTTTGCCATTCATTCTATTGTCCTTACAGAGAGCCTCGGTCCTCATGGGTTCTCTGACATCTTGAACTCCTTGTTCTTGTTAGACACATTTATACCAACCACTCCCATCTTAAAGAAATGTGTTGTTGTTCTAACAGCGTCTTCAGATCTTGAACGACTGGATTGGGGCAACAAGGACACGTGCCATTTCCATAAACTGCAGAAGCAAATAGGTCATGAGCGTGATTAATATACAAAATGCAGTACTTCAAAGAGTTGTAACCCGATGCCTCAGCACTGAATACGTTTGACCATTCATCTCTTTCCTCATTAAAGATGCTTGGTAGCATTATTTGCTTACGGCTGTGTACCGTTGCACATAGCAAGTACATCAACTCAAGCGTGAAAGTTATTTTAAGCTGCTCACTTCATTTTAGATTAATATATCACGAAATAAGTACCACCAAGCCATAAGACAATAAGCCTAATTAGGAAGTTGATATAGAAAAACATAGCGGTATCTCTCCTTATTATCTTGTAGTGGTACATGGTACATTGAATACATTCAGTTTTAATCAACGTCATACGAATCACATTAAAACATGAGATTCAATCATCCCCTTACGGAAAACCACATTAATTTCAAGTGACCACATGCGAATACATGATTTAATGTGAAGTTAATTTGATAACGTGACAATGTGAAACAACATCCTGGTTTATTCCAGGGACGTCCCCAGGATATTCTTAGATCGTTGTGTCATTGTCCCCTGGAGGCTTTTGTCTAGTTGCAATGAAAATACGGTAAATCTACAACAAGTTACTGTATTTTTACAGCTAAATTCAGATGTTAATGTCAAAGGACAGTATGCTGCTGTATGCTGATTACTTAGGACTCAACCTCATGGTTGCTATCTCCTGTAGTTCTTGCTGCGCCACCAGGTTTGTGGATATAATGGAAATAGGCAAGAATAGATTTCTGCACTTTACCTAAAGTAGCAGTAAAAAATAAAGTAAATACAGTGCCTTCAGAAAGTATTCACACCCCTTGACTGTTACAGCCTGAATTTAAAATTGATTAAATAGAGATTTTCTTTGTCAGTAGCCAACACACAATACCACATATTGTCAAAGTGGAATTATGCTTTATATATATACAGTACCAGTCAAAAGGTTTGGGCACACCTACTCATTCCAGGGTTGTTGTTTCTAGACTGTAGAATAATAGGGAAGACATCAAAACAAATGGAATCATGTTGTAACCAAAAAGTGTGAAACAAATCAAAATATATTTTATATTTGAGATTCTTCAAAGTAGCCACCCTTTGCCTTGATGACAGCTTCAACCACTCTTGGCATTCTCTCAACCAGCTTCATGAGGTAATCACCTGGAATGCATTTCAATTAACAGGTGTGTCTTGTTAAAATGTATTTTGTGGAATCTCTTTCCTTAATGCGTTTGAGCCAATCAGTTCTGTTGTGACAAGGTAGGGGTGGTATACAGAAGATAGCCCTATTTGGTAAAAGACCAAGTCCATATTATGACGAACAGCTCAAATAAGCAAAGAGAAACAACAGTCCCATCATTAGTTTAAGACATGAAGGTCAGTCAATCTGGAAAGTTTTAAGAAGTTTGAAAGTTTCTTCAAGTGCAGTTGCAAAAACCATCAAGTGCTATGATGAAACAGCAGTTGCCTCTGCTGCAGAGGATAAGATCATCAGAATTAGCTGCACCTCAGATTGCAGCCCAAATAAATGCTTCACAGAGTTCAAGTAACAGACACATCTCAACATCAACTGTTCAGAGGAGACTGTGTGACTCAGGCCTTCATGGTAGAATTGCTGCAAAGAAGCCACTACTAAAGGACACCAATAAGAAGAAGAGACTTGCTTGGGCCAAGAAACACGAGTGATGGACATTAGACCGGTGGAAATCTGTCCTTTGGTCTGATGAGTTTTTTTGGTTCCAACTGTCGTGTCTTTGTGAGACGCAGAGTAGGTGAGCGGATGATCTCTGCATGTGTGGTTCCCACCATGAAGCAGGAGGTGTGATGGTGTGGGGGTGCTTTGCTGGTGACACTATTGGTGATTTATTTAGAATTCAAGGCACACTTAACCAGCATGGCTACCACAGCATTCTGCAGTGATACGCCATCCCATCTGGTTTGCACTTAGTGGTACTATCATTTGTATTTCAACATGACAATGACCCAAAACACACCTCCAGGGTGTTTAAGAGCTATTTGACCAAGAAGGAGAGTGATGGAGTGCTGCATCAGATGACCTGGCCTCCACAATCACCCGACCTAAACCCAATTAATATGGTTTGGGAGTTGGACCGCAGAGTGAAGGAAAAGCAGTCAACAAGTGCTCAGCATATGTGGGAACTCCTTCAAGACTGTTGGAAAAGCATTTCAAGTGAAGACGGTTGAGAGAATGCCAAGAGTGTGCAAAGCTGTCATCAAGACAAAGGGTGGCTACGAATCTAAAATCTAAAATATATTTTGATTAACACTTGTTTGGTTACTACATGATTCCATAGTTGTTATTTCATAGTTTTGATATCTTCACTATTATTCTACAATGAGTAAAATATAGAAAAACCCTTGAATGAGTTGGTGTGTCCAAACATGTACTGTATATTGTTACTGTACATCGGTACTGTATATTGACTGGTACTGTATATTTTTTTACAAATTAATACAAAATGAAAAAATCTGTTCTCTTGAGTCAGTAAGTATTCTACCTCTTTGTTATGGCAAGCGTAAAATTGTGCTTAACAAGTCACATAATAAGTTGCATGGAGGTGAGGTAACTTTTAAGATGAGCGAGGACAATTTTTTTTCATGCGAATTACATTATTTCTATTACATCATATTCGATGACTTTCATTCCATTCACTCAAATCAATGTAACATCAATAGGTTTAAGCTACTACATGATACTCAAATTTCCCCTAAACCCATCATGAGGTTGCTGTAACCTAGCGTATGAATTAAAGTTTACAACGTAGGTGCCCAGGTGAAACATTTCAGAAATCAAGGTGACAGACAGTGACACATTCAATAACACCTTGCACACTCTTGCCTGCATCTAGCTGATCTAGGGTGTAAACATTAGTCCAACAGTTGCAAACAAGTGTTTATATTGTAAAAATTCTGATCTGTTTATCCCCGTTTCACTCCGTTTGCTTCCGTTCAATAAACGTTTTTAACAGAATCGGCAGAATGAATACACCCCTGATCACACGCAAACACTGACCAGGCTAACCGCTTCACACAGCCTACATCGTTGTCACCATATTAGCTAGCGTCATAGTTAACATAGCTACTAGAACTAATGCGTTAGCAAACCCACTACAATCATGCAGTACAGTGTACAGTCAGCAAGCAGTTTAGCAGTTACACCAGCAGGCCTCGGTGGAAAAAAATTATTAAACCAAAAGCTTACCTTGACTTAGAAGAGTTCCAGTGTTGGATAGCCATAGCTAGCTAGCTAACATAGCATCCCTCTCTGTTTGTGCCGGGTGTTTGAGTAGGCTAAACTAGCAAGCTGCATTCGCTAGCTAAGTGTAAGTGATAAAATATAGCTCTCTCTCTCTTTCTCATTTCTCCTTAGTTTTTGAAGAATTTTAATTTATTCAAAACTGTTCAGCTATTGTCTTCTCTGTCTTTGAGTCAACTACTTACCAGATTGTATGCACAGCTGTGCTAGCTAGTTGTAGGTTATGCTTTCAGTACGATATTCATTCTCTGATTATATGATTGGGTGGACAACATGTGAGTTCATGCTGCAAGAGCTCTGATAGGTCAAATCAAATGTTATTTGTCACATGCTCCGAATACAACAGGTGTAGTAGACCTTACAGTTTTAAGAAAATACCACAAAAAAAGTAAGAGATAACAATAAACAAATAATTAAAGGCAGCGGTAAATAACAATAGCAGGGCTATATGCATGGAGTACAGAGTCAATGTGTCAATGTGCGGGGGCACCAGTGTCGAGGTAATTATGTACATGTAGGTACAGTTATTAAAGTGGCTATGTATAGATAATAACAGAGAGTAGCAGCAGCATGGGGGGGGGGGGGGCAATGCAAATCGTCTGGGTAGCCATTTGATTAGCTGTTCAGGAGTCTTATGGCTTGGGGGTAGAAGCTGTTTAGAAGCCTCTTGGACCTAGACTTGGCACTCCAGTACCGATGGCCGTGCGGTGGCAGAGAGAACAGTCTATGACTAGGGTGGCTGGAGTCTTTGACAATTTTTAGGGCCTTCCTCTGACACCGCCTGGTATAGACGTCCTGGATGGCAGGAAGCTTGACCCCGGTGATGTACTGGGTCGTACGCTAAAGTAATACTGCAAAAAAATTGATAAGCAATTTACTTTTTGTACTGAATACAAAGTGTTATGTTTGGGCAAATCCAATACAACACATTACTGAGTACCACTCTCCATATTTTCAAGCATAGTGGTGGCTACATCATATTATGGGTATGCTTGTAATCATTAAGGACTGGGGAGTTTTTCAGGATAAAAAGAAACAGAATGGAGCTAAGCACAGGGAAAATCCTAGAGGAAAACCTGGTTTGTTCTGCTTTCCACCAGACACTGGGAGATTACTTCACCTTTCAGCAGGACAATAACCTAAAACACAACGCCAAATCTATACTGGAGTTGCTTACCAAGAAGAAAGTGAATGTTCCTGAGTGTCCGAGTTACAGTTTTGACTTAAATCTACTTGAAAGCTATGGCAACAACTGAAAATGGTTGTCTAGCAATGATCAACAACCAATTTGACAGAGCTTGAACATTTCTGAAAGAAATAAAGGGCAAATGTTGCACAATCCATTTGTGGAAAGCTCTTAGAGACTTACCCAGAAAATAATCACAGCTGTAATCACTGTCAAAGGTGTTTCTACAAAATATTCACTGAGTGGTGTAAATACTTATGTAAATTAGATATTTCTGTATTTCATTTTCAATACATTTGTTACAATTTCTAAAAACATGTTTTCACTTTGTCATTGTGGGGTGTTGTGTGTCACACAACAAAGTGTGGAATAAGACAAGCGGTATGAATACTTTCTGAAGGCACTTTATATACAACAACTTGAAGGTGTTATTTCTATAAAAAGACAGTATGCTGCTGTATTCTGATTTCAATTAGTGGGTTATACATGAATTATTTGGAGATTTGTACTTGACCTCTTGGTTGGGAGTGCATCAATGTTTCTGCAGTGCCACCAGCTCCATACTTATTCACATTATATAGCATATTTGGGGGCGTGGTCAAATATATCCCATGCAGCCTTGTTTACAAGTTGGAACACTGGAATGTGATATGTAATCTACACCTCGATAAGGTTAATAGAAATCCTCATTCTTTTCTTTAATGATTTTCAATTTGAGTGTCATTATTTCTATTGGTCTATAGCCTACACTTTCTCGTTCTGTACTTCTAATGCGAGTAGGACGGGTGTGGCTTTGTGACAATGACCACACAAGCAGCGCTCACTGATTTGACAGCTCTAATGCAGTGACACCTCCGATACCATCAAAATACCAGCTATGCGAGTGTCCCCTATCACATGTTTACGCTTGATCTGATTGAATCTAGGCCTTAATGTCAAGTGTCCCTGAACACTGCTACTTTTCAGTTGGTGTAGTCAGATAATCGCACAATTATTGACTTGATTCCAGGTAACATTGAGCAATGTGCAGAAATGTATTCTTGCCAATACATCTGTGGCTGATCTCAGCCGTTGCCACAGACCTGGTGGTGAAGCAGGAAATTCAGGTTGCTGTCATCTAAGAGGTTGTGAATTCAAATCCCAATTGTGTTAACCAATGTTGAGGTCAATTCGATGTAAGTTCCAGTCAATTCAAAAAGTAAAACAAATTCCCAACTTTCCAGTATTGAAAATATTTTAAATAGAATTAGAATTTCTGTGTACTTCCTGAATAGATTTTGTTGTTGTATATTTACTGACAAAATACAGTTCAGCTGTAGAAGTACTTTAAAAGTTGTTTGCTCTTATTTCACCGCAACTGAGTAGCCGGTAACTTACTATAAAATTGTACAGATTTTTTTTTTTACAGTTTGTGCCATAAACACATCAAAAGTAGGCTTTCCTATAAGTTTAAATGGAATTTCAAGTGAGGCATGCCAAGTTAATTTGCAGGACGGGCCAAAAAGTACCCATGTGCATTGCGATTGACAGTAAATAAATAGCAAAACACTAATATAGTATCGTGTAGAAATGTACCGTATAATGACTGTAAAACTTACCACAAAATTAACAGCAATAGCTAACAGTATAGTTTCATGTTGAACCATATGATTTCACATGTGAAACCGTGTTTTTGGAACACTTCACTTCACTTCATGTGACACTTCACATGTGATCACATGTGAAATTCCATGCGTTATCGCTGTTCAGCTAAAGTCTGACCCAACCTGGGATTTGAACTCACGACCTTTGGACTCAGCAATAGGATGCCATCTGTTATTCTGACTATTCTCTCATCACTGGTTTAAATTACTTATTTCAGTTGGTGGGGCATATTATTATGGTTTAATGTTACTGTTTTAATGTTTTAAAGTTACTCCTGAATCATTATGTTAAATACAAAACATTAGGAACACTTTCCTAATATTGAGTCACACCCCCTTTTGCCTTCAGAACAGCCTCAATGCATCAGGGCATGGACTCTACAAGGTGTTGAAAGCGTTCCACAGGGATGCTGGCCCATGTTGACTCCAATGCTTCCCACAGTTGTGTCAAGTTGGCTGGATGTCCTTTGGGTGGTGGACCATTCTTGATACACACAGGAAACTGTTGAGCGTGAAAACCCCAGCAGTGTTGCAGTTCTTGACACACTCCCCGGTGCCCTTGGCACCTTCTACCATAGCCCGTTCAAAGGCAATTCAATATTTGTCTTGCCCATTCACCCTGTGAATGGCACACACACACAATCCATATCTCAATTGTCTCAAGGCTTAAAAATCCTTCTTTGTCTCCTTCCCTTCATCTATGCTGATTGAAGTGGATTGAACAAGTGACATCAATAAGGGATCATAGCTTTCACCTGGATTCACCTGGTCAGTCTATGTCATGGAAAGAGCAAGTGTTCCTAAAGTTTTGTACACTCAGTGTATGATAATTTTTCTTGAGTGTATTTTTAAGTCCAAAGTGTAGGAATACAGGTGAATTCAATTACTAACATAGACATGGTAGCATAGGAGGAAGATTGAAATGCTGTGAACAAAGAGGTTGTGAGTTCAAATCCCAGGTAATGACATGTTGAATCATAATTACTGTATGTATAAACCTATACAATGTAGTCATGAAAGTTGAAAACGCTGTATGTTAAAAGCACTGTGTGTCTATTATAACAACTAATTTTAGTTTGCAAGGCATAAAATGTGAAGTCTCATGTGAAAATTTGAATCGACATGTGAAAGGTTGTGTGATCACGTGAGAATCCACATGTGAAATATCATCACGTGAAGTGTTCCAAAACACATGGTTTCACATCCTATGGTGTTTCTGCGTTGAGCATGCCATGCAAGATTTCACATTACCAGGTATCTCTGGAGCTTTTCCTCCATCTGTAGGTGTGCATATTGTATGTCAGCTAACTGTAGAGGATAATGAATGTGGTTCAGGTGGTTCTTTTGAAATGTGTGATATGAAATCAATCCCTCGAAACTGTTTTACAATATGGAATTCATAAGGACGTGGGATAAATTATTCAGAGTCTCAATTTGATATATTCAGAATGTTTGTAAATAATTCAAGGTATCTTGAACATATGAAAATACCTCAGTTTGTGTGGTTTCCATGAATATTTATAGACCCTTTTAATTCAGAAATTGATAATTTAACACACCGTAGCGCACAAATACATTTTTAATTAGTATGTCATGTAAATAAGCCATGAACCACATCATAATTGTACTGTTTGAAACTGTTGAAAAATACAACTATTTTATTTTCTGAAGATGAGAATTGAATCCCATATCCCCATTGTAAAAAATATTGTAATTAATAATAATGGACCTGATTTATATTTTGCTGTAGGTAAGTTGTAAATGCTGAAAAGTTGGTTTATCAGTGCTGCTCCCACTTTAATCAACCACATGATGGAAATTGTATAGGAGCCATTCTTCCACAGAGAGAATTTTCCCATCAGTCATAACATAGTTAAACTGTTCACCTAGCCATTGGCTACCCACATCAAAGGAAAATACAATATACAGGAAAACAGTCAGAGTTGAGATGGAGTGGTTGCTATAGCAACCAATCCTACATCTGGTAGATTTTCTCATACTGGACTGGAATTACATGTTTTACATGGAATTACTGAAATGTCCAGTTTTTCTATGTTTTGTACCATTGTAAATATTGTGCTCAATATTTTTGTTAAATATTAACAACAAAGGCATCGCTCATGCTCCAAAGTGTCTTGTGACATAATAGAGAAAATATGTTCGAAAAGCATTTAATGGTACCGTTTTCATGATACACTGAGTGTACAAAACATTAGGAACATCTGCTCTTTCCATTACATAGACTGACCAGGTGAATCCAGGTGAAAACTATGATCCCTTATTGATGTCACTTATTGATGTCCACTTCAATCAGATGGGGAGGAGACAGGTTAAAGAAGGATTTTTAAACCTTAAGACAATTGAGACATGGATTGTGTATGTGTGCCTTTCAGACACAACTTGGCACTACTGTAGGAAGCATTGGAGCCAACATGGGCCAGCATCCCTGTGGAACGCTTCCGACACCTTGTAGAGTCCATGTCCTGACAAATTGAGCTGTTCTGAGGGCAGAAGGTGTTCCTAATTTTTTGTCCACTCAGTGTATCTGTGCATGAAACCATTAAGCTATAACCTTAAGAAATACTTGGACCCAAAAGTAGGCTAGTAGTACATATCAGTAATAAATCCCAGTGTACTGAACTTGAAATATATTTCATTAGCCTCTACGGATGGCTCACTCCCGACAACATCAATGTTTGAACAGAATGTTTTCATGCATACATGAATATGAATATGAGTTTATTTCCACCAATTTTTCATATTTGATTTTTTTACCAGAGATTATAGCTTATGGGTTCCCTCATGTGTGTGTCAAATATTACCGTTCTCAGATTTTTTATTAATAGATTTTTTTTAAATTAAATGCTATATTTCCATTGTTTTGCTGGAATTAAATGTTTGTATCCGGTATATTTGACTGTGCTATGTGGTTGTCTCACCTAGCTATCTTAAGATGAATGCACTTACTGTGCGTCACTCTGGATAAGAGCATCTGCTAAATGACTAAAATGTCAAACGTACATGTATTACATACAGATCATACTACTGTGTTTAATATTTTTTCACATTTTTAAATATTGATGTCAGATATGTATCATTTGTACATTTCTTTATTACAAATGTAGTTATTTGTTACATTAGACCGTGTAAAACCTAGTACTACTTATTTATCTGAGTGAGGTGGATATACAGTATAGCATTTAGCAAAAAAACATAATTACAGTATTTGTCTCTCTTAAATTAATCCATGAAGTGACACACCAATCTATTTCATAATTTCTTTAAACAATAAAAGGTCATTTACCAACATTTCTGAAAATGGATATACAGCGTTTTGGAATGAAACTCTTCATATGTCCCTGAGGCAGTCCCAAGAGAGCAGATGATTTTGCATTGCCATGCTACAGGATGACTACAACATCAAATATTCACCACAGCACTTAGAATAGGAGTCATCCATGAAAGTATGAGATTTATAATTAAGCAGTACGGATTAAAGCAGGGATGGAGCTTAATCAACAGCAGGATGATTTGATAAGCGCTAAACCACCAAGACACGAATGATGAAAACTCCTTCTGATCAGGAGAAGGCCCCACAATGCATCACTCCTCAAGAATGAGGTCAACCATTTTGAGTCACAGAATGTTTCCTCACAGTCAAGTGAGTCAATTAAATATGCCATTGTGCCATCTGTAGAAAAACATTTCAGTTGACACATTCCTTACACACTGTAGAGTTCCATGTATACTATTCTATAGCCTGATGCTATGTTGCTGCTCGACTCACATAGAATGTTACTCACCAAGCTGATGAACCTTGATTTGTCATGTTTTTTCTCTCACAGCATTCATGAAATGGTATGTGAGGCACAATGTTTTCCAACGTCAAGGCGATGTGAATGTACTGTAAGTGCATTCATTATTCATGACCTGAAGTTGGAACATTGGAAAGATTCTAACTTTCCAGAGCATCAGACGTCTGCTTCCTGTGCAACAATATGCCTCTTGCAGACCTAATAAAGTAAGGATAGAATACATTTAGCCTACCAGGATGCTACATGTGTGAATATGAAACAGTATAGCTTAGTATATATTTACAATTGACCTGTCATTGCATTGTCTTCCTGTAGCTTTGTTCCACTTTGTGTTTCAATTCCATAATCCAACACAATTAAATCACAGTGCAGCTGTTAGCCTACATTTGCAGGAGTGGACACATGGGGCAAAGGAGTTTGCATAATATATTCCCAATAATGGCATGGGTGTATTGCAGTAAGGGAAAGAGAGATCAGGAGAAGAAGCCTACATGCTCTGCTCTGCTCTACTCAAGCCCTGGCACTACTTAGCGCCCTTGATATGTCTGGTGAGCTGACAACAATCCTGTTTGGAGTCCTGATGATCACTGTGACCAAACGGTGAGTCTTGGGGGAAGGGGGGGGGGATACATCAACACAGTTATGCAACACCGAGATCCTTGCAATTGCACAAGTGTCAGTTTGAACATTACTCACAAGGACACAATGAGGCTAATTAATCTACATGTAAGTACATTGTTTTTCAAAACCCCCAGCTCTATACATCAGCTATTAATATTCACTATGATTCACTGTGCAAGCCATCTCTTGAGCTATGGCACCTAATTATTTCAACAGTTCATTTTTGTTATTGCCTGTGCTTGTAAGCTACCAACGGAAAGCTTTAGTTATTGGCTGTGTTAGAGTACATTGTGACTATGTCATTCATTCTTCTTTGGTTGTTGATTTTGTAAAGCACCATGGATTTAGCCTGTGTGTTTCATGTGTACCATCTGTACAAGATGTATGCTCTGTGAATCTGCCACCTGGTGGTGGTATCAGCCTATTTACCATGGGATGACTGGGTTATTGTTACATCATCATGGATCCGTTCACAATGTTAACATGCATTAAGTAGCCAATGATAACTCAACAAAGCATGGAATCACACAAATTGTGGGAGGCAATAACAGTATATCTGCATGATTACCATGCTCCTTTGAAAACTAATCTTACCATGTATATCCTTTCTGCTCACACTATGGCACTCTGTCGCCTTCCAACCACTATTGCAGAGTCAGCTTCACAATGAAAATGCTCAAATCCATCTTAAATTGACTGACAGAACATAATGTTAAGCGCTTTCATTTTTTTCCTTCACGTCAAAAGAACTTAAAATACTGAAAGGAACGTATGCAAGTGTATGATACCCTCTATTCTTCCGAGGTGAAGAGGTTTAAGATCCCTATTCATAGAGAGGGTGAGGAGGTTTAACAAACTGTGTGGAATATGCAACTATTTAAAGTCTGCAGATGTGGGTTTAGTTTAGGTAAAGAATGGTTTATCGGCAATTGCTGGCTTCACAAGTGTAGAATGCTATCACTCTCACGTTGTAATGTCCATGCAGTGGCTGGTTCAGGAGAGGTGCTGAGTGGACTACTAAATACATGGATCCACACTCATGGATGAATGCCACTTAGGGGACAGGAAATGGTGTTAGGCGGGGGAAGGCACTGGCGAAGGATAGCTAATACCATACCACGCCTATGTCGCAAAGTCATTGACAATGATCCAGGCCTTTTATCAGTCACTGCAGGACAATACGTGTCAAATGCTGCATACCCTCCAGACTTTCAGGGTAATATAATGTATGTCGAATCTTCCAGTTTTAAATTGAAAAAGGGTAGAAATAGTAACACTGGTTTTGTTCTTATGCACCAATTGGAGAAATCAGTCGAAAGATTGGTTTAGAACAGCTATTATATAGATTCAAAGTGAACAGTCATGTCAGACAGTAACAAGTATGTGTGGAGAGGCCTTGAGGAATTGTTGCTGCACACACAGGCCACATTCAAGCTGGTACTGGATTAGCTTTGAGGCTGAGCAAAAAGCGAGAGAATTGAAATGCAAATGAGAAGCGGATTACTGAGAGAGAGCATTCACTCTACTGGCGTCTCTTCCGTTAACTGGTACCGTGTTTCAGAATTCGTTCTTTCTTCAACCATATTTAATTTCAGATCTATTCACAGTTAGTCATTCACCTTCTGTCATCGAAGTCAATTGGTAAATTACCTTGTCTCACGCTTGTCTGCAATGTGTAATGAGATAAACAAGTACTTGACTCTTGACTTTGTGTAGCATGACCTTGTTGATCATATTCCCAATACCATAATCACCCAAATGCACAATCTATCCTTCCTCACATTCTTCCATATCTTCTCCACTCAATAAAATGCCTTCTGACAGCAGGACCCCATCCACTGCAACCCTACTTAACCTCAACTCCAAAAGACTAATAATAATGTTGACAAATCAACAATAACAGAGATAATGTTTTCCCCATCCAGAGTTCTGGGGTTTGTTTGGCCATGGCCGTCCCATGAGCTGTACATGAATCCAAAGAAAATGGCGAAAAATGAGGAACTGAGTCATCTCCCCTTCAAAAGAATGCTTCCTGCACACCCCAGCACTGTGAAATCTCTAGCTGCAGGCATGAGTTTGACTTCAAAGTGCCCAACTGTGAATTTACTTTGATCCGTTTTCAGATTTGTAGTGAAGAGGAAAGGTTGTGAATTGTTATTTTAACACATTTATGTTTTTCTGCAATATAAACATTTGTTTGTTTTGCTGGAATATACTCAATTTTTATGATGATTCAGTATAGCAAACGAAAAAGGTTTTCTTACTAATTACTGAGGTTGTCTACATGCATTGGTTTTCCACTGCACCACTCTTTCATACCACTGGAGACTAAATACATAAGGTATCAGAACTGGGATGAAATACTGTACATGTGTATTTAATTATTTGTCATTTAAATGCTTGTTTTCTGTGTATTTGAGTATTTTCAAATAATGTGGCCTGAATAAACTACTTATATTGGAAGTATTTTTAAGTATTTTTTAATATTTTCCTAAAAATAGCCTATTTGAAACTATTTTCAAATATTTATTTCAAATAATATTTTTAAATGCTATGGTTAAATGCATAGGATGATATTTATGAGTCAGTGTATTTGAGTATTTTCAAATAATTTCTAAGTGTATTTCCAA
This sequence comes from Salvelinus alpinus, assembly GCF_045679555.1. Taxonomy (NCBI): domain Eukaryota; kingdom Metazoa; phylum Chordata; class Actinopteri; order Salmoniformes; family Salmonidae; genus Salvelinus; species Salvelinus alpinus. The sequence goes on along the minus strand of NC_092099.1, from coordinate 19,877,711 downwards.
ATACATTCCAATATTCAACTACAAATTCAACAAAAAATCTAAAAACGTACTCTCAAATCTCTTTGAAAGTATTGAAATACCCTAAATATACTGAATGAAAATATAAACCCAACATGCAACAATTTTAAAGATTTTACTGAGTTACAGTTCATATAAGGATATTAGTCAATTGAAATAAATTCATTAGGACCTAATCTATGGATTTCACATGACTGGGCAGGAAGGGCATACAGTGGATTGCGAAAGTATTCACCTCCCTTTGAATTTTCCTTATTTTGTTGCCTTACAACCTGGAATAAAAAATTGTAGAGCCACCTTTTGCAGCAATTACAGCTGCAAGTCTCTTGGGATATGTCTCTATAAGCTTGGCACATCTAGCCACTGAGATTTTTGCCCAATCTTCAAGGCAAAACTGCTTCAGCTCCTTCAAGTTGGATGGGTTCCGCTGGTGTACAGCAATACCACAGATTTTCAATTGGATTGAGGTCTGGGCTTTGACTAGGCCATTCCAAGACATTTAAATGTTTCCCCTTAAACCACTCAAGTGTTGCTTTAGCAGTATGCTTAGGGTCATTGTCCTGCTGGAAGGTGAACCTCCGTCCCAGTCTCAAATCTCTGGAAGACTGAAACAGGTATCCCTCAAGAATTTCCCTGTATTTAGCGCCATCCGTCATTCCTTCAATTCTGACCAGTTTCCCAGTCCCTGCCGATGAAAAACATCCCCACAGCATGTTACTCTCACCACCATGCTTCACTGTGGGGATGGTGTTCTCGAGGTGATGAGAGGTGTTGGGTTTGCACCAAACATAGCTTTTTCCTTGATGGCCAAAAAGCTCAATTTTAGACCAGAGTCTGACCAGAGTACTTTCTTCCATATGTTTGGGGAGTCTCCCACGTGCCTTTTGGTGAACACCAAACGTGTTTGCTTATTTTTTTCTTTCAGCAATGGCTTTTTTTCTGGCCACTCTTCCGTAAAGCCCAGCTCTGTGGAGTGTACGGCTTAAAGTGGTCCTATGGACAAATACTCCAATCTCTGCTGTGGAGCTTTGCAGCTCTTTCAGGGTTATGTTTGGTCTCTTTGTTGCCTCTCTGATTAATGCCCTCCTAGCCTGGTTCATGAGTTTTGGTGGGCGGCCCTCTCTTGGCAGGTTTGTTGTGGTGCCATATTCTTTACATTTTTTAATAACGGATTTAATGGTGCTCCGTGGGATGTTCAAAATTTCAGATAACATTTTATAACCCAACCTTGATCTGTACTCCTCCACAAATTTGACCCTGACCTGTTTGGAGAGCTCCTTGGTCTTCATGGTGCCACTTGCTTAGTGGTGTTGCAGACTCTGGGGCATTTCAGAACAGGTGAATATATACTGAGATCATGTGACACTTAGATTGCACACTGGTGGACTTTATTTGGGGCGGCAGTAAGCCTAGTGGTTAGAGTGTTGGACTAGTAACCGAAAGGTTGCAAGATCAAATGCCTGAGCTGACAAGGCAAAAATCTGTTGTTCTTCCCCTGAACAAGACAGTTAACCCACTCTTCCTAGGCCGTCATTGAAAATAAGAAATTGTTCTTAACTGACTTGCCTAGTTAAATAAAAAAATCCACCCTGAACAACTACCCTCCCTTTACTAATTATGTGACTTCTGAAGGTAACTGGTTACACCAGATCTTATTTAGGGGCTTCATAGCAAAGGGGTGAATACATATACACACACTAATTTTACGTTTTGTATTTCTTTTGCATTTTTTGAAACAAGTATTTTTTTTCATTTCACTTCACCAATTTCGACCATTATGTGTATGTCCATTACATGAAATCCAAATAAAAATCTATTTAAATTACAGGTTGTAATGCAATAAAATTGGAAAAACGCCAAGGGGGATGAATACTTTTGCAAGGCACTGTAGGCCCATCCACTGGGGAACCGAGACCACCCGCTGGGAGCCAGGCCCAGCCGATCAGAACGAGTTTTTCCCCACAAAAGCTCTTTACTACAGACAGAAATACTCCTCAGTTTCATCAGCTGTCAGGGTGGCTGGTCTCAGATGATCCCGCAGGTAAAGAAGCCGAATATGGAGGTCCTGGGCTGGCATGGTTACACGTGGTCTGTGGTTGAGCGGCCGGTTGGACGTACTGCCAAATTCTCTAAAATGACAATGGAGGCGGCTTATGGTAGAGAAACTAACATTCAATATCTGGCAACAGTTCTGGTGGACATTCCTGCAGTCAGCATGCCAATTGCACGCTCCCTCAAAACTTGAGACAGCTGTGGCATTGTGTTGTCTGACAAAACTGCACATTTTAGAGTAGCCTTTTATTGTCCCCATCACAAGGTGCACCTGTATAATGATCATGCTGTTCAATCAGCTTCTTGATATGCCACACGTGTCAGGTGAATAGATTATCTTGGCAAAGGAGAAATGCTCACTAACGTGGATGTAAATACATTTGTGCACAAAATTTGAGAGAAATATGCTTTTTGTGCGTATGGAACATTTCTGGGTTCTTTTATTTCAGCTCAGGAAACATGGGACCAACACTTTTCCATTTATATTTTTGTTCAATATAGTATTTGAACTGAGGTGCTGTATGTTAGGTACAGTATATGAATCAACTACAGATCCTTTGATTTCTATGAGCAATGCATTTGTCAAAGTCAAGGCATATTTTAATATACTATAGATGCAAATGTATTGTATATTAAAGTGTATTGTATTATGTTACAACAGTGTTCTACCTTTCTGTAATTTCCGTCTTGCTCAGATGGTGTCGGTCCCACTTAAAGTACAGTTATTAGGTAGGCCTAGTTATTGACTTATTATGTACATACATACTACATAGGCTAGTAGACTATGTAAGGGATATTCAGTGATACCTTCTGGAAACAAAGCTTGTATTATAAGGAGGATGGGATCCACCCAAATCATTTGGGTTCCTGGATTCTTTCACAGCATTATAAAGCTGCATTGAGACATGACTTATCAATCCAAGCCCAACTCATTTAATCCCTACAATTGTGCCACTGAGCTGTCATAATGCTTCAGCAAATGTACATTATCCCAGGGGCGCTGGAAAACAAAATGTAAGTAACCTAATTTATGTCCCTCTTACTGCCCTGAATGCCTCTGCTGATCCTTCAGCTATTGTATGCAGTAATCATATACCTATGAACCAGAGTTATACTGTTAGCACTGAGGTGGTGTGCAGCTCACCCTGCACTAAGATAAATAACCCGAGCTTGTCTACCTCTACTAAGCTTCCCAGTAAAGAAAGAAAAACCATCAAGTATCCCAGATTTTTTTTTTAAATAGCCCACGTTAACAAATGTATCTTATGAAACAAGGTTCACGAAACCAATAATTTGCTAGTAACAGATGACATTCATATTCTGACAAACTCTGAAACTCACTTAGATAATACATTTGATGATACAGTGGTAGCAATACATGGTTATAAGATCTACAGAAAAGATAGAAATGACAAAGGTGGAGTTGTGGCTGTTTATATTCAGAACCACATTCCTGTAAAGCTTAGAGAGGATCTAATTTTAAAAATTGTTGAAGTAATATGGCTACAGGTTCATCTGCCTCACCTAAAGCTCATTCTGGTGGGAAGCTGCTATAGACCACCAAGTGCTAACAGTCAGTATCTGGATAACGTGTGAAATGCTTGATAATGTATGTGATATCAATAGAGAGGTATGTTTTCTGGGTTATTTAAATAACTAGTGCCTGCAACCTGGTTCGGGTTATCAATCAACCTACCAGGGTAGTTACAAACAGCACAGGAATGAAATAATTTGCATGTACTGATCACATCTTTACTCATGCTGCAAAAATTAGTTTGAAAGCAGTATCCAAATCAATCGGATGTAGTGATCAAATCAAATCAAAGTTTATTTGTTACGTGCGACGAATACAACAGATGTAGACCTTACAGTGAAATGCCCTACTTGCAGGCTCTAACCAATAGTGCAAAAAATGTATTAGGTGAACAATAGGCAAGTTAAGAAATAAAAACAGTAAAAAGATAGTGATAAATAACAGTAGCACCTTATGTACTCACATTGGCTATAACTGGTTATTACTAGGTATGAGCGTATACAAAATCCAAATTACAGTTGATTTAGTTGCAGTCAAAACACCTTTTATAAAAGTCTGTCAGTGGTATGAATACTTGGTAGAACTGTAATACAGAAACCAGCTATTCTCTGAATGTACAAAATAGGCTATAAAAGTAGCGAGGCTACATACAAACACCCGTTAGTCGGGCTGATTGAGGTAGTATGTACATGTAGATATGGTTAAAGTGACTATGCATATATGATGAACAGAGAGTAGCAGTAGCGTAAAAGAGGGGTTGGCGGGTGGTGGGTGGTGGGACACAATGCAGATAGCCCGGTAGGCCAATGTGCGGGAGCACTGGTTGGTCGGGCCATTTGAGGTAGTATGTACATGAATGTATAGTTAAAGTGACTATGCATATATGATAAACAGAGAGTAGCAGCAGCGTAAAAGAGGGGTTGGGGGGGGGGGGGGGGGGGGGGCACACAATGCAAATAGTCCGGGCAGCCATTTGATCACCTGTTCAGGAGTCTTATGGTTTGGGGGTAAAAACTGTTGAGAAGCCTTTTTGTCCTAGACGTGGCACTCTGGTACCGCTTGCCATTGTAACGGATGTGAAATGGCTAGCTAGTTAGCGGTGGTGCGCGCTAATAGCATTTCAATCGGTTACGTCACTCGCTTTGAGACCTTGAAGTAGTGGTTCCCCTTGCAGAGGGCCGCGGCTTTTGTGGAGCGATGGGTAACGAGGCTTCGTGGGTAACTGTTGTTGATGTGTGCAGAGGGTCCCTGGTTCGCGCCCGGGTATGGGCGAGGGGACGGACGTAAAGTTATACTGTCACACCATGCGGTAGCAGAGAGAACAGTCTATGACTGAGGTGGCTAGGGTCTTTGATAATTTTTAGGGCCTTCCTCTGACACCGCCTGGTGTAAAGATCCTGGATGGCAGGCAGCTTAGCCCCAGTGATGTACTGGGCCGTACGCATTACCCTCTGTAGTGCCTTGCGGTCGGAGGCCGAGCAATTGCCGTACCAGGCAGTGATGCAACCAGTCAGGATGCTCTCAATGTTGCAGCTGTAGAACCTTTTGAGGATCTGAGGACCCATCTTTTTAGTTTCCTGAGGGGGAATAGGCTTTGTCGTGCCCTCTTCACGACTGTCTTGGTGTGTTTGGACCATTCTAGTTTGTTGGTGATGTGGACACCAAGGAACTTGAAGCTCTCAACCTGCTCCACTACAGCCCCGTCGATGAGAATGGGAGCGTACTCTGTCTTCCTTTTCCTGTAGTCCACAATCATCTCCTTAATCTTGGTTACGTTGAGGGATAGGTTGTTATTCTGGCACCACCCGGCCAGGTCTCTGGCTTTCTTCCTATAGGCTGTCTCGTCGTTATCGGTGATCAGGCCTACCACTGTTGTGTCGTCTGCAAACGTAATGATGGTGTTGGAGTCGTGCCTGGCCATGCAGTCGTGGGTGAACAGGGAGTACAGGAGGGGACTGAGCACGCACCCCTGGGGGGCTCCAGTGTTGAGGATCAGCGTGGCAGATGTGTTGCTACCTACCCTCACCACCTGGGGGCGGCCCGCCAGGAAGTCCAGGATCCAGTTGCAGAGGAAGGTGTTTAGTCCCAGGATCCTTAGCTTAGTGATGAGCTTTGAGGGCACTGTGGTGTTGAACGCTGAGCTGTAGTCAATGAATAGCATTCTCACATAGGTGTTCCTTTTGTCCAGGTGGGAAAGGGCAGTGTGGAGTGCAATAGAGATTGCATCATCTGTGGATCTGTTTGGGTGGTATGCAAATTGGAGTGGGTCTAGTGTTTCTGGGATCACAATATAGTAGCCATATCTAGGAAAACCAAAGTTTCAAAGGCTGGGCCTAATATAGTGTACAAGATGTCATACAATAAGTTTTGTAGCGATTCCTATGTTGTTGATGTAAAGTATATGTGTTTGTCCGTGGTGTGTAATGAGGAGCAACCAGACACTGCACTTGACACATTTATGAAATTTCTTATTCCAGTTACTAATAAGCATACACCCATTAAGAAAATGACTGTAACAACTGTTAAATCCCCGTGGATTGATGAGAAATTGAAAAACTGTATGGTTGAGAGGGATGAGGCAAAATAAATGGCAAATAGGTCTGGCTGTACAACCGATTGGCAAACGTACTGCAAATTGAGAAATCATGTGACTAAACTGAATAAAAAGAAGAAGAAACTATACTATGAAACAAAGATAAATGACATAAAGAATGATAGTAAAAAGCTTTGGTGAACCTTAAATGAAATTTTGGGCAAAAAGGCAAACTCCGCTCCATCATTCATTGAATCAGATGGCTAATTTATCACAAAACCCACTGATGTTTCCAACTACTAAGATTAGCAAACTTAGGTATGACATGCCAGCAACAAACACTGACACTACACATCCAAATATATCTGACCAAATTATCAAAGACAAGCATTATAATTTTGAGTTCCGTAATATAAGTGTGGAAGAGCTGAAAAAAATTATTGTTGTCTATCAACAATGACAAGCCACCGGGGTCTGACAACTTTGATGGAAAATTTCTGAGGATAACAGCGAATGCTATTGCAACTCCTATTTGCCATATTTAAAACTCGCCTCCCTGCGGACCTGGCATCCTTTCACTCCCTCCTCTCTACATTCTCCTCTTCTGTCTCTGCTGCTAAAGCCAATTTCTACCACTCTAAATTCCAAGCATCTGCCTCTAACCCTAGGAAGCTCTTTGCCACCTTCTCCTCCCTCCTGAATCCTCCTCCCCCTCCTCCCCCCTCCTCCCTCTCTGCTGATGACTTCGTCAACCATTTTGAAAAGAAGGTCGACGACATCCGATCCTCGTTTGCTAAGTCAAACGACACAGCTGGTTCTGCTCACACTGCCCTACCCTGTGCTTTGACCTCTTTCTCCCCTCTCTCTCCAGATGAAATCTCGCGTCTTGTGACGGCCGGCCGCCCAACAACCTGCCCGCTTGACCCTATCCCCTCCTCTCTTCTCCAGACCATTTCCGGAGACCTTCTCCCTTACCTCACCTCGCTCATCAACTCATCCTTGACCGCTGGCTACGTCCCTTCCGTCTTCAAGAGAGCGAGAGTTGCACCCCTTCTGAAAAAACCTACACTCGATCCCTCCGATGTCAACAACTACAGACCAGTATCCCTTCTTTCTTTTCTCTCCAAAACTCTTGAACGTGCCGTCCTTGGCCAGCTCTCCTGCTATCTCTCTCAGAATGACCTTCTTGATCCAAATCAGTCAGGTTTCAAGACTAGTCATTCAACTGAGACTGCTCTTCTCTGTGTCACGGAGGCGCTCCGCACTGCTAAAGCTAACTCTCTCTCCTCTGCTCTCATCCTTCTAGACCTATCGGCTGCCTTTGATACTGTGAACCATCAGATCCTCCTCTCCACCCTCTCCGAGCTGGGCATCTCCGGCGCGGCCCACGCTTGGATTGCGTCCTACCTGACAGGTCGCTCCTACCAGGTGGCGTGGCGAGAATCTGTCTCCGCACCACGTGCTCTCACCACTGGTGTCCCCCAGGGCTCTGTTCTAGGCCCTCTCCTATTCTCGCTATACACCAAGTCACTTGGCTCTGTCATATCCTCACATGGTCTCTCCTATCATTGCTATGCAGACGACACACAATTAATCTTCTCCTTTCCCCCCTCTGATAACCAGGTGGTGAATCGCATCTCTGCATGTCTGGCAGACATATCAGTGTGGATGACGGATCACCACCTCAAGCTGAACCTCGGCAAGACGGAGCTGCTCTTCCTCCCGGGGAAGGACTGCCCGTTCCATGATCTCGCCATCACGGTTGACAACTCCATTGTGTCCTCTTCCCAGAGTGCTAAGAACCTTGGCGTGATCCTGGACAACACCCTGTCGTTCTCAACTAACATCAAGGCGGTGACCCGTTCCTGTAGGTTCATGCTCTACAACATTCGCAGAGTACGACCCTGCCTCACGCAGGAAGCGGCGCAGGTCCTAATCCAGGCACTTGTCATCTCCCGTCTGGATTACTGCAACTCGCTGTTGGCTGGGCTCCCTGCCTGTGCCATTAAACCCCTACAACTCATCCAGAACGCCGCAGCCCGTCTGGTGTTCAACTTTCCCAAGTTCTCTCACGTCACCCCGCTCCTCCGCTCTCTCCACTGGCTTCCAGTTGAAGCTCGCATCCGCTACAAGACCATGGTGCTTGCCTACGGAGCTGTGAGGGGAACGGCACCTCCGTACCTTCAGGCTCTGATCAGGCCCTACACCCAAACAAGGGCACTGCGTTCATCCACCTCTGGCCTGCTCGCCTCCCTACCTCTGAGGAAGTACAGTTCCCGCTCAGCCCAGTCAAAACTGTTCGCTGCTCTGGCACCCCAATGGTGGAACAAACTCCCTCACGACGCCAGGTCAGCGGAGTCAATCACCACCTTCCGGAGACACCTGAAACCCCACCTCTTTAAGGAATACCTAGGATAGGATAAAGTAATCCTTCTAACCCCCCCCCCCCTTAAAAGAGATAGATGCACTATTGTAAAGTGGTTGTTCCACTGGATATCATAAGGTGAATGCACCAATTTGTAAGTCGCTCTGGATAAGAGCGTCTGCTAAATGACTTAAATGTAAAAATGTAAATGTATATTTTCAATTTAAGCCTACTAGAAAGTGTGTGCCCTCAGGCCTGGAGGGAAGCAAAAATTATTCCACTTATTCCCACAAATAGCCAACCAATCAGCCTGTTACCAACCCTTCTTAAACTTTTGGAAAAAATGGTGTTTGACCAGATACAATGTTATTTTACAGTAAACAAATTGACAACAGACTTCCAACACTCTTATAAGGAAGGACACTCAACAAGCACAGCACTGACACATATGACTGAATATTGGCTGAGATAAATTTATGATAAAAAGATTGTGGGGGCTGTTTTGTTAGACTTCAGTGCAGCTTTTGATATTATCGATCATAGTCTGTTGCTGGAAAAACATATGTGTTATGGCTTTACACCCCCTGTGTCACGACTTCCACCGAAGGTGGCTCCTCTCCCTGTTCGTGCGGCACTCGGTGGTCATCGTCACCGGTCTACTAGCTGCCACCGATTCCTTTTCCCTTTTCTGTTGGTTTAGTCTTGATTGTTTTCACCTGTACCTTATTTGTTGTTAATTCGGGGCTATTTAAGCCTTCAGGGCCCGCCTGCTTTTGTGCGGGCTTATTTCCTTTCTGTCAGTGGACGTTTGTGTTTTGTTCCTATACGGATTGTTTGCTGTCCTGTTTTTGTGGTCATTGCGCCTGTTGTTTTGGCTTGACCCAGCTTGGAATAAATACGTCTCATTTGGAAACTTTGCTCTCTGCGCCTGACTCCACACCCACCACTCCTAGCTATCGTGACACCCTGCTATATTGTGGATAAAAGGTTACCTGTCTAACAGAATACAGAGGGTGTTCTTTAATGGAAGTTGGTTACTACATGACTCCATATGTGTTATTTCATAGCTTTGATGTCTTCACTATTATTTAACAATGTAGAAAATTGTAAAAAAATGAAATAAAAACCCTGGAATGAGTAGGTGTGTCCAAACTTTTGACTGGTACTGTATATATTAGGCGGTGTCAGAGGAAGGTCCAACATATTGTCAAAGACTCCAGTCACCCAAGTCATAGACTGTTCTATCTGCTACCGCACGGCAAGCGGTAACAGAGCGCCAAGTCTAGGTCCAAAAGGCTCCTTAACAGCTTCTACCCCCAAGCCATAAGACTGCTGAACAATTAATCAAATGGCCACCCAGACTATTTACATTGACATCCCCCTTTGATTTTACACTGCTGATACTTGCTGTTTATTATCTATGCATAGTCACTTTACCCACCCCTACATGTACAAATTGCTCAACTAAACTGTACCCCCGCACATTGACTTGGTACCGGTACAACCTGTATATAGCCTCAGTATTGTTATTTTATTTTTTACTTTAGTTTATTTAGTAAATATTTTCTGAACTCTATTTCTTGAACTGCATTGTTGGTTAAGGGCTTGTAAATAAGCATTTCACGGTAAGGTCTACACCTGTTGTATTCGGCGCATGTGACAAATAAAATTTAATTTGATTTGAACTTGCCCCTAGTCCAATGGCTCAATTTACCCCACAGCAACCATTTTGACTATATTAGCCCACACAGCTAAAAGGCTGCACTTTCATGCTAGGTTTGGGACCTCATATTGAAGCTTATAGAGACCCCAAATGATGTATCAAACTGTTTCTAAACAATATACGTTGTGTTAGATGCAAGCATCATAACACAATACATTTATATGACTTTGTGAAAATCATTTTTTTTTTTACCTAAATTGCTTCCCACTTTTTCCATGTGGTTTTTTCCTTCAGACTCAATGAAATGATGACCTATTCCTAAATATTTGGTCACATGACAAATGTTATGTATAGAGACTAGGGGTCTCAACTAACCCTTTCGTTAAACTAACCCTACTCTCTCCTACTGTCCTGTAAAAATAGTCCACCCTCCAACATTACTGTTTGAGGATTATTAAAACAGAAGAGAAAAGGTTTCACATTCCAACCTTATGTCTATGCTATTGTCTCCCATGTTGAACTCAAGCAAAGAGTATGAGCATCTCTGGGTTGTAAATCCTAATCCAGTCTACAGTTTTATTTGCAAGGCATGTGCAGAGCGTCCTCTGCTGGCAAAACCCAAGCATGGCACAATACCTCTCTGAGGGAAAAGTTCACACACTACTTACTGTATCTAGCGATTGATTATTGAAGACTGAGAAAGCCTCCGGCAGATTACCAGGACAATCACTTTGCTTATGGTGGCATAATGCTTGCATTGATTTAATATAATTTTGTACAAAGCCAGGGCATCATTTACAAACAACACAAGATTTTAATTTAAACAGGGGAAATAGATCAGGTATAATAAAACATTGAAGCTACAATCAGATACCCTTGTTACCTGGTCCCTTAGTAGTTGAGACTATTTCCCTTAAATATTGATGATTCCCTGCAAGAGAAGCAGAAGTGAGAATAGGAGAGATGGGTTCCAGAGCCAGACATTCATATATAATATGTGGGAAGTTGGGGCAGACAAAGAGTACCAGTCAATAGTTTGGACACACCTACTCATTCCAGGGGTTTTCTTTATTTTTACTATTTTCTACATTGTGAAATAATAGTGAAGACATCAAAACTATGAAATAGCACATATGGAATCATGTAGTAACCAAAAAAGTGTTAAACAAATCTAGATCGAGTTTAGATTTGAGATTTTTCAAAGCAGCCTTTGCCTTGATGACAGCTTTGCAGGCTCTTGTCATTGTCTCAACCAGCTTCATGAGGAATGCTTTTCCAACAGTCTTGAAGGAGTTCCCGCATATGCTGAGCACTTGTTGGCTGCTTTTCCTTCACTCTGCGGTCCAACTCATCCCAAAACATCTTAATTGAGTTGAGGAGGCCAGGTCATCTGATGCAGCACTCCATCACTCTCCTTGGTAAAATAGCCCTCACACAACCTGGAGGTGTGTTTTTGAGTCATTGTCCTGTTGAAAAATAAATGATAGTCCCACTAAGCGCAAAGCAGATGGGATGGTGTATCGCTGCAGAATGCTATGGTAGCCATGATGGTTAAGTGTGCCTTGAATTCTAAATAAATCACAGACAATGTCACCAGCAAAGCACCCCCACACCATCACACCTTCGCCATGCTTCACGGTGGGAACCACACATGCAGAGATCATCCCATCTCACAAAGACACGGCGGTTGGAACCAAAAATCTTCAATTTGGACTCATCAGACCAAAGGACAGATTTTCATCGGTCTAATGTCCATTGCTCATGTTTCTTGGCCCAAGCAAGTCTCTTCTTCTGTTTGGTGTCCTTCAGTAATGGTTTCTATGCAGCAATTTGACCATGAAGGCCTAATTCACACAGTCTCCTCTGAACAGTTGATGTTGAGATGTGTCTGTTACTTGAACTCTGTTCAAGCATTTATTTACTCTGTTCAAGCATTTATTTGGGCTGCAATCTGAGGTGCAGTTAATTCTAATGAACTTATCCTCTGCAGCAGAGGTAACTCTGGGTCTTCCTTTCCTGTGGTGGTCCTCATGAAAGAAAAAAAAAAAAAAGAAAAAATTGAATGAGTAGGTGTTTCCAAATTTTGAACTGGTACTGTGCAAAATTATAAAAAATCATAAATTATAATAACTAATAACTTGATTTGTATAGCGCTTTTCAACACAAATAACAATGCGCTTCACATCATAAAATAATACATTAAACGTGCTGACAAAGAAACAATGATAGGAGAAAGGAGAACGGAAAAAAGAAAGCAAACTAAAGTCATACATTGAAATCATACATTAAAATAATCTTTATAAAAATGTGTCTTCATCAGAGATTTAAAAAGAGCCACTGAATATGCAAATCTCCTCTGGTAGACCATTCCAAAGTCTAAGGGCCCTAATGGCAAACGCCAGTCTCCTTTCGTTTTCAACCTTGGAATGGTCAACAGTGGCCTGCCAGAGGATCTCATTCTGTGTCCTGACTCGTAGGGAGAGATATAGGATGGGGCTAAGCCTTACATGTGATTAATAATATTTTAAAATCTATTCTAAAAGTCACTGGTAGCCAGTGTAAAGAAACAGGTGTGATATGGTTACATTTTCTGGTGCCTATTAAAAGCAGAGCTGCAGCATTTTGAACTAATTGTAGACAATGGAGTGATTTCTGGTTGAGACATGTATACAAGGAGTTACAGTAATATAGGCGTGAGGAAATAAAAGTATGTATAGCTTTCTCCAGATCAGTGACTGAAAATACTTAAATTTAGCTATATTTATTACATGATAAAAGCAGGACTGGGCAACCAGTGTTGTGGAGTAGTGAACTACATGTAGTTCAACTAGTAACTTAACTACATTTTGCAGTAGCTTGGTGGTATTTGAACTACATTCTAATCTTGGTAGTGTTTTTTGTAGTTAATTACTTGTTTGCCATGTAGCTGTGCAGCTTACTACTAGGCCTACACACTACTTCTTTAGCAAAGACAAAATAACCTTCTTAATTCTCACTTGAAACATCGTTTTTGTTTTTAATAGGCTAAATTAAACATTCTGTTAACGTCTGACAATTAGTAGTCTACAGTGGCGTAAGGTACTTAAGTAAAAATACTTTAGAGTGCTATTTAAGTCTTTTTTTGCGGTATCTGTACTTTACTTTACTATTTATATTTTTGCCAACTTTTACTTCACTACATTTCTAAAGAAAATAATGTACATTTTACTCCATATATTTTCCCTGGCACTCAAAAGTACTTGTTACATTTTGACAAGTAAATGTTCCAATTCACACACTTATCAAGAGAACATTCCTGGTCACCCCTACTGCCTCTGATCTGGCAAACTCACTAAACACAAATGCTTTGTTTGTAAATTATGTCTGAGTGTTGGAGTGTGTCCCCGGATTTCCATCAATAAAAAATTAAAAAATGGAAATTGTGTCGTCTGGTTTGCTTAATATAAGGAATTTGAAATGTTTTATACTTTTACTTTTACATTTGATACTTAAGTACATTTAAAACCAAAAACTTTTCGACTTTTACTCAAGTAGTATTTTACTGGGTGAATTTCACTTTAACATAAGTCATTTTCTATTAAGGTATCTTTACTTTTACTCAAGTATGACTGTTGAGTACTTTTTCCACCACTGGTAGTCTATGATATTTCAGATTTAGATATGATTATATATCACGAAGTGGTTTCCATGTAGTGAACTATTTTTTAGGGTAGCTTTGTTTAGCTTAAATATATCCAGTGTGAAGTATAATGAACAAAAATATAAACTCAACATGCAACAATTTCAAAGATTTTACTGAGTTACAGTTCATATAAGGAAATCAGTCAATTGAAATAAATTAATTGGGCCCTAATCTATGGTTTCACATGACTGGACAAGGGCCCACCCACTTGGGAGCCAGGCCCAGCCAATCAGAATGAGTTTTTCCCCACAAAAGGGCTTTATTACAGACAGAAATACTCCTCAGCAGCCCCTGGATTTTTTCTAATAAGTTGTTCATACACTAATAAGCCACCAACTGCTTTAAAGAGCGACTGCCTTTAAAAAGCAACACATCCCTTTGAAAACAGCCTATGTGGCATCGATATGAGTCAGAAACAGTTATTCTAGTGTCAAAATTGACTACAAAGTGTAAAACTGAGTTTGGAACATCCGTGCGTCACAACGAGTAAATGAAGATTGGGTTTTGATTTGACAATGTATATTTGCCCACTAACATGGGGCTGCAGAGATTGCTCTCTATCCAATAGCATAGACAGTGAGACAGACTTTCCCAGCAGCTCGGACTTTGTTTACATAAGACAAATCTCACACGTTTTTTTACTTGAGAAATACTGCACCAAACACCTTAGTTAGATGAAAAATCATGCGACTAAAACATCCTCGGCAAAAACGTAAAAATATATTATTTTAGATTCATTCTTGGGATTTTGAGGAAGTGAAATAGGCTTCCGCGTCTACAGTGTCTCATGGGAAACAAACATCATTAACCAAACGCGGTCAGGAAACACACCTCCAAGACTGAAATCTCGTTTTTCTAATGAGCAACAGAAAAACACACGTGCCAATCAGTGTGTTCAGTGGCTCTTCAAAAACAACTTTTTCTAAAATCTTGGAGTAAAATGGAAGTTTAGAGATAGGTCTGTAATTACTCAGTGAGGAGGGGTCTAGACTGGGGTTTTTAAGGAGAGGTTGGACCAGAGCGGTTTTATAATAGGCTGGAAAGGAGCCAGAGGTCAGGGAGCTATTTACAATAGAAAGAATGTTGGGGCCAACAGTAGGCATAACCTCTTTTAGTAGTCTAGTAGGGATCATGTCCAAGGGGAAGTATCACTGTTAGCAGGGCACCAAGAACACGCTCAATTGTTTTAAACAGAATTTAAGTTGTGGGAGTCCTCAGAGATCAGGGTAGACTAAGTGTGGGGAACATAAATTCCCTTTCAGTGTGAGTGGGGTCAAAGGGGTCGAAGGGAGGGGAGGGTATGACCTTGTCTCTTCCCTGGTGTGCTCAGCAGATACTAGCCTTCGACACATACTAGTGTGGGATTAGAGCAGGGGATGTATCAGGGGGACAGAGCATCAAGAAGACACTTTATCATATTTTTGGTTGAAGCACCTCTGTAGAGATGTTCAGTTCATGGACAACTTAAGAGGTTCAAAGGACCAGGATATATGAAAGGGTGTATGTTTTATTTTTCTAGCAGTTTATTTACTCAACCCAAACCATACATCTAATTTTCACATCTGGTTTATTCTACCTTAAGCTTTTTAAATGAATAAATGAAAACTAAAACCTTATGAAAGATCTACTGACTTACTCAATGCCAATCTACAACTTTTGGCTAAATATAGTGAGGACGGGACAAGACAGGGGCATCTTGAACCTGTGGTAGAAAATCACTGGCTGTGAAGGTAGTAGTACCCTAACCTTCACAGAGTCTGCTCTGGGGTTGCTTGGGTGGATATGCTCAGAGTAAAGTTGTTTGTAGCTTGTTGCTATGAGGACACAACTGCAGGGAGCAATGTAATTATTTTGCCATGGCTCCGTGTTTTGTTCACCAAATAGGATAAGGATGTATCTTGGATCTGATTTATTGCAGCCACATTTTTTTTACTAATATATTTTTTTTAACAATGTGCTTTCCCTTCAACTCTATATTATTCTTCTCAGTACATTTTGTTGAATCTGAAAAGAAAAAAACAAACATGCAAATACCCTAACCTCAGAAGAGTAAGTGGGATCAACTGTTGGATCAAAAGTGGGATCAATGCACGATTATATGTGCAAAATGTAAATGTTTCAGTAGTTCGTTTTTAGTTACTTGCATTCAATTGTTAATATTAATAACTTCGAAGAGGTTTCCATCACAAAAAAGATTCCTGTTTTGATACTGCTGTAAAAGTGCAGTAACTCCAGTTGACTGTGGTATTTTGGATGCAGTAGTTGCAGAATAACGGTAGTGTATTGCAATTACACTGCAAAATTACTGCAGTAAAAAAACATAATTTGGACAAAGTACTTGCAGCATACTTCAGTTATACTGCACTCTAAATGCAATCTTTTTTTCGTAGTTTTTTTTTCTGTTAATAATGCACAAACAATTGAAGAGGGGGTTAGAAGTATTGTTATTTATATCTATGGAAAGCTGATTAAATACTTTCTTTTAATTTCACAAAGTAACTTGCTGAACCATTCAGTTCGTCAGATACCTTCAAACCAATTAGTTTTGACATTGCACAAGTATGCAGCAACATTGAATTTTTGGTAACGCTTTATCTGTTTTCTGGTTGGTTGTCATGTGCCTCTGAGAGGAAAGACCTATGTGTGTTTGCACCCCTTGTGTGAGATTTTACACATGAATGGGGCTAGATGTGAGAGGTGAGCTGGCCTGACCTCAGGTCACAAAGCAAGACAATTCCAAGTATTGCTTTTATGGTGGGGAACACTCCTGTGGCCCCACGGTGGGAGGAGTTTCAGCAACTGCCATTTTAGAAAAGAGTTGGTAGCATTGCTACTTCAAGGATTCCATTACTAGCTCTCACACTGAGATGATATGGAATCACACATGGACCTGCATAGAAATAAAACTCCCTACTGTTTAACACAAAAATAAACAGTTTACCATATTTTTTAAAGCATCTATGCCAAATAAGTGTTTCTAGTTTACTTAACTTATCTCCAAATTAAAAAATTGCATAGGCGACATACATGGACTTATACTTGCAGGATGACACATGAGCTGTACCTTCAAGGTCATTTTAACAACATAAAAATGTATGCATTGAGAATAAGGGCTTTGAACATAAAATGTATGCTTACAATGCCGATTCCTTTACGTCCAATATCTCCTTGACTCACAAGTTGACAGTTATACTGTGTTAGTAACCAAGTGGGAAATGGAAATTTACCACATAGAACTGGGAAAAATACATTTGAACGGCCCTCCAACTGGTAATTTCTTATGGGAAACTCGTCTACCATCCTGCGCTCCCACTTCTCCCACATGCTGACGTCACCTACTAAAGAAATGAACTTGATAACGGCATTTCGGCAGTTAAATGCAAAAACAAAACATTATTGATAAGAAGCAATCTATTAATATGTTTTTTTAAACACTGTAATTTGTTAACAAGCATGATAGCTGTACTTTTAGTTTATGGTTTACACAGCTTGTTGGCCATTAGCGAAACAGTGTTTCTCAACTAGTTAAAACCACGTGAATGGATCCAACTGGTATTTACGACTTCACAACTGGTAAATTCCCACCTCCAACTTGGTTATGAACGCAGCATTACTCTATGGATAATTCAGAAACAGAGAGTCAGTGAAACAATACCATACAGGGGGAAGGATTAGGGGTTTCATGTACACTCTTTCTTTGGTTGTCCCCATGGGAGAACTCTCTGTGGAAAGGGTTCTACATCTAACCCAAAAGGGTTCTACCTGGAGCCTAAAATTATTCAAAGGGTTCTCTCATGGGGACAGCCGAAGAACCCTTTTAGGTTTTGGATAAAACCATTTTTGTCAAAGTGTAGGTTTCACATTATTTCTTCACAAAACTAACACAGTGTCATAGTATTCCACCTAACAGTCTTATACTCACTATATTATAACATCATTTGAAAACTCTGAACTATGATGATGACATACTGTAAATAAGAAGTTTGTTGCCACTTAGAAGCCAGAACAGAGAATAGGCACTCTTCAGAAGGGAGTGACAAGTGGTAAACTACAGTAGGCCTACTGTATGGTGTTCTGGCATCACCTGAAGGTAGGGGGAAGTCAAAGTGGCTCCCTTCACTACTCAGGACTAGTGCTGAGTCTATTGCAGGACTCTCCAACCCTGTTCCCGGAGAGCTACCTCCTGTAGGTTTTTGCTTCCACCCCAGTTGTAACTAACCTGATTCAGCTTATCAACCAGCTAATTATTAGCTGGATAGCCCTGGTCTAGTATGTGCAACAACATGAAGCCAGCCATCTTTGTTTTTGTTGGAAACATCATCTATCATATAAATAATTTAGTACTTTCCACAACACTGGTATCTTTGTAATTTTCTGTAAGGATGAAGCACCATGTCATATAGCCTACAGCAGTGGTTCCCAACCAGGGGTACTTGGCCTATCCACAGGGGCTACTTGAGAAGGCTCAAGAGACCATAGACTTACTGGTCAAATGTACATGAAGGGGTACTTCAGGGGTACTCCAGGCACAGTAAAATCTAGTTGGTGATACAGTAACCGAAAAAGGTTGGGAACCACAGGCCTACAGTATGCATTTTCACCTATATTTATAATATTTAAGACATTATAGCCTACTAAGATATTCATATCGTTGTTCTCTCCAAATCATCACATTTGCATCAGTGTTCATTTTGGCACTCTTTTTTTAGATTTAGTCTAGTCTTAGTAATTTTTTACAAAAATATAATTAAGTCTTAGTCACATTTGTCATTTGAATAATGATTTAATCTAGTTATTGTGAAAATGATGAAAACAGTGGGACATTTTAGTCAACTACATGCCCTTTCATGTTTGTCACATTTGAGTTATAAATCATAAATCCCTGACTTCCATGAGCACAAACATACATAGCCTTGTCCTACAAACTTGCATAGCATTATATTATCTTCCTAACAGCAGAAATATACAGTGTAAGAAAAATATTATATTATATAAGAATTATCTGGCCATGTAAAATCCTAATTCAGCCTACATAAATATTGCACATTAAGTACAAAACAGACACACGCAAGCAGAGGGAGAGAGCAAGTGCGAGAGAGATTTTCACCAAATGGTATCGTAAAGTTGTATGATTTGCACCTCAGCAGCCACATTGATGCCCAAACGTAGAACGGGAGGTATTAATGACTGTTTCGCCCAATGATGTAGTCGAGTAACTAAACATCGAGTTCCAAGTCCCCTGTGCTTGAGTCCGAGTTACCAAAGGTCGAGTCGACCCTATGGTTAAAGTTCAAGTCCCAGTGCTCGAGTCTGAGTCACTGGGTCCATATTAAGTCAAAATAAAGTTATTTAGACAGCCAGATATAGCGTAGTGGCAAGAGGGATTTAGCCAATAAATTGTTTGTGCCAACAAATGTTTCCATATAGGCAACAGGTAATGTTACCAGGGCCACGATATACATTTCATGAATAAATTCGACGTTATTCAAAATGTTAGAGACGCATGATTGTTCTATGGCATATTTCTATGCGAACATTCAAAAGCGTTGCCTCCTGGTGAACGCGACCCAGGTTGTTAGCTATAGCTAGCTAATGAGCTAACATGACTGAACAAGGTAGCCTAAACAAATGGTTAACTGTCCAGTCCGCAAGATCCTAGTTTAAGAACGGCATGCAATATACTTTATGAATGTAAAATGCGGCCCGCCAATGCACGATAGAAAGAAAAGTATATATTTTAGATGAGATTTGGGTTTAGTATAGGCATATAGGCGTATCACAGTGGGGGGAACAATTTATTAAGATGGAATTCCAAAATGACCGTAGTTAAATTGACTTTGCAATAAAACTAATGATTGTTAATTATTATTTTTCTCTACACAGATTAAGCCAATTCCTCGTTATCTAAACAACATGTTCAATTGAGAATGCATTAATGATTTAGGTAACATTTTACTTAAAGACCTTTAGTTATAATGCATTATGGTGATGTTATAATGCATCGTAAGACGTGTCATGTAATATACCTTTCTATAATGTTATCATCTAATAATGATGCTGATTCCTGAATAAATAATAGATGTTTTGAGTCAGCTGCAAATGTCTTTTATAAGCATAACATATAAGCCTCTTTATAAGAGATTATTAATCATGTTGTTTATAACAAGCAATAAAGCATTTATAGGCCTACCTGCAGGCAATGTTAACAAAGTGTAACCACGATTTACCTCCACTAGCCTATTCAGTTGTGTAACTTTTCAAAAAGTCATGTAAATCTCACCTACTTAGAATAACATTAACTAATTAATCTATCATAGCATAATGATTTCTGATTGCATAAGAGACCAATGTAATCTAAGACAGAAAATACTTCAGACTGATTAAGAGAGTAAACTTTGGTATTTTATCTCCACTTTATCTCCACAATCTAATATTCGTCGTGAGACGCATAGGCTACTTGAACTAAAATGTTGTAGTTTATCCATTATTGATATATTCGTAGCCAATCGATGATCGATCAATATGACTTCGAACAAGAAAAGAGCTCATGGCCAACATTTCCATTGTAGTAAACTCGTGTTTTGGATTGGCGGAGGGTAAAGATCGGAAGTAGTTTATTTATGCTAATGAAGGAGTTGGGGTTGTAGATATTTACGTTCGACGGCGGGAGCCGCCCTTCATTCACCACATGGTTAAAAGCAGGGTACGTTCGCGCCACTTTCACAATTTTACTACGATTCACAAAGTCCTGCCGAATCAAAATAGCAGCATACGGGGATCTGTTTTTTTGTTGTTTTTTTACTTTGCTACGACGCAATTTACAAGTTTATGGTTTAGTTTCGTAGGTATGCCTGGAGCAGTGACAGTAAACGGTAAGTCTGCAGTAGTGAGTGAAGATGGTGGATTTCAGAGGCGAATGTCTTAGTACGCGCATGTTATTGACAAGAAACCTGTTGTTAGCCTCTTCATGGGATGCGATTGTAGAAGTTAAACAATGCTTATTTATGCATTCTATTTACCAAATTGATGCAGGGATTATATTCTATATCGGCTGTTTTTGCATTTAAAACAATGTAACGTTAAGAGGCGCATGGCCCCTTCCTCCATATTTCTGAGAATGAGGGAGATTTGAAAAGCGTGCACTGCTGCCTCTGCAATGCCTCTACTAGTTTGGCTAGTGTAAGTGAACGTTACTTTTGGTAATTATGGCTTTGTCGCTAGAAATATATTTGTGTAATGGTATACATTTTATGCCCAGACAATAAATAAAGTTGAGTTATTTTGTCTGTGTTCAGTGGTGTGTGCGTTAAAGTGCCTCCAGAACAAAGCAGTAACACATGGGGCTGAAGGCCGCGCGCCTCTGCTAGCTTGGCAGGCTATGCCAGCGAGCACTTAGCTAGCTAAATTACTTTGCCTGTCATTCAGATAGCTCGTTAGCCACCCGCTGATTGATACCTGAATAAAATTATTGCTGGGCAGGCTTTGTTTCTCATGATAAGTGCCCATATCATGCAGTCGGTGACATCAACAATGTTGAAAAATATGCGCAGAGTTGAAGGCCGGGAGGCAACTTTAGCTTGCTACAGTAATGGCTGGCGGTTTTGAGCTTCGTATATGTTCTTGTTTTCATACGTTGGTGTAAATCTTTCCCACATTTTGTACCAGCCTCTCAATCTGATTTACCACTAACATTAGCATGCCGAAGTTGGTCTCAACGTGACACTTGTCGTGGCATGGGCTGGCCAGCGAACGTTAGCTAGCTTCTCACATGCTTTGTATGCAGCTTCTTGATGTGTGGATTCATGTTAAGTTCGGGAAATATCATTCGCGTGGGGCGCTTGGCCAACTAGCGGGGCATATTTCCACCCCCCAACATGTGTAGTCTATGGATGTTTGAAGTTGATTATGGGTTATATTGGTGGTTTATTACACTAAAATGTATTGCGGATTGTGCACAGCGTGGGGGGAGGGGTATTGAATTTAACGCATGTGCAGTTCCCACGACGTGGGCCACAAGTTGCGCATTTCATACAAGATTTACGTTTGCCTTGACTTCCAAGAATCTCACTACTGGATTAATTAGCACCATGTTGGTAGATTGCGTGCTTGATCTTTACGCCAGTCCAACTCGCCTAGTGTGACGCATTGACAATATCCGTTTGTTTAATTAACTCTGTAAACACACTTGAAAGTAACATTGATCCAGCTAATATCAGCATGGGGTACTTTTCAATTTGTATTGCCAAGCATGTCACAATGTATTCCTGTTCTTAAATCGTTTTGCATAATGGCAAAGAAAATGCATAGTGTAGGTTTAATTTCTCAACTAGTGATCAAGTGCTCAACCTTAGTCCTATGAATTTCAGAAAATTCTGTGCATTAGTCTTAACATAAACAGTATAAATTAATTGCCTTTTTTCTCTCCTTTTGCAGACACTCATTACATTGTGATGCACCCCCAGAATCAGATCCCAGATCACAAGTAATTGACCCCGAAGTCTAGCATCTGTTGGCGTTGGAATGCTTCACTGGACTGGCAGTCACTGTAGCGTCAAAGTGCTTACAGTGCAGGTAGTCTTCTAATATCTACTGCAGTGAAGGCACTTTAAGCACTATACTGACACTGTCGTCATTGTACACTAATCTTTCAAACCTTCACTGGTGCTTATGCTAAGGTGCATCTAGTGCAGATAGTGAATTAGACTAGCACCTACTGCCCTAAGTGCTCCTTCTGGCATAAGGGTCTGGGACTCATCTGGTCTATGACGTGTATGATTTATTCTTGCAGATCTCTGCTAGTTTTGCATAGTTGCACTACAAGAAAAATTGAGTTGTGCAAATCTATGCAAAACTGTCGGTGGCCTGTGTGTCCATCTGTCCTGTTGATTGTCTACATTGACATTGGTTGAGCATCCTGGAAGGCTCTTGGACATCCAAGACCCTTTCTCCCACAGCAATGTTAATGTGTGCTGCAGATGGGTTTCAGCAGTATTAAAGTGCTTATAGTGCAGGTAGTTTTATGGATATCTACTGCAGTGTGAGCACTTGAAGTACTTCTAGATGCATGCATCACCACCGGGTACAGCATATGCCACTTGGGGCTGGAGCCACTGGTCTCTGGTTAGTTTTGCTGGTTTGCTTTCAGCTTTTCAATGTACTGCTGTGCAAATCCATGCAAAACTGATCATAGCAGTGATTTTTAATCATTCATCAGAATAGCAATCCCTTTCTGTGCAGGTTGGGATAGGCAGCAATGCTCATTACTTGTATGGTATTGCACTTGTCCCGGCCTGTTGAGGACTTGGGGAATTGTCCTGCTGCAGAAGGTCTCCCGGGTGACATTACAGACCACAATCTCTGAATGTTTCCAATAGATTTGAAGGAGTGTCTTGATTTGCCGACTGCTTTAATAAATTAATGACTTTTGCTTACGCCTCACTCTGTAAACAGTATCTGGCTTTCATTGTAGTTTCTGTCCATGCAGCTGAAGATGGTATTGTTATTTCAAAGATGAATGTGAGTAACATTGTGTTGAAAGCAAATGTTTGAATGATCTAGGACAAAATAAAATGTTGATTTCAAGACATTGGGATGAAGGTTTTATGTGTGAAATGGTTTCTCTCAACTTTATAAGCCTTCATTTGTCATGTTAGAGGCGTAAACAAATGTTTTAAATGGAGACTAAATCTGTTTAGTGGCTGTGATAAGCATTGTTTTTGTTCAAATGAAGGTTCTGTTGCTCCTTAATCTGACCCTTGAGCAAATTAAAGCAAAGCTATAATGTAGCTGTAAACCATGTCTAATCCATATGTCATTGGTTTTTGTAGATATAGTTTGAAGCCACTTTCCACAATTAATATGCTCTGAGTATGAAACCAAGCCCATTTGAAATTACATGGCCAATGTGGTGAGATATGCTCTATGGCAGGGATGTCAAATTCATTCCATGCAAGGCAGAGGAAGCGCGGCCCGAAATTTGTCCACTAGAATAAGCCCACGAGGTGAGGAATTGAAGTCGATGCGCATGTCTAATTTGGTCAACCAAAAAATGTATTAACTATTTTGCTACATGAGCCTTATTTGATTGAATAGAAGTTCTGTGATGGTTAGGTTATGAATGCGCTTATTGCATTTTGGCAACTGACCCAACAATTGCTAAATCGGAGTTGTGTGTGTGTTCAAGAGATGGAGGACGTGTGTGTATATAACCCGTTTTAGTATGGACATTGAGGCCTTCCACCATTTTAAAGTAGCCAACTGGGTGGGGATTCCAGCGTTTGCAGGAATCAGCCAATGAAGAAAATGTACTACTGTAAAATGGAGATGGCACTGCCCATGCCGTCAGGTGCTGTAGTGGCACAGAAAGATATAGCCTTTTCATATTGGCTAGAATGGTCCTGCCTTCCATCTTTTAGGACAATCAGTTTCCATTGTTAAAGCGGTCACTCTTTTTTGTCTAAGTAGACAAACAGGTGATGGGGGTTCCTAACTAATCCGGTACAATGGAGTAGTGAAAACCCACCAACACTTGACCCTCCATTCAATGAACTTGACACCTGGGGTGTGTTCAGCAGGACAATGTTTTGGAACGTTCAGATGGAAATGTAATGTCGAACAGATATTCCTCCATGTAGATGGCTTTTCATGGCATTTCTATCTGCAACGTTTGGCACATATGAACTGAACTAGTCAAGTTGTTGATTGGTTTAAGCCTTAACGAAATACTATTAACTACATGTAGGTTGAGGTATTCTGTTAACCAGCAGCATCCTCCTAGCCAGCAAGATCCACCTGACAACACAAAAATAAAATGTGTGTAGGCTATACTATTTCCTATCTAGAGTTATCCTGGTTACTAAATTGTCTCAATCACCACTTGAATAGAGTAGGCCTGTCTTAAGGTTTTGATGCAGGGACCATCGGTGTCATGTAAAATGTTCACGTGCGCCAGGGATTGTGTTGTCAGTTGAACTTTTTGATATTTACTGACTATTGCATAAACTGTTGTATTTATAAATGTAAATGTAAATTTATGTCAGGAGGTAAAATTGGCTCTGGATGTGACCAGAGAATGATAAAATAGAAAGTATACACGTTGCAGTTATGGTTGTATCCAGCAGAGGGAAGCACATGCATTAAACTTTCCCTCAGTTTTTAGCGATTTCATGGCCCAATGGTAGCAATAGGGATCGCCGTGCAGGTGCTTTTAGTACGTATTTATGGTTTTACGAGAGATCGACTGCGATAATCTGGTGGCCATCAATGTTTTTTATGTAAGAAAATATGATCAATTAGTGGGTGTACTGCAACTACAGGCTGAGATTGGTGGATTGGACACTTGAATACACAAAGGTCTAATGGCAGTGTGTACATGTAAATCAATCTATCTACAGTGTATACATGAGTCCAAGATCTGAGCCATCCTATTTTTTTGTAAAGCATAAATACATCTGTTTTTTTGCTGGTGTGTATGCAATTCATTATCATCCTGCCATATTTTCAACGCAGCATACAAAGTTTGGTTTTGAGTGTCTTCATGTGTATACAGTACATTGTGTGTGTGTGTGTGGTCTACTGCAAGGAGTCATTGTTGTCTAGGCCTAGCCCAGCCATATCATCGCTTACCAAGTTGTGGGCAGTGTCTTGAGGGTACCTGTGGTTGTTGTATGCCAGGGTAACATACCTGCCATAACCTGTGTGTGGTTGACCGTTTGTCACATCATGTCTACAATGAAGGTAGAGTAACACTTGACAGTTGAGTTTAGGCATTGTTTATTCCAAAATAGAAAGCTTTAAGGCAAACAGACAGAAAAGTGAACAGTAGATAAAAAGCGACATGTGAGATCGAGAGAGCAGCTGAGACCCACCGGACCCCGAGCCTGAAACTGGGGATCTCGAGCTCAGGTTTGAATGATACATTGGTGCAGGTTTTCCTAACTTGTGCAATAATATAAAAAATAGATGCAGCGTTTGGAAACCATTCCTTAAAGCTGGCCCTTGATCAGCCACAGCACTAGTCTTCCACTCCCTAGAGGGCCAATGTGCCATCTGTAAGGTCTGAGGATCCCAACTGCACTCTTGATTAACACATGCAAAATATCATTTTTTATATATATATATTTTGAGTTTGTACTGCATCGGTCTGCCTAAGCACCATAATATCTTTCAGTTCCATGTGATTGTGTTATAAGCATAGTGTACTAGATTGTGCACTTGAAAGAGTGAAATCTATGCTACTATTATGAATGATTACAAAATATGTAACACTGTGGCAAAACTGGACTTGTTTGTAGAAAATTAGAGAACTGCAATCAATTAACTGTGAGATCAAGTACATATCAGTATATTTGAATTTCAAAGAACTGCGATTGACAATGTAAAATTACTAGCCAAGTCAGTGTCCTGCA
The DNA here is from genome assembly GCF_045679555.1 of Salvelinus alpinus. Taxonomy (NCBI): domain Eukaryota; kingdom Metazoa; phylum Chordata; class Actinopteri; order Salmoniformes; family Salmonidae; genus Salvelinus; species Salvelinus alpinus. The sequence continues at coordinate 19,851,457 of NC_092099.1, read as the reverse complement.
TTTTAGCTTCCTTTTGACAGATTTCGCTATAGGTATATATAGCTTCATCTAGTTAAGCTTTCTGTGCTAGAGTTAGGTCTTTAAAAAAATGACCTACACAAGGCCTTTTTCAGATCTCGCGTTTAAAACCAATAAACATTTTGATTCTCATTCGTCTTAAATATTTAGAAAACTTAATCGGACCCTGGTAAATAGGGCAACTAGCTTAAATAACAAACCATTTGTACAAACATTACATACAAAACAAGAGAAAACGACCCAAAAACATATACTTAAGTTTGTATATGAAAATAAGCATCCATTTTTTTCTCATGGGCTCTGTTGGGCCAATATACAGCTTGGCAGCTTGTAGTTCTAAAAAAATGGAAAGGAGTTAGCATTTTCTACCTCTGGTTTGTTAGGCATTCCTATGGGGGAAAATAATGGGGTTTTGGGATATATGCTGAAAATTAGGTCTGAGGTTAATACAGGCTCAGGAGATCTTATACATTATGTTCTATGAGAATATCAGTCAGTCAACATGACCTTTATGAATTATGAAGTCTTCGTGCTTAAAATATATCAGTTGCTAACAAGTAGCCAACTGTCAGAGAAATGGAACTACATTAGTAGCCAAATTCTTCACGGCACACCTGCTTTACCAGCTTGAACGAAAACGCAAAGGATGGTTTATTGTTTTGTTCCAGGCTGCAACATCTCTTCAGTGAGAATGTGCTTGTTTTGTTTCCCTGAACAATGATGTCCAGAGACGACTTTGGCCCAGCTGATAAGGTAGGCTAACAGGCTGAACACAGCGCTCGCGTCGCAAAATAAATTTAGAAATCTGTTATTCAATTATTGCACCCACACTGCTAGCGTGCGCCAATGAGCGTCTGCGTTGCTAAGGGCTAAAATAGAAGTCATTCCTATTTCTGACGCAGATCACGCTGAAAGTCCTGCCTCTCCTCATTGGTATATAGAAGCTGGTACCCACGTGCCATCTCATTGGTTATACCCACGTGGGTGACCGAAAGACGAACGATGTCAGTGGCGGTAATGCACCTAATTTATGAAAGTTGCAATCACAATATAAAGTCATGAGAAGAAAAAGCCTGGAAGGAAGAGAGATGACTAGATACGATTCGATTGACCGTTTGAATGGATTAATTGGCGGAGTAGAGGACCTAACAATTCAATGTTTATATCCCAGGACAAATTAGCTAGCAACAGCAAGCTAGCTAAATAGGACAAATTAGCTAGGAAGTGCAAGCTAACTGGCTAAATTGCCATAAATGTTTAATGCTTTTCGAACCGGTCCCCAAATTTAATATAATTGGTTAAGAGTTTGTTTTGATATTTTAACCTGCGTGTCGTGTCATGCTCGCGTTTGGTGTGGGGGGGACAAAATAAATGTATGCATGATGGTGCATGCGCGCAGCCGGTTTGGGTTCCGTGTAAGCCTGTTATTTTTACATAAGGCATGCGACCAAAGGTGTAGTTAAAATGTTTTACTTGTTAGGACATCTTTCAGCTTTTTACTTGTTTTGATTACATAAATGCAATTTAACAAAACAAAGTGATGTTAGCTGATACCTCAAAACAAAATGTTTAAGATCTCTAAAGCCTGTGTTTACCACATACCTTATTTTCGACATTTAACAACAATTTCCCCCATAGGCGTTGGCCGAGCCATGGCGGAGTTAACCTCCATTAGTGCCTACAAAACGATGCTATTGCTCTCTAGAGACCCATTTCCCCGGTGCGTCATGAAAAGTTGGGCACGAAATTACTCGTCCGATACCTTTTTGTTTGCCTTACTTGTCGTATAGCCATCAGTCTTGAGTGTTTTCATGGTCATCACAAACTCACTGTTAAATGTGTTAAGGTCCCGACATCAGCGTTAGCTATCCTGCTACAGAGCTTTTTAATGTTTGACGGTAAACAGAAAATGGCTCTATAGGGCCAGTCTGTAAGCCTGGGAGTCAGTCATGATCAGAGTGGGTAAAAGTCACAGGCATGCAAAGTGAACAAAACAAACCAGTACTTGAAACGTGGCAGCCAAAAGCAGATTAAATGAAAAATAAGACTCATTCAACGTTTATTAATGGAGCGTACAAACTTGTTTCAGGTTTTTTTCCCCCCAACACTTCATGATTTGTTTTAGCTGCGTCCGTTCTTTTTGTCTTTTGGAGCATGGAATTATATTATACAAAAAAAGTGCACTCGCCTACAAATACTACGTAGTAAAAAACAGTTTCTGAAATGAAACTCACACACACAGCGCACTCCATTCAATAAATGGACATCAGGAGTGCTCCCGTATGTCCTGTGATTGTGCTGTGTAAACTGATTTAGAGAGTGTTTGCACGTGCAATATCAGTATCTACAGTACATACATGATCTGAGCCGCCATTAAAAAAAAATTGCATAACAAATTGATCTGATTTTGTGCTAGTGTGTGTGTACACAATTCATTATCAGCCTACATCATTCAATATCAGTCTGCATATATCATGTATGTTTGTTGTGGAAGGCCTGAATTACCCTATTTTCAACGCAGCATACAACGTTTGATTTTGAGTGTGTGTATTTGCATGTGTGAGTACCAGGAGGTTGGTGGCACCTTAATTGGGGTAAACGGGCTTGTGGTAATGACTGGAGCGGAATCAGTGGAATTGTATAAAATAAATTAAACCTGGTTTGCAGGTGTTTGATGCCATTCCATTTGCTCCATTCCGGCCATTATTATGAGCCGTCCTCCCGTCAGCAGCCTCCTGTGGTGAGTGTGTACAGTAGGCCGGTGTGTGTGTGTCCTACTGCAGGGAGTCACTGTTGTCCAGGCCCAGCCCAGTCATCTCATCATCTTCCTCGTCCCTGCTGTCTCCTGATTCGTCCTCGCTGTGCCCGCCGATTATCACTTGCTGCACGCCAAGCGTGGTGCCGTCTGAAGTCAAGCTCTGGAGACCCTCCACACTCATTGTCACCATGGTGCCTGGGGAACAGGCAACCAGGAGAGGACACATCAGCGACATTACATTTAGTTAGTCTCTTATTGAGAAAAAAGTTACTTTACCAAGAGAGCCTTGACTTTGCCTTGTGACTGAATTCACCTTGTGGCTATCATTCCCAATACAGTAAGCGCTCTTGTGCCTAGTTGCTTTAAAAACAAGCATAGCCAACAGCTCTAGCAACTCGCAATACACAGCAGTGCTGATCCAATGAGCAGTGTAGCAAGCCAGTAGCCATATGTACCGTCTGCCATCTGGACCTGTTGTTGGGTCATCCCTGTGGCAATAAAGTCAGGCCAGAAACGCTGTAGTGGCCGGTTCGGAAGCAGTTTCTTCTTGGTTTTGGCCGTCTCCGAAGAGCTGGCGTCCAGCATGGGCTGCAGGATCCGCCTCCGCGCATTGATGAACCTGGAACGGAAGGAGAGATTGGACCCATGTGAAGGGGAACAAGAGTGTTGACCAGTAACTAAAAGGGAATTGAAGGGTTTGAAACATTACTTGAGGTTCACTCTAGGAGAAGTCGTTCTGTCATTTCATGCACTTAGGTGGTTATTCATGGTAGTATGGCATGGGTTCATGTAACTCACCAGTTGTTGACCTGGAGGAGGCTCAGGTTAGTTTGGGTAGCGATCTGCTTCTTCTCATCTTCTGTGGGGTAGGGGTGCTATGGAAACAAAACAATACAACAGTAATTACGTAGGGCAAGATTAAAACACTGCAAGCCAAACAAATCCCAGAATCATTCCAGGTTGTAACCCATAGAGTTGGCCTGTGTTCTACTCACTCCGATGTGCTGGAAGAGCCAGGAGCGCATGACGTTGGTCGCTTGTTTGGGAAGGACGCCACGCTTGTTCTTGGACGAGCTGTCGTCGTGGCCGAAGAAGCTCAGGTCCTGGTTGAGCTGCAGCTGAAGCTGCGAGAGAGGCGGTTACATTAGCACACTCTTCAGCAGGCAGTAAATGTCAACCTTTTATGTTTTAGTCCAGACAGATGTGTGTCTTACCTGTGTGTTCTGAATGTGTATAGTCTGGGGAGAGAGAGTCTGTGACACCAACTGACCCTGTGAGTTGACTACTGTGACAGGCTGGTACACTGTGCCACCTGGAGGACACACACATGTAAGGGCTGCAAACAGACCACTTTAAACTGCAGGCACAGAGAAAGACTGAAACCAGCCGGTACACTAACAGTCCTATTGAGCTGATGGCGGTGAGCAGTGGTGGTTGTTGTATGCCAGGGTGACATACCTGCCATAACCTGTATGGGGTTGACTGTTACGTTGCCTTGCTGCAGGGCTGACGCTGGCACCACAATCCCCTGGGGACTGAGGGTTCCTTTGGAAGAGCTGGAGGTCTGCACAACACACAGAGAACACACACACACACACACACCGGTAAGTTAAACTGAGCCTTCATGGGTGAATAGTGTATCTTATCAGGTGTATGTGTCTGTGGTGGGTGTATAGCACGAGTGTACGGTGGTAGGTTGTGTGTGTACCTGGGTCTTGGTGGGAGAGTAGCCCTGTCCAGGTGAGTAGGGGCTGCCATGCTCTCCACTCAGCATGGTCTCGCTGTTCATCTTGGTCTTGAGGCAGGCGATGTAGCGGCTGCAGAAATCTTTACAAAGGTCACTCACCTTCTCCAGCTCTAGCAGGTGGATCCGCAGCACCTGGATGACCTTCACCATCTGGGGTCAAAGGTCAAGGAGGGAGGAGTTAGCAGAGGCAAGGACGTATGCACTAAAAATGGCATGTACGTTGTCTGTAGTGTTACATAGTACATTAATTATTCCACTAGTAGCTACTTTGGTATAAGGCCTTTGTCATGCTGTGTGTGTGTAATGTGTGCCCAACTTCCTTTATTAACCCTTTTACATGAAACAGTAGCTCACTGATGCGCTCAATACGGAAGTGGTCCGATGAAGCGGATGCTAAGATACAGGACTGTTTCGCTAGCACAGACTGGAATATGTTCTGGGATCCATCTGATAACATTGAAGATTTTCCATATCGGTCACTGGCTTCATTAATATGTGCAACGACGACGTCGACCCCAGTGGCCAACCAGAAGCCATATCCCAACTAGAAGCCATGGTTTACAGGCAACATCCGCACTGAGCTAAAGGCTAGAGCTGCCGCTTTCAAGGAGTGGGACACTAATCCGGACGCTTATTAAATGGGATTGCGTTTATAATTGGTAAAACATCCCTCCCACCCTAATTAAACTCCACTGGCTCCCAGTTCAATATATGATCATCTTCAAATTGCTTAGGCTCACCTACAGAGCACTCAATGGACTGGTGACCACATACCTTACTGACCTCCTGCACCCCTACACTCCCACCTGTTCACTGCGCTCCTCTGACACTGGCCTCCTCACATCCCTTGCACCAAGCTCCGCTCCATGGGAGACTGGGATTTTAGCAATTCCGTCCTTCAACGCCCTCCATGTCAGAACCTCACAATCCATACACGTATTGAAGTCCACACTAAAGACACCTCTTCACACAGGCTTACCCGGATTCTCTGTTGTCTTAGCTTTTATCCTCTGTCTAGTTCACTTCCCTGGTTAGTCTGTCATCATGTTTAGTCTCTTCCATGGTTTAGTCTCATCATGTTTAGTGTTCTCCATGGGTAGTGTGTCATCATGTTTAGTGTTCTCCATGGTCAGTCTGTCATCATGTTTAGTGTACTTTTATACACAATGCATTCGGAAAGTGTTCAGACCCCTTGGCTTTTTCCAAATTTTGTTACAATTTTCACATCAATCTACACAATATACCCCCCAATGACGAAGCAAAAACAGGTTTAGACATTTTAGGAAATGTATAAAAAAAACATGACATTTACATAAGTATTCAGACCCTTTACTAAGTACTTTGTTACAGCCTCAAGTCTTCTTGGGTATGACGCTACAAGCTTGACACACCTGTATTTGGAGTTCCTCACAAGCGCTGGCAGATTGAATAGGGGGCGTCGCTGCACAGCTATTTTCAGGTCTCTACAGTGATGTTCCATCAGGTTCAAGTCCGGGCTCTGGCTGGGTCACTCAAGGACATTCAGGACATTCGGTGACTTGTCCCGACGCCACCCCTACGTTGTCTTGGCTGTGTGCTTAGGGTGGTTGTCATGTTGGAAGGTGAACCTTTGCCCTAGTCTGAGGTCCTGAGTGCTCTGGAGCAGGTTTTCATCGATCTCTGTATTTTGCTCTGTTCATCTTTCCTTTGATCCTGACTGGTCACCCAGTCCCTGCTGCTGAAAAACATCCCCCCAGCATGATGCTGCCACCACTGTCACTGTAGGAATGGTGCCAGGTTTCCTCCAGACGTGACACTTGCCATTTAGGCCAAATAATTAAATCTTGGTTTCATCAGACCAATCTTGTTTCTCATGGTCTGAGAGTCCTTTTGGTGCCTCTTGGCAAACTCCCAGCGGCCTGCCATGTGCTTTTTACTGAGAAGTGGCTTCCGTCTGTCCACTCTACCATAAAGGCCTGATTGCTGGAGTGCTGCAGAGATGGTTGTCCTTCTGGAAGGTTCTACCATCTCCACAGAGGAACTCTAGAGCTCTGTCAGTGACCATCGGGTTCTTGGTCACCTCCTTGACTAAGGCCCTTCTCCCCGGATTGCTCAGTTTGGTCGGGCGGCCAGCTCTAGGAAGAGTCTTGGTGGTTCCAAACTTCTTCCATTTAAGAATGATGGAGGCCACTGTGTTCTTGGGGACCTTCAATGCTACAGAAATGTTTTGGTACCCTTCCCCAGATCTGTGCCTTGACACAATCCTGTCTCGGAGCGCTACAGACAATTCCTTCGAACTCATGGCTCGGTTTTAGCTCTGACTTGCACTGTCAACTGTGGGACCTTTTTATATAGACAGGTGTGTGCCTTTCCAAATCATATGCAATCAATTAATTTTACCACAGGTGGACTCCAAGTTGTAGAAACATCTCAAAGATGATCAATGGAAACGTGATGCAGCTGAGCTCAATTTTGAGTCTCATAGCAAAGGGTCTGAATACTTACCTTATTTATGTATCTATTCTCATTTTTAATACATTTGCAAAAAAAGTAAACTGTTTGCTTTGTCATTATGGGGTATTGTGTGATTGACAAGGAGTTTTATTTAATACATTTTAGAATAAGGCGGTAACATTACAAAATGTGGAAAAAGTCAAGGGGTCTGAATACTTTCTGAATACACTGTACTTTAAATCATGGGATTTTATTGCTTTTTATCCTACTGATTTTCTTGTATGTAAAGGGACTTTGGGTGTCGTGAAAAGTGTTTCAAATAAAATGTATTATTATTTCAAGAAATCCCACTAAGATCTCTGACAAGCCATTAAACAATCAAAACATCAAGACAGGACTAAGATCGAATGCTACTAACCGGCTCTGACATTCTTCGGATGTTGCAGAACTTGCTTACAAAGGGAAACCCAACCGCGAGCTGCACAGTGACGCAAGCCTACCAGACAAGCTAAATTCCTTCTATGCTCGCTTCGGGGCAAGCAACACTGAACCATGCAGAAAGCACTAGCTGTTCCGGACAAGTGTGATCTCATTCTCTGTAGCCAATGTGAGTAAGACCTTTTAAACAGGTCAACATTCACAAGGCCGGGCGGGCCCAGGCGGATTACTAGGACGCATACTCAGAGCGTGGCTGACCCAGTCTGTAATACCTACATGTTTCAAGCAGACCACCTTAGTCCACTGTGCCCAAGAACGCCAACAGTAACCTGCCTAAATGACTACCACACCCTAGCACTCACATTTTGTAGCCATGAAATGCTTTGAAAGGTTGGTCATGGCTCACATCAACACAATCATCCTAGACACCCTGGACCCACTCCAATTTGCATACCACCCCAACAGATCCACAGATGACACAATCTCTATTGCACTCAACACTGCCCTCTCCCACCGGGACAAGAGGAACACATATGTGAGAATGCTGTTAATTCCCTAAAGCTCAGCATTCAACACCATAGTGCCGGCCAAGCTCATCACTAAGCTCCGTACCCTGGGACTGAACACCTCCCTCTGCAACTGGATGCTGAACTTCCTGACAGGGTAGGCAAGAACACATCTGCCACGCTGAGCCTCAGGGGGGTGTGTGTGTGTGTGTGTGTGTGTGTGTGTGTGTGTGTGTGTGTGTGTGTGTGTGTGTGTGTGTGTGTGTGTGTGTGTGTGTGTGTGTGTGTGTGTGTGTGTGTGTGTGTGTGTGTGTGTGTGTGTGTGTGTGTGTGTGTGTGTGTGTGTGTGTGTGTGTGTGTGTGTGTGTGTTTAATAGTGCTGAGTGATTTTAACTAATTTAAAAAATAATAATAAAACAACTGACCGATGTTGGTTCAATTATTTGAATTCCGTTTCGTTCAGTTATTTTCTTTCTCTGGGAGCTCAATGCGGACATTGCAGTTTCTCTAGAGAATACATCCGACCAAGCCTGAACTGTGCGATGTAGTAGGAAGTTGTAGTTTCCAACAGGCCAATATTCTACATAATTACCACGTTTTCTGCGCTAAACTAACTGCAATGACCATAATCCAACGCCGCCTACTTGTCCGGTCTGTTAATTTTACTCCTGCTACGTTAGGTTAGTGTGGTGCACACACGGCGAGCGAAGAGAGAAGAATGCGCGATCGAGAGGGAGATAAGAGCAGTTGCTTCATGAGTCATCTCTACCTGAAAATACATGGTCTAAGTGATTGATTGATTGGTATTCAGCAGTTATAAAAGTATGCCTTATTTACTTTGAAGAACTACAAGAAGTGATTTTGTCAGATAGAAATCGGCAACAGCTCTATAGATGAGATGATGACTTGGAATTAAACAAATGTAATTTAAAAAACTTATATTAAAGTGAATAACTGATGGTTAATAAGTGATAAGCAGTAATGTGCTGTCACTACCATCATGGGACATTTGATTTAGTCTGTGTTTCAGCATTCAACCTACATAATGTCCACATCACTAAGGAATTATCACGATACACACAAAGACGGAGAAGGAACGACAACTCAGGAGACTGAAAAGATTTGGCATGGGCCCTCAGATCCTCAAAATGTTCTACAGCTGCACCATTGAGAGCATACTGACTGGCTGCATCACGGCTTGGTATGGCAACTGCTTGGCATCCGACTGCAAGGCACTAGAGGGTAGTGTGAACGACTCAATGCATCACTGGGGCCAATCTCCCTGCCATCCAAAACCTCTATACCAGGCGGTGTCAGAGGAAGGCCCTAAAAATTGTTAGACTCCAGCCACCCAAGTCATAGTGTTCTCTCCGCTACCGTAGGACAAGCGGTACCAATGCACAAAGTTTGGAACCAACAAGACCCTGAACAGCTTCTGCCCCAAGAGATAAGACTGATAGTTTGTTTAATGGTTAACCATCTCATTTTTCTCTCTACCTTGTTGGGAAGGGCCTGAAAGTAAACATTTTACTGTTTGTCTACAGCTGCCGTTTACGAAGCATGTGACAAATAAAATGTGATTTGACATTCGATGTGTCAATTGCAGACATTTTGTGAATAGTGTCACTAGATGTCATAGTGATGCAAAATCATTCAAAAAGTATTGACAGCAGACGAGGGAGCTGACCAGATTGTCGAGGTCAGGATCCTCGCTGAAGAATGCTTTGCCCTCTTTCTCCTGGCTGCTGACAAAGTTCTCGATATCCACGTCAAAGCTGGCTGACGTGATGCAGTCTGAGCCATGTGTAGACTGCTCACATTTCTCAAAGAGCAGCGCCAGGAGAGGAAACAAGGGATGCCTGCCACACACACACACACACACAAAGAAAAACATTACCAAATTGCTATTATCTACAGTTGTCAAATGTGGCCATTTCTACCCCATACTTCTATTTAGGTAGGGCACATAAGCCCGATGACATCCAAGACTGCCATCGTCACTAACATTATCCTGTTTAAAAGTAGTTGAGGGGGTCGCTTGACTAAAGTTTTGGCAGGGGGCCAACAGTTAGGGGGTGTACCGGTATATGGAGGCCTTATCTACATCAAAGGGTGTTTGGGGTTCAGTGGGGGCAGGACTGGAGGCTGCAGCCAACCCCTCCTCACTGAACTTCTGATCATGATCAGCATCACTCTCCTTCTGCTCCACACCCTGCATGAGTAGAGGAGAGAGAGATGACAGCAGAGTAAGGAGCAATAGTGGTGGACAGGTAAAGCTCAGAACCCTTCAACAATAAGGCATGAGAAGATTGCAAATGCCAACAAGACCAATAGGTTTAGGTACTAAAAATTATTATAAAATGCCATTTACCAGACGCTTTTATCCAAAGCGACTTAGTCATGCGTGCATACATTTTACATATGGGTGTCCCAAGAATCAAACCCACTATCATGGCCTTGCAAGCACCATGCTCGACCAACTGAGCTACAGAGGACCACTGAGTATTTCAGTACAAAATGGAAAGGATATAGCCTATCTTAACAATTCTAAAATTGGTGGATGATGCAGAGGTGTCCTGGCTATGGCAGTATCTCTTTGGTCAGCGCCAGAATAGAAAGATGGGTGGTGGCATATATCATATTTAACTGTTATTGATAGCCATGCCAAGCTTTAACTTGTGCTGCTTCATTCAAATCGTCAGTCACATTCATTGATTGGAACCCAACTTGCTCCACCTCTTCTGCTTTTACACCATGCCTACCAGCAGCTAGTCAGGCTCACTTCCAAGAACATAAATCCAATGTTCTACCATGTGACTGGAGCGACAATGACTTTGAAAGCAAATGCACTAAAAAAACTTTTTCCCTAGAGCTGAAAAATTCATAGCCCTTGACTTTTTCCACATTTTGTTGTTACAGCCTGAATTGAAAATGGATTGGATGTAGATGTGTCACTGGTCTACACTCATACTATCCCATAATGTAAAAGTAGAATTATGTTTATAGACATTTTTACAAATTACAAAAAATTGAAAAGCTGAAATGTCTTGACTCAATAAGTATTCAACCCTTTTATGGCAAGCCTAAATAACTTCAGGAGTAAAAATGTGCTTAACAAGTCAGATAATAAGTTGCGTGGATTCACTGTGTGCAAAAATAGTGATTTTTGAATGACTACCTCATCAATGTACCCCACACATACAATTATCTGTAAGGTCCCTCAGTCGAAAAGTGAATTTCAAACCATAAAAACCAGGGAGGTTTTCCAATGCCTTGCAAATGTTTTATTTCATTTTTTTATTGAACCTTTATTTAACTAGGCAAGTCAGTTAAGAAGAAATTCTTATTTACAATGACGGCCAAACCCTAACCCGGACGACGCTGGGCCAATTGTGCACCGCCCTATGGGACTCCCAATCATGTCCGGTTGCGATACAGCCTGGAATCGAACCAGGGTCTGTAGTGACGCCTCTAGCACTAGTGACTAGCTGCCTTAGAACGCTGCGCCACTCGGGAAGGGCACCTATTGGTAGATGGATAAAAAAGCAGACATTGAATATCCCTTTGAGCATGGTGAAGTTGTTAATTACATTTTGGATGGTGTATCAATAAACTCAGTCACTACAAAGATACAGGCATCCTTCCTAACTCAGGTGACAAGAGGAAGGAAACCACTCAGGGATTTCACCATGAGACCAATGGTGATCTTAAACCAATTACAGAGTTAAATGGCTGTGATTGGAGAAAACTGAGGATGGATCAACAAATTTGTAGTTACTCCACAAAAATGAACCTAAATGAGAGTGAAAAGGAAGCATGTACAAATATAAAAATATTCCAAAACATGCATCCTGTTAGCAATTAGGTACTAAAGTAATACTGCAACACATTTGGCAAAGAAATGTACTTTTTGTCCTGAATACAAAGCATTATGTTTAGGGCAAATCCATTGGTAATGATGGACTTTGTTAATATTTTCTAGCATGGTGGTGGCTGATCATGTTATGGGTATGCTTGTCATTGGCAAGGGAGATTTAGGGAAAAAGAAAAGGAATAGAGATAAGCACAGGCAAAGTCCTAGTTGAAAACCTGGTTCAGTTTGCTTTCACCCTAAAGAAGGCACAGTGATGCCAAAACGTTTTACATTTTTTTACCCAATAAATTACTGGGAGGTTATATATATGGACTGTGCGACTCTGTTTTTATAGCTTACAGTTTATTCTCCGTTAGTCAGCACCTCTACACTAATCTATGGATGTGCGCCAGCTCATGCTTTTTAATGAGTCTGCTTTCCAACAGACACTGGGAGACAAATCCACCTTTTCAACAGGACAATAACCTAAAACGCAAGGCCAAATATAACCTGGAGTTGCTTACCAAGACGACATTGAATGTTCCCGAGTGGTCTAGTTAGTTTTGACTTAAATGGCTGTCTAGCAATGATCAACAACCAACTTGACAGAGCTTGAAGAATAAAAAATAAATAAATAAAGAATAAAATGGGCAAATATTGTACAATCCTGGTTTGTAAAGCTCTTAAGAGACTTACCCAGAAACACTCACAGCTGTAATCTCTGCCGAAGGTGATTCTAACATGTATTGACAGGGGGTTGAATACTAATCAAAATGTTTTATTTTCCATTAATTACAACAACAAAAAATCTTCCACTTTGACCTTGTGTAGATCATTGACAAAAAGGACAAAAAACATTTTAAATCCCACTTTGTAACACAATGTGGAAAGAGTCAAGGGGTGTGAATACTTTCTGAATGCACTGTATATCCATCTCCTTACCCATACATTTTGCAATACTAGTCATTCTAAAATCCATTAATGACTCCATTAATGATACTTTACCATTAACTGATGATTAAAAACGTCAATTATCACCTCAAAAACTTCAAACCTTCACCCACCCTTGTGGTTTTAGGCAGGTTTAAGTAGGCCTCAAATCTGAGCCTCAGACTAAAGTTGTCCTTCTGACCCACCTGCTGCTCTCTCTTTGTGTACTTGTCCATGGAAACTGATTGGGCAGCCATCATATTCACTGCAGACGCCACAAACACTGAAGCATTATAAGGATATGGAGAGTTCGCTGACCTAGAAAGAGACATAAACCCACACACTTTTGAGAAGTAAAGACGGCTATTACTGTATCAATGATGATGAATTATGATTATTCTAATGCAGGGCAAATTTGAAAAACTGACATTTCTAATTACAATGGTAGTACTGATATTATATTGTGAATGGAGTAGGGTTGTGGTGAGAGAAAGTTGTTGCGCTTCAGTGAAAATCTATTTGAATGGTTCATGTAAATAGTTTTTCCTTCTGACAGAACAAATGCTATAAACATTTGATCGTTGTGATAGTCTAAATACCATAACATTCCACTTGTATACTTGGCTAAATGTCCATATTTCTATGAATGGAGCATTGCAAAGCTTGGTTGCTCTGACAGAGGTGGTCTTCTACTTTACTTCAATACCATAAAAACTGTATAATCCAGCTGCCTATTTGACTGTACCGTCTGTTCAAAGAGAATGGGACAACATGCACCCCAAGTCTCCATCCAGATGAAAGGCCTTTGATGATTAGGGGAACACAATGTATCAAGTTTATTCACTTTCATTCGAATGCTTTGTTCACGTTTAACTTGTGTTCAGCAACATACCATACAATGTAGCGAATTGACAAGAAAGCGATGAATCAAACATACCCGTCTATCATAATTAATGTTACACACCCACCACGTTGAACTGACTTGCTTTTCTCATTACCATGCTGGCGGCAACAAAGCTAGTTTGTAGGTGGTTAGTTAGCAAGCAAGAATCGGATTCGTTGTAAACCATGTGAAGGAAGGCGGTCGAGTGAGAATTCAGTCGAGAAAATTCAATTTTTGAGAACGTTAGCTATATAGAAAATGTTTACCTCTTCATATCCAGACTGTACGGTCGCTAGATGAAATAACACGCTGTAGCTATAGTAGTTCATTTACGAAAACAGCGAACGTACCTAGGTCAGTAACGTTAGCTAATACATTTAACTTTTCTTTGACAATCTTTTCGAAAACAACCTCAAACGCATGTCAACTATAATATGCATCACACCTCTACGGACGAGACACCCACAGAAGCATCCTCGTTTTAAACGTTGGTTGACCACATTTACGCTAACGTGGCTAGCAGAAGTGGCATATTTACCAGCGGCGTTTGCTACGGATTCGCTAGCTAGCCGCGCGAGGATAACAAGCTAACAAACTGTTAGCTTAATGACGTGCATATACACGCCTAGTTCATCCAATGTGTATTTACATTGTATTCCAGTATTACTATTCATAAATGTGTAAATACAGGTCTCTTTCATTTTAGATGGTTCTAAAATTCTGCCCACAAGTCAAGCAAGCAAGGAACAGATGCCCATCCATTCCCTGCCCCATTCGCACTTCTACTGATAGGGATAACGCTGGGGCCTCGCTTCTAGCTCTCGCCCTTTATTTTCCAGAATCCTTCTCTCCGCCCAAAACGCGGACATATTTTTTCCTCGGGTAGATTTGCGTCTTCCTTGGCCCCGGCCATCTATTCACTGCCAAATAAACTCCACTGGCCTGGTTGTGTCCCTAGCTTTAGCCCTAGGCATTTTTCTGTGCGTCCCAGATTGTTTGATTGATAGGGAACAGGACGATTTTGAGTGACAGCTTACCTGAGTGCCAATCTTCGTCACACTGACAAGCGGCTGCAGCAATGGGGACTCGCAGTTGTCGCGCTGCGTCATCGTTTCTGATCACGCAGGGTCTTTTACTCATTAATATTTATAAAGTGGGAGGATTAGTCTGATGTGCCTTTTTCCTCGCCCATAGAATCTAGGCACGCGGCTGGTAGCATGCAAGGCAAAATCTAAACCACTGCTGCTCTCTAGTTTAGTTCAATCCAAAATGAAAAGCCCGTATAACAATTACATTGTAATTAACTTGACATTTACCAGTACCCATCCTCCTCCCACATCAGTGGGTATTATCACACAGAAGATCCATTCTTCTATGATGTGTATTGATTGTAATGCTGTGATAATTAGGTCATAATGATGTGTACTGTACGTTCAGGCCCAGAGTCAAAGTCGGGAGTAATTAAAATAGACCTTAGATTAAAAACATTTGCATGCACAGCACTATTCAAATGACCCCTAGGGTTGATCCCAGATAATAAGAAATGTTAGATATTTTCTGATTTAATACAAGAGAAAAACCTCAAACATTACAAAAATGTCAAAGCCTCATATCCCTTTTGTGTAGTTTAATATATTCCCTATAACAATTACAAGCACGTCTTAGGGATCGGAAAGTAGAGGGGGAAATAATTCTTAAAAGACACCCGGGGTAGGTATGTTGGGCAGTGGGATCAGAGACATGGTGTCTGGGGACATGGGGTTGGGGTCATGTGGCCTGGTGTCCAGGCAGGCTGGGCCATCTCAGTGCCTGGGGGAGGGTCTGCCGGAGGAGGGCTGGGGCAGACGGTACTTGGCCATCTCCAGGTCCAGGTCTGCAAAGGTGTAATGGTTGTAGTTGTGGTGCTGGAGGTTCTTGTAAGTACTGTTGTCGAAAGGCTCGGGGGCTGGCGCTAGAGGTGCCGCTGCCGCCTCTTAAGGGGTTAGAACACAAAAACGGGTGTAAGAGAAAGCACAGGAATATAGGTAACCTGGCTGACCAAGGGGCTGGAGTTTAGAAAAATAAAACCATAACTCAAAGATAGAAATAAGCAGTTTGCTGAATTAGTGAGTCCCTTTTGGTTTTAGAGTCTTATTCAGAACCCTATCAACCATCAAAACATATTTGCAGTCAGTATAGTCACTGGCCACAAAAAGTGATGCCCATACGTGACTCACCTTCTACAAAGTACTACTTGATATGATCTTAAAAGGATGCAAATATTTACAAGTTTGACAAAAGTAACTTATGGTGGGGCATTTCCTAGTGTTAAGAATGTATCCCCCCCCCCTATAGAGCCTGGAGTGAATGCCCTTAATAAAGGCTTTCTTTTATTTTTTATTTAACCTTTATTTAACTGGGCAAGTCAGTTATGAACAAATTCTTATTTACAATGACGGCCTACCAAAAAGGCAAAAGGCCTCCTGCGGGGACGGGGGCCTGGGATTTAGAAAAATATATAATAAATACAGGCTGTGTGAACCAAACGAGTGTACTCTCCTTTAAAAGATATTCGCTTGAACAATTATAAGAAATAAGTGGCAATAGCACCGTTTGTCCATTTTGAGATGCTGTAGCCAGTATACACTTCCTCAAAATTAATCCACGATAAATCAAGAAGTCTGTCAGTCATTAACTTTGACGTTTTCGCCGAGGAGACACGAAACCCAAACCGTGTCTCGCGCGTGCGCTATCGTGCATAAATGTATTTTGCCCCCCCACACCAAACGCGATCACTACACGCAGGTTAAAATATCAAAACAAACCCTGAACCAATGACATTAATTTGGGGACAGGTCGAAAAGCACTAAACATGTATGGCAATTTAGCTAGTTATATTTAACAAATGTTCTGCTGCTCCTTGAGCCTCGTGGGCAGCTTCCATGACAGCTTCTGGAGTGGCTTCTACTGCAGCCGCGACTTCTGGAGTAGTCACTTCAACCTCTGGGGCAGCAGCGATCTCAGGGGCAGAGTCTACCAGCTCCTCAGAACTTGCAGCAGGGGCAGTTTCAGCGGCAACCTCCACGGCAGCTTCAGCTGGGGCTGCTTCCTGGACTGGGGAGGGGTCAACCAGCTCAGCACTTGCAACCTCTGGTGTGGTCACTTGAACCTCTTCGGCTACAACTTCTGTTGCTTTTTCCTTATCTTCAGTAACGGCATCCAGAGTCACTGCAGGTGTAGCCTCTCGCACAGCTTCAGCAATGGCCGCAAATAAATCTACTAGGATTTCACTTCAGACTTCTCGTCGTCTGAGGAGGACAATTCAGCCGATGGGGCTCCGGGTTCAGTGGAGGCGGCAGCAGCCACTCCGGGTGGTTCTGCAGAGAATGGAATGTCTTCTGGCGCGGGAGCTTCAGAACATACAGTAAAAACTATCTCAGCGACTGGGGGAGCAGCATCCACGATTCGGTGGCAACATCGATTACAGGTGAGGCAAAATCAATGATGGGAGCAGCAATGTCAGCGACTGGGGCAGGTTTGGCGACAGCCTCCGCTTCAACTGGGGCCTCTGTCACGACTGCGTCAATGGCAATAGCATGGGCGACTGCTGTGGCCTCAGCGACTGGTGCAGCGGCTTCTACTACTGTTGTTTCTGGTGCTGCAGCCTCCTCTGCTAAAGGAGCTGCAGTCTCTGCAACACTCTTAGAAGCAGGAGCAGCCACCTCTAAGACTGGAGAACTACATCGACAGCAGGACTAGCCATTTCTTCGGCCACAGCAGTTTTAGCAGGCGTAGCTTCGGCATGGCTTGTGGAAATGGGAGCTGGTTCTGCAGCTGCGGAAGCTGCAACTACTATTGTTTCGGCAGTGACAGGGCTAGCCACTGTTTCGATTTCACCTAGAGCTTGTGCTGGGAAAAGTCCTGAGGCTGAAAGCTTAACGGGAAGGCAAATGTGGTCTTGTAGGCTAGTAGTGCTGCCCTCTCTTCTGAGGCCTCTAGGGCTGAGGAAATGGTACAGGTTACATAAAACTACCAATACCAAACAACATACAGAAAACTCACCCCCTAACCCCAATGCTTCTGTGGAACTACAGAAATACAATTGGCTTTAGAAAATGGTCATGATTTATCTGTAAGATTCCAGTAATTTGGTCATTGGAGAAAGTTTGTTGGCACATAGTTTGAATCATGGAGATAATCCAAGTGTGGGCTATACCAGAGAGAGAAATGTCATCCAGGTTTAGCTACTTAGGGGAAAATAAGAAGGACCTAGCTATGGCATATAACGTAAACTAGTATTTCCCAACTCCAGTCCTTGAGTACCCAAACAGCACACATTTTACCCCAGACAAGCACACCGGAGTCAACTTGTCAACTAAGTTAATCATTAAGCCCTCAATAAGCTGAATCAGGTGAGTTTGTATGGGGCTACAACAAAAATGTGTGCTGTTGGGGGTTATTGAGGACAGTAGTTGGGAAACACTGACATAAACCAAACCTGTGCTCTTACTTGCAGCCTTCGCCTTTTTAACAGCTTTCTTTGGCTCCTCCACCTTGGTGCAGAATGCAGCCACAGAGGGGCACCTCAAAAGGCCCCAGCTCTCTCGCTGGAGAGCCTGCACAGAAATAAATGCATTCCATTGTTTTGCATTGTAAATGCAGCGTTCATTAGCCTTGGTGTAAGTCTATTTCTGCCCTCCTTATGGAATTGTCATGCTGACCATGTATGTCTTGACAAACATATCTGGGACCAGCCTAAGCACCCATGCCCTGGCTCAGTTATTTAATGTGTTACCTAGCTATCTTAATTCAGAATGAGCAGGTATTTTTTATTATGCATTGTAAAATGTCATCACTACAATTTACGTCTAAATAAAAAGCCATAGGTGCAGCCAAGTCTCAAACCGTGAGGATGACAAGTATCTATCTAGCTAACTTTAGCTAGCTAACAAGCAGTCCAGCTCAGGTCAACAGGACCGGCGAAGTCGGTTGTTTAACAACAACAAAAAAGTGGCTACGTTGATTACAAACCAATCATCTAACGAATAAGTTATTTCTGATATTACAACTGAAGAACAACATATTTAGACAATAACCAAAACATATTACCTTGAGAGACCCCATTCGTCCTAGCCAAAGTAAGGAAGTCGCCATGTTGGTGCTCCCTCTATTATTTTCCGTGTGGAAACCAAAGACGTGTACATACACATCATTGGCGGAACACGATCGTCTTTTCTTTTTTTTCCCTGTGTTTTTTAAATGGCGGTTGGCAACCGAAAGGTACATTACCGCCACCAACTAGACTGGAGAGTGTAAATCCATTACTCTATGTGATACAAAACGGGAAAAAAATACTAATAAAATGACCCTGCCAACTAACCCTTCACTTAATAAAACCCATCACCCCATTCCACTACCTTGCTTTCTTTGGCTCCTCCGCCTTGGGCGGGTGCAGGGTACAGCTGCAGAGGGGCTCCTCAAAAGGCCAGAGCTCTCTCGCTGGAGAGCCTGCACAGAAATAAATGCATTCCATTGTTTTGCATTGTAAATGCAGCCTTCGTTAGCCTGGGTGTCTTTCGGATCCTTTTCTGATCTACGCCAGGCCAACAGCCTGGGAAGACGGGACACTACCTTTCAACACCCCCTGCAACTACTCAGCAGTAAAATCTCGTAAACCAAAGTATTTTGCTGCAGCTGCAAACACAATACCTATTTTCTGTGATTTACGTTCCATTTCTGCAGTATAGTTGATAACCATGGCATTGAACAATAAAAAGCTAACCTTACTAGAGTCCATTTCATTCGTTGGCTTATCACTCTGTACTGACAAGTACACTATTCAACGGGAGCCTCTTAGGATCCCTCAACCTTGACCCATCTTCCTCCACTCTCTTCACTGCCTCAGCATACAACACCTTCTTTACTACTCTGACCCTGGCAACCTCAACCTCCTGCACACTTCTCACATCTAGGAACCCCACTCCTGCTGCTGCAACATAACCATAAACTTGGCACCTGAAACACCGTAGTGGGTTCGGAACAAAAGCTCTTATGGGATAACTGATATATACTAACATTACTTTGTCAGGTAAAGACACAGAATCAAAACTCAAAAGGACATACAGACTCATCTGTTTCACTACGCTCATCACCGGGCCTGCGTCGCACAAAATGGCGCGCATCACAGATTCCAGGAATCTTCAACTTCAGTTGATCCACCTCCACCCTCACCACCAGCCCAGTAATCACTCCTTTAAATGGTGCCCCGTTCCCGAGGGCAAAGCAATTAACAGGTATTTTCCCCAGTCGCGTGGCGCGGAGCACACGCTCCCTCTGAGTGGAAGAAACACCAAAAATAATTACAAGTCCACTTCGAGATACCTTCACTGATTCAACAGTACCCAACTAATTTTTCACCCAACGTGACACCACATATGGTTCAGCCGTAAGGCAGGGATCTACTTTCTCCAAAAAGGTCACTCCTACTGGACCAAATTCATCTTTATCTTGATCATCGGTGCAAGGCTCGAGTTCTGAGACCTTCACCACACCTGCCACCTCAGGTACTTCATCCTCATTCTCTTCCAATTCACCTCCGGAGCTATTGAGTACCACAGTAAAAGTCCTAATACCTATAAAAACTAGGGATAAAACCCGGAAATGGTTCCAATCATTGTTTCCCCATTCACTTTGTCTGTCTGGGATTTTAGAACTACTTCATATAAGGTATGTGTTTTGTGTAGGCTTACCTTTTGTGTAGGCAAATCTCTCGGACAAGGTAACTTTTATCAATATACAGTATTTGGCCTTGTATAACTAAATGTTCTGTTATAATCTCCACCCGGCACAGCCAGAAGAGGACTGGCCACCCCTCATAGCCTGGTTCCTCTCTAGATTTCTTCCTAGGTTTTGGCCTTTCTAGGGAGTTTTTCCTAGCCACCGTGCTTCTACACCTGCATTGCTTGCTGTTTGGGGTTTTAGGCTGGGTTTCTGTACAGCACTTTGAGATACCAGCTGATGTAAGAAGGGCTCATTAAATACATTTGATTTGATTTGAATGATTATATAATTGATTAAGTGGCTCTTTCCTTGTAGAATGTTGTCAGCTGTATAGAACACATTATATTGCTAAGATGCTCAAACTTAACTTAATAGCTACACTCACCGACACAGGATAAACTTTATCTCTCATGCTGGCCCAGAACAAACCATTAAGTTGCTCCTCACTATAGCTGCACTTCTCCACGTGGTCAGACATGGTCTCCTCTTTTGATGCTCTTTTGCTCATCTTTGAAAAATGCCATAAGGTCTGAAATAGACACCAAAGTCGACATACTGTACAAACAATTATCTAGGCTAAGTAAAACAAAATAGTTTTTTTTTATATACAACTCTGCTAACTAGCTAGCTATAGTGTAGTCAGTGGCTAGCTAAAACAGAGAAAGGGGATTTAAGTTCATGGATTGGGCACAAAGGTCTCTGATCGCGCACTGGTGAATGGTAGCTGACAGTGTTGGCTAGAGATGACGTGCAGGAGCTTTCTGAAAAGTGTTGTAGCCTTACTGACAACTTCCTTGTTACTAATTAGCATCTAAAAAAATGTTAGAGTAAATTGAGGCAAATACAGTGGCAAGAAAAAATATGTGAACCCTTTGGAATTACCTGGATTTCTGCATAAATTAGTCATAAAATGTGATTTTCATCTTTGTCACAACAATAGACATAGTGTACTTAAACTAATAACACACAAATGATTGTATTTTTCTTGTCTATATTGAATACATAATTTAAACATTCACAGTGTAGGATGGAAAAAGTATGTGAACCCCTAGCCTAATGACTTTTCCAAAAGCTAATTGGAGTCAGGATTCAGCTAACCTGGAGTCCAATCAATGAGACGAGATTAGAGATGTTGGTTAGAGCTGCCCTGCCCTATAAAAAACACTCACAAAATTTGAATTTGCTATTCACAAGAAGCATTGCCTGATGTGAACCACGCCTCGAACAAAAGAGATCTCAGAAGGCCTAAGATTAAGAATTGTTGACTTGCGTAAAGCTGGAAAGGGTTACAAAAGTATCTCTAAAAGCCTTGATATTCATCAGTCCACGGTAAGACAAATTGTCTAAAAATTGAGAAAGTTCAGCACTGTTGCTACTCTCCCTAGGATTGGCCGTCCTCCAAAGACGACTGCAAGAGCACCGTACAGAATACTTTATGAGGTTAGGAAGAATCCTAGAGTGTCAGCTAAAGACCTACAGAAATCTCTAGAACATGCTAACATCTCTGTTGATGAGTCTACGATACGTAAAACACTACACAAGAATGGTGTTCATGGGAGGACAACACCGAAGAAGCCATTGCTGCACATTTGAAGTTCGCAAAAGATCACCTGGATGTTCCACAGCGCTTCTGACAAAATATTCTGTGGACAGATTAAACTAAAGTTGAGTTGTTTAGAAGGAACACACAACACCATGAGTGGAGAAAAAAAGGCACAGCACACCAACATCAAAACCTCATCCCAACTATAAAGTATGGTGGAGGGAGCATCTTGGTTTGGGGCTGCTTTGCTGCCTCAGGGCCTGGACAGCCTGCTATCATCGACGTAAAAATGAATTCCCAAGTTTAGCCTTACATTCTTCTGCAAAATGTTTTGATATCTGTCCGCCAATTGAAGCTCAACAGAAGTTGGGAGATGCAACAGGACAACGACTCAAAACACAGAAGTAAATCAACAGAATGGCTTCAACAGAAGAAAATACGCTTCTGAAGTGGCCCAGTCCTAACCTCAACCCGATTGAGATGCTGTGGAACGACCACAAGAGAGCAGTTCACACCAGACACCCTAAGAATATTGCTGAACTGAAACAGTTTTGTAAAGATGATTGGTCCAAAATTCATCCTGACCGTTGTGCAGGTCTGATCCGCAACTACAGAAAACGTTTGGTTGAGTTTATTGCTGCCAAAGGATGGTCAACCAGTTATTAAATCCAAGGGTTCACATACTTTTCCCACCCTACACTGTGACTGTTTATATGGTGTGTTCAATAAAGACATGAAAACGTATAATTGCTTGTGTGTTATTAGTTTAAGCAGATTGTGTTGGTCTATTGTTGTGACTTAGATGAAGATCAGATCAAATTTTATGACCAATTTATGCAGAAATCCAGGTAATTCCTAAGGGTTCACATACATTTTCTTGCAACTGTATATTGAGAAAGAATTACATGGCTATCAAAACGTCACGCCAGGGTAAGCCTACACGAAACACAGACCTTAAATTAAGTAGTTTTAAAATCCTATACACAACTGAATGGGGGAAAAATTATTGGAACAATTATCGGGTTTTACCTCTAGATTTTATGGTTATTATGACGTGTTCACTGTGCCAGACCATTGGAGTATAGCTCTTTCGAGTTATTCAGACCTAAATTAAGCCTAATGAAGCTACTGATACTGCTCATCAAGTAACATATTGTCTTACTAGCTCCATAAAATAGTCATGAATTAGCATGGGCCGTGTTTGAGGGGATCAAAACCACAATGTATCATGGGTAAATTGTGACTGACTTACAGTGCATTCGGAAAGTATTCAGACCACTTGACTTTTTCCACATTTTGTTACGTTATAGCATTAATTACATCGTTTCCCCCCCTCATTCATCTACACAATATACCACAATGACAAAGGAAAAACAGGTTTATACATTTTTACAAATGTATAAAAAAAAAAGAAACATCGCATTTACATAAGTATTCAGACCCTTTATTCAGTACTTTTTTGAAGCACTTTTGGCAGCGATTACAGCCTTGAGTCTTCTTAGGTATGACGCTACAAACTTGGCACACCTGTATTTTGAGAGTTTTCCCCATTCTTCTCTGCAGATCCTCTCAAGCTCTGTCAGGTTAGATGGGGAGCGTCGCTGCACAGCTATTTTCAAGTCTCTCCAGAGATGTTCGATCAGGTTCAAGTCCAGGCTCTGGCTGGGCCACTCAAGGACATTCAGAGACTTGTCTTGGCAGTGTGCTTAAGGTCGTTGTCAAATCAAATGGTATTTGTCACATGCGCCAAATACAACAGGCGTAGACCTTACAGTGACATGCTTACTTACAAGCCCTTAACCAACAATTTAATTTAAGAAAAATACAACAAAAAAAAGAAAGAAAGAAAAGTAACAAATAATTCAAGAGCATTCTTCCGTCACACTCCTGGTTAGACAATTTTACAATTGGTCATGCTCAAGCTCTTTTGCAAGTAACTCATCCAGAAGTAGGAGGCCTACTTGCAGTGGGCGGCTTCACCATGCTGTCAGCATTACCAACACTGGCCCAGGGGTTTGTCCAGATAGTCAATCTCAAGGCTAACCACTGGGTCACAGTAAGTAACATTCACTGCCACATAGTACTGTTAAGGTGTATGACTCCAGTGGTCATGACACCATCCCAGAGTTTCTCTCACAAATCACCTCTCTCTTATCTTTTCCAGGGACCTCTGTGAATGTGGAGTGGCGGCAGTCCAGAAGCAGAAAAGGGGCACAGATTGTGGGATGTTTGCTATTGCAAACAGTCTTACTCTCTGCAGAGATGAGGAACCCTCCATGGCACGATACCATCAGAAAACCATGAGAAAACATATTTTCTCTTGTTTTCAGCTGGGCGCCTGGCACCATTTCCCAGTCCCGATTCCAGTCCCAGTCCTGGGTCCAGGCCTCCCAAGGTGTCCACACACTACACAACAGAGGTCGGCGTCCACTGCTTCTGCCGGAAATACGTGAGAGAAGGTTAGGAGGTGGCCTGGTGCAGGAGATGCGGCAAGCTTTTTTATGTCTCTTGTTTGTCTCATGTCGTCAATGTGCATGAATTTCTGTCCATCGTCCGTCATCTGTTTTGTCTGATGTTTTCCCCACCCTTATTGTCACTGCTTGGCTGGCTCCCCACCTCTAGACGGTAGGTATTTTACTACATTGCATCTTGTTGTAAAACGTATGTTAGAGTAAATAACCTTAATCATGTTGTAATATTGTTTTAATTTGTATAAAGATGTGTTTTCTTGCAGACATTGGCTGTGAAGTTGGTAAGTTGGTTGGTAAATATAGCACATGTATATGTATTGTATTTCAAGTAACGTTTACAAGCATGTAAATATTTGTATATTTTACCATTTGTTTGCTGATAAATATTTTAAACTTGTCGAATTGGCTGTAAATGTATACATTTGCATTCTAAATGTATTCATTGCAAGTAAACATTTTATTGACTGAAATTGACTGTTCAGTTGCCCAGTTTCTTACTGGTCCTTAATAACCCCTTCTCCCTAGCCATATATCTTTTGTGCCCAATTCCAAATGAAACTTTAGGCCAGAGTTGGTATGGAATTGGACATTGGTTTCTAGTTGGTGTTTGCATATCTGGAGGCTCTAGATTTGTGTATGTAATATGGCAGAAGTGTCCCGGAGTCCATTGCACAGCAGTGTTGAGTCATCACCATATTGATACACCTATCCAAGCCCCATCAGGTCAAACACTAAAAATATAGAGTAGGGGGTTAATTAAACTGGGTAAACTGGGCCTTAATTAAACTGGGTAAAAATGTGTAAAACCTTCTCTCGGCCTGAACCTATATGGTGTAATAGGGCTTCCAGCTAAAGCAGACCCATGTAAAATGAAGTATCCTTTGTTTTCTTTTCCATCCCACCACCCCTGACTGAGACTGGCTGAACTGACAGGAAGAACTAGCCACAGCCACCTGCCTTTTGATTCTGCCTCTTCCCTCTCTCCTCATCCTTTAACTCTTTCTCTCCTCTCCCTCCAGATGAAATGCTGCATCTCGTGACGTCTGATTGTCCAATAATCTACCCACTCATCCCATCCCCTCAATCACATTACATCATCTAAAGCTACTGTTGTCATGTCATTATCTGCTAATAAAGTTTGCTAGCCGTATCATGTGAGATACACAGATGAATTGCAAACACTAGCACTGCAAACACGAAAAGAGCAGCAGTGCATGGACTTCGCATGGACTTCTTCAAGTCCCCCTTCCGAGACTGGCTGTTTGTTGTGAAGTGACAGGCTTAACCTCCCAATCACACAGCACCCACCTCTCTTTTCCACACACCAGAATTAAGTTTTTCAGTCTGATTGCCATGTGAGTGCACAAAAACAAAATCGGTTAAAATAAATGAAATCACACACCTGTGCCACAAAAAGATAAAAGTTGATATATTTCAATCGTAAATATTGCCAGCTTGGTTTTCACAGCTGTTTCACCAGGTGTTCATTGCTGTAAATTGTAACAGATCCCTTGATGGTATTTGCTAGTTCAACATTATTAATTGTTGTATCCTAGGACCTAAAATAAATATATAAATATATATTCAACCACAGGGGTGTATTAATGAGCTATGCGAGATGGAAAAATAATGAATCAGTACTACTGAAATAATATTAGAAAAACAAGGGAATGGAAGCTCAAAATAAAAACATGTCAGCCAGATAACCCCCTGTACGAATCAAACTGATTTGCATATGAATGGAGTGGAAATAAGATGACTTTGTGATCTGTAAGGTAAGTAACATTGTGTCAAGCAGATTACACGCTTTCTTTGCAATTTCCAAAACGTAGCAACGTAATACATTGATTTCATGTTGTTGAAATGGTACCCAAAAGTGGTTTGAAGTTATGTTTTCATCTTATTAGCTAAACAAAAGTTATTTATAAATAGCAAAATTATTGCCGAAATCAGCTTTGTTTAACATAGTGGGGATGAAAATAGAGTAATTTTAGGCTGTAGTCATCACACCGTTCATATAGCAACGGACGCTAATAGTTTATCGAATCCCATTGTGACGCAGAGGGGGACACCTTTTGGCAGGGGGACATTATTTGTCACATTTACATTTACATTTAAGTCATTTAGCAGACGCTCTTATCCAGAGCGACTTACAAATTGGTGCATTCACCTTATGATATCCAGTGGAACAACCACTTTACAATAGTGCATCTAACTCTTTTAAGGGGGGGGGGGGGTTAGAAGGATTACTTTATCCTATCCTAGGTATTCCTTAAAGAGGTGGGGTTTCAGGTGTCTCCGGAAGGTGGTGATTGACTCCGCTGACCTGGCGTCGTGAGGGAGTTTGTTCCACCATTGGGGTGCCAGAGCAGCGAACAGTTTTGACTGGGCTGAGCGGGAACTGTACTTCCTCAGAGGTAGGGAGGCGAGCAGGCCAGAGGTGGATGAACGCAGTGCCCTTGTTTGGGTGTAGGGCCTGATCAGAGCCTGAAGGTACGGGGGTGCCGTTCCCCTCACAGCTCCGTAGGCAAGCACCATGGTCTTGTAGCGGATGCGAGCTTCAACTGGAAGCCAGTGGAGAGAGCGGAGGAGCGGGGTGACGTGAGAGAACTTGGGAAAGTTGAACACCAGACGGGCTGCGGCGTTCTGGATGAGTTGTAGGGGTTTAATGGCACAGGCAGGGAGCCCAGCCAACAGCGAGTTGCAGTAATCCAGACGGGAGATGACAAGTGCCTGGATTAGGACCTGCGCCGCTTCCTGCGTGAGGCAGGGTCGTACTCTGCGAATGTTGTAGAGCATGAACCTACAGGAACGGGTCACCGCCTTGATGTTAGTTGAGAACGACAGGGTGTTGTCCAGGATCACGCCAAGGTTCTTAGCACTCTGGGAGGAGGAAAGGCCCCCCAACCAAATCTTGCTTAGGGCTCCCAAAAGCCTAGAGCAGGCCCTGCAGGTGTCACTCAGATGTTAATCAGGCGTTCAATGGTTAGGCGACAGTAGCTCATGCGGCTTATTATCGGCTCTTTTCACCGGCGATGTTGCGCATTCTGTTGTACTTGGTGCCAATATTCCTCAACCACCGTCTCCCTTATTACCGGCTAGATTCTTTGGAAAACAAGTTATTTATTTCCGTTTCATTTATCTGTATACTGCTCCAGGGTTATAATTATTGCTTGGATAACCATATTTACTATTATGTATTGATTTCTTTTTCACTATGTGCTGCGCACTGCAAAAAACATTAGAAATATCAGTAAATTATTGTAATGTTTGTGTGTGCGTCAATTAATCCTGTAAGCGATGTGGGGTTGCCAACTGGCAATTTGGCATGGAATGTAAATGTTATTCATTCCAGCCATTTCTGACCCCAAACCTGGAATTAGACTCTCAAAATTCTTCAATTTCGCTGTTTAGTTTAATTTGGGCCAAATAAAAAGTAAATTTGATTTATCAGACGCTTACAGGAGCAATTAGGGTCAAGTGCCTTGCTCTAGGGCACAGACAGATTTTTCACCTAGTCAGCTCAGGGATTCGAACCAGCAACCTTTTGGTTACTGGCCCAAGACTAACGCTACTAACCTGCTGCCATATTTAAAAAAGTATACACTTCAAAGGAGGTTGGTGGCACCTTAAATTGGGGAGGATGGGCTCATGGAAATGGCTGGAGCAGCATTAGTGGAATGGTATAAAATACAAACACGGTTTCCCTGTGTTTGATGCCATTCATTTTGCTCCCTTCCAGACATTATTATGAGCCGTCCTCCCCTCAGCAACCTCCACTGATATGTTCCATCAATGTACGGCACCCCAAATCTAATGTGGACATACAGCATCTGTAATTAAAGGAGCGTCTGCTAAATGACTTAAATGTAAATGTAAATGTTAAGGCAAATCTGTATTCAGCTTATTCATAGGAATTTATGTGCAGTTGTACAATACATACACTGAGTGGTACACCACCCAATCCACAAAAATAGTTAGCTTCTAGTGAGTCACATGACCGTGGCTTGCTATATAAAGCAGGCAGACAGTTACTGTTCGACTGAACGCTAGAATGGGCAAAACGAGTGACCTAAGTGACTGAGCGTGGTATGATCGTTGGCGCCATCTTGGAAACAGCAAGCATCTTGAGCTTTTCATGCACGACAGTGTCTAGGTTTACCGAGAACGGTGCGACAAATAACATCCAGGTAGCGGCAGCTCATTGAGAGGTCGAAGAACAGAAAGAATCATGCAAGCTAACAGGCGGGACAAACAGGCAAATAACAGCGCAGTACAACAGTGGTGTGCAGAACAGCATCTCGGAACGCACAACTCGTCAGTCCTTGTCACAGATGGGCTATTTCAGCAGACTGCCACACCGGGTTCTACACTTAAACAAGCTAAAAACAAGAAGCGTCTCCAATCGGCACGCTATCACCAACACTGGACAATTAGGAGTGTAAAAACGTTGCCTGGTGCAACATATCCCAGTTCCTGTTGTGTCATGCTGATGGCAGAGTCAGGATTTGGCATAAGCAGCATGAGTCCATTACCCATCCTGTCTGGTGTCAACAGTACAAGCTGTTGGCAGTGGTGTGGGAACAGTTTTCCTGGCACACGTTAGATCCCATGATCCCAATTGAGCAACGTTCCCATGCCCCAAATAATTCAGTCCGTCTGGGGGTAAAGGGGGTTCCGACCCAGTACTAGATGGGTGTCACTAATAAACTGGCCACTGATTGTGTATGGGTAGTCTCTTGACTTAAGCATTGCATGTGATGTACAATGATGACTTACAACATATTGATCCACTTTCGGATGAAACATGCAACGGAGACAAAAGTAAAACAATATGGATCAGTTTATTTTTCCCCTTATCCAACTTAAACATTTCTAGATCTTCATCCTATGCAAAAGCATATTTCACAGCTCAAAGCGCAGAATCAGCTTGTCCTCCAACACGTGCGTCTAATACAGACTAATTTGCAAGAGAATCTCTAGATATACGGAAACATCTCTATACCCCACAAACAAAATTAATGATTATTTTAGCCTTGATTTGCTATAGTAGCCTACGTAATTTATTACTAGATGTCCACTTCAAAGAACAGATTGACAGGAAAAGACAACAGAAAAGTTGACTGGTGATGTTTACTTGGGAGCAACTTCCTCCAACTTGGGCTCTGAAGAAGGAGAGAAAGGGTGTGAGATGAGAATTCTATGTAACGCATTTTAAAAAAAGGTTCATGACCTTTATAAAACTACTAACCTGGGAACTTGAACTCTGGGAAAGCTGTGAGGTCACCACCGCCATACAGCCTCTGGAGTTTAGTCAGCTCTTCTGCCAAGTTCTTCTCATATGCAGGGCCTGCATCTACCAAACCACCACTAGCCCTGAGAGAGAAAAATAGGCCTAAACGTCAGCTTGATGACAAAGGGTGTGATTGTAAGCAAAACTGAAGCGCTAGCCACAAAACAAAATCATCTGTCACTTACGCGCTCTTTGAGGAATACTCGCGGATCGAATGCAGGAATAGCTTCTGGATGGGGTCCAGTTGAGCTGAGAGTCCAAGAAAATACAATTATTTTCCATTCATTCACAGAAATTCCAACTCTGACCATGCCCCTTTGGCTTAAACCACATGATAAAATAAAACTAATCACATCTGTGACCTAAACCCTCATGCACAAAAACAGCACCTGGGAGTGGTAGACAGTATGGCATCTACAGGGGTAAGAGAGGAAAGGATTGAGTGTGAAAGGTCAGGTAACAGGTTAAATAAGTTCCGTGTCATGCTAGGCATCACAAGTTCATAGCATCACTTGGCAGACACTGGATCTATATTTGAGATTGAGATGTCCAATTTATATCCCTGCATAACCAATTCATGTACATTTAAAAAATAAGGTAATAATTGACAACCTCTTCCCCTACTCATGTTTAATTCCACACACAGCAACCAAGGTGCAAACTCAAACTCACCGAGTGCATTGACCACAAAGTGGATGGAAATTTGACATTTCCAAAGTAATCTCATACAGCACCAAACAAATACAGAAGTGAGGGGATCAATTACAGATAACTGATATCATGCACCTCCTGGGTAAAACAAGTGCGACAAGGGATAAGTAGGAAATCAGACCCCATTTCACAATGTAATCCGTCAGTAGCTGCCCAGAGGCAACAGACAGGCCAAAACTCTGGTTGGCTAGTATAACCATAACATTACTTTTGACAGTACACAGTAACTTTAGCATTAACCGTACAAATAACTTTAACATAAAAACACACCAAACAGTAGTTTTAATGATAAAAAAACAAAATTAGGGGCATTGAGAATCAAGTCTTTGTAACAATATTTGGTGAAGGAAATAGAGGAGGAGGATATGAGGAGTTGTGCTAATAAATTAATTGGCAGGTAAATGACATCACAATGATCAAGTGAAAATAGAAAGGAAAGGCTGAGAAACAAAGATGAGGGCAGTTCAGAATTAGTGAGTGCTGGAAAAACATGGCAAAATAAAGTGCAGAAAGACACTGAGCCAAGCAGATCAGTGCAGGCCATCACAGATGAACCCATGAGAAAATGATGATGCATCCAGATGCTGCTTTGACCACCTTGATGCATGCATGGTTACAAGTTAATGCACACAATCCCAGAAGGACCACAAATACACAGAGGAGAATGGGGTTGTGTGGCTTGAGTCTACATGGCTGCAATGTAGAAATGTGGTAGTTAAGGGATAAATAGCAAAATAGATTATGGAGTAAATAAGCCCACTAAAAAAAAGGTAGGCCAATAAGCTGCCCAATGCAAGAACAAAAAGCGCTTTTGTGATTTTGGGTATCTTTACAAGTTATCCTTACAGTTATAATATATTAACATCAAATGGGAATACAAATATGACTGTTGGTAGACTGTAGGATCCACAGAGAGGAGAGAAGGGTTTAGACGGGGGGAGGAGGGGGGGGGGGGGGGTGTATACCCTCAGAAGCCTCAATCGGTACTGCATCAGCCGGGGCCTCTGCAATCAGCTCCTCTCCTGCAGCCTCCGCCACTACAGGGGCGGTGTCTACCAGCTCCTCAGTGGCAGCGTCAACGGGGGCAGCTCCAGCTAAAACCTCTGCAGCAGCTTCAGCCACAAACTCAGCTACAACAGGGGCTTCGGCTGCAGCTTCAGCCACATCTTCTGCAGCAGCTTCAACTGGGTCAGCTTCTACTGGAGCCTCTGCTACGGCTTCAACATGGGCTTCAGCCGCAGCTTCAACAGGGGCAGCTTCTGCAGGGGCAACCTCTACTGGGGCTTCATCAGCTGGTGCAACGGCTTCGACAGAAGGTGAGTCTTCAGTGGCAGTTTCAACAGAGGGTGTGGCAGCTTCGGCTGAAGCAGGAGCAGCAGCTTCAAAGGCAGGGGTGGCTTCAACTGCCATGGCTTCAGCTGCAACAACGGGTGCGGCTTCAGCTGCAATGGCTTCAACTGCAATGGCTTCAACAGCGGGGGCAGCTTCAGCAGCAACAACGGGAGCGGCTTCAACTGCAATGGCTTCAACAGCGGGGGCAGCTTCAGCAGCAACAACGGGAGCTTCAACTGCAATGGCTTCAACTGCAATGGCTTCAACTGCAATGGCTTCAACTGCAATGGCTTCAACTGCAATGGCTTCAACAATGGGGGCAGCGGCTGGAGTAGGGGCAGCGGCTTCAGCAACTGCTTCACCTGAGGGAGCAACGGTTTCGACGACAGGTGTGGCTTCGACTGCAGCGGGAGCTGCTACAGCTTCAGCG
This sequence comes from Salvelinus alpinus, assembly GCF_045679555.1. Lineage (NCBI taxonomy): Eukaryota > Metazoa > Chordata > Actinopteri > Salmoniformes > Salmonidae > Salvelinus > Salvelinus alpinus. Next base: position 19,819,352 of record NC_092099.1, on the reverse strand, counting down.
GCGGCGACAACTGGCTCTACGGCAACTGCTTCAAAATGTTTGGGGGTGGTAGCAAGTTCTGCTGCGGCAGCAGCTGCTGGTGTCACGTCTTTCTTGGGAAATTCCACATATGTTCTGTGTGGGACAAGCTTCTCTATATCGAAGTATGTTTTGCCCTGGGACTTTTCTAGGACGGAGGGGGGAAAACAAAGGATTTATTTACTTCTGTTCATACTCTATGTAGTCTAAAAGGCTTGGACACCAACATGCCTCAACTTTTCCATAAAAATGTGGACGAAACTTACCCAGCACAACATGGCTACCCCCAGACTATTCAAGAATGTCCCTTTGCAAGACACATATGGTGACTAGACAAGTGCCAAATTTTAAGCAAGGGTACAAAAAGTGTTGTTGTAATATTAAAATGGACTTCTGGTGGCACATTAATTGGGGAGGACAGCTCATAGTAATGGCTGGAATGAGCACACTTAACGGTATAAAAACACAGTTTGATACTAATCCATTCACTCCATTCCAGACATCATTATGAACTGTCCACCTCTCACCAGCCTCCTGTGGGAGGGCCATATTAAAAACCCAAAATGTGAATCAAAGTATAGTTTCATAATTGAAGTGCTTATGTGCCACTAAACAAAAATTAGCCACTAGATAAAACTAACTTTCGTTGACAATTCAACTTAAGGATACAATTATTTGAAAAATAACAGATTTATAGGCCTATTAATTATTATTTAAAATATATTCTCTATGTGGCAAACCTTTCTTCTATGCAACTTCATAATGACAGTGCTGGTCAATCTTCAGTAAAGGCAGGATTATGGAGTGTTCTTGATTAGTTATGGAAATGTTCCACAATACTTAATATTTAAAAGTCTCACTACAAATAGAAATCTTCTGGGACAAATGGGGTGGTCATGTCACAAGTGAGGTGTTGAATCAGCCAGATTGGGGTGTTTATTCAGTCTTGCCATCACTGGGTGTCTTCATCCTCTTCTTCCTGGAGCAACAGATTAATGCCAAACTGGGCCCTTTTATTACAGCTAAATGAAATCGCTGGATGGTTCACAGCCTAGTCTCTCACTTTGTCATGGTGTGCCAAGTATTTGATGCCTTCGAAAAATATCCAACAAAACGATGCTAAAAGGGTCAGTTTATGGAGTTAGTCAGTCTATTTGCCTAATTATACTTTGAACACAATTTGAGCGCACTCACTATGCTCAAGAATTGACATCTGCTCTAGTGATGGGAAGTTGGGCTCTTTTTACTGACTCTGATCTTTGTCTCGTTCAGTCAAAATAACAAATATTTAGACTCATTTCATTCATTCGAGTCCGTTAATGCCCAGAGCACGCAGGACACCCTACTGGCGAACAATGAACTAAACTTGAGTCATGATTCTACAAGCCCCTCATTCAAATGTTGCTCACCATAGGGGGCTTATTGGAGCGGTCACTTGTGACAGACTTGTAAAAGTGTGCTTAAAAACTAAATATCATAACTTCTTTTTTTAAACTCAGAGCATGGGGACATATTTCAGCAAATAAACACCCATTTCAAATAAACGTAGGGTCTAAATGAATTGTTTATGAGATTACCATGGACAAAGCCTCTGATTATTGCCACAGTCATGTGCATTCAAAAATAAAACACGTAACTCAAGCTAGCAGTGATGAAATCCGCAAAGCAAAATTCTGTCGAGGCAACAGCCAGGCCTTTTGGAATAGATCCAAAACGAGTGAAAACAGAGATGCATGAAGTCAAACTTCAACGTTTAGGCGGTGGGTCAAAGCAAGCTATGTGCTTTAGCTTTCGAGATGATCGATCTGTCGAGGGAGGAGCTGGTTTTTGCATATCGTGTCTATTTATTCTGGACATATTTCCATTTGTTGGTAATGTCAATTCTTGCAAAACAATTGCTTTTTTGTTTGCTAGCTGGACAGGCAAACACAGCCAAGAACTTAACCGTAAACCAATCAAAATCCATGTACTATCCATGGTACTAACTCTGCCAACCACGTTATCCGTACTTAAGGAAGTAGAAAGCTGGTGATAGCTCGAGAGAGAGAGCTCTGTCCGATAAACTGCCATTATGTAGTCTTATATTTGCAATCAAGCAAACTATTTAGTTATAGAAATGCGATACCATCAATGCAATATATAAAATGACCACCAACTTAGAACGCAGCAACCTTAGTAATGTATTTTTCTACATGGTAGAATAATAGTAAAGACATCAAAACTATGAAATAACACATGGACTCATGTAGTAACCCCCCAAAAATATTATAAAATATATTTTGATTTGTTTAGTAGCCAGCCTTTGCCTTGATGACAGCTTTGCACAATCTTGGCATTCTCTCAACCAGCCTTGTTATAAGTTAATTTGTGGAATTTCTTTCCTTAATGTATTTGAGCCAATCAGTTGTGTTGTGACAAGGTAGGGGTGGTGTACAAAAGACTTAACCCCCCCAAAAAATTAAGAAAAACACTTCCTTGGTTACTGCATGATTCCATATATGTTATTTCATAGTTATGAAGCATTCTGCAGCGATAGGCCATCCCATCTGGTTTGCGCTCAGTGGGAAAATCATTTATTTTTCAACAGGACAATGATGCAAAACACACCTCCAGGCTGTGTAAGGGCTATTTGACCGAGAAGGAGAGTGATTGAGTGCTGCATCAGATGACCTGGCCTCCACAATCACCCGACCTCAACCCAATTGAGATGGTTTGGGATGAGTTGGACCGCAGAGTGAAGGAAAAGCAGTCAACAAGTGCTCAGCATATGTGGGAACTCCTTCAAGACTGTTGGAAAAGCATTCCAGGCGAAGCTGGTTGAGAGAATGCCAAGAGTGTGCTAAGCTGTCAAGGCAAAGGGTGGCTACTTTAAAAAATCTAAAATATATTTTGATTTGTTTAACACTTTTTTGGTTACTACATCATTCCATGTGTTATTACAGAGTTGATGTCTTCACTATTATTCTACAATGTACAAAATAGTAAAAATAAAACTTTTAGCCCCAATTTTGTGATATCCAATTAATAGTTACAGTCTTGTCCCATTGCTGCACCTCCCGTACGGACTCGGGGGGCGAAGGTCGAGAGTAGAGGTCAACCGATTAATCGGAATAGCCGATTAATTAGGGCCGATTTCAAGTTTTCATAACAATCGGAAATCGGTAATTATGGACGCCAATTTTGCCGATTTTCCCCCCACACCTTTATTTAACTAGGCAAGTCAGTTAAGAACACATTCTTATCTTCAATGACGGCCTAGGAACGGTGGGTTAACTGCCTTGTTCAGGGGCAGAACGACAGATTTTTACCTTGTCAGCTAAGGGATTCAATCTTGCAACCTTACGGTTAACCAGTCTAACGCTCTAACCACGTGCCTCACGAGGAGCCCGCCTGTTACACGAATGCCGTAAGAAGCCAAGGTAAGTTGCTAGCTAGCATTAAAAACCTTCTTATAAAAAACAATCAATCAATCATAATCACTAGTTATAACTACACATGGTTTATGATATTACTAGTTTATCTAGCATGTCCTGCGTTGCATATAATCGATGCAGTGCGCATTCGCGAAAAAGGACTGTCGTTGCTCCAACGTGTACCTAACCATAAACATCAATGCCTTTCTTAAAATCAATACACAGAAGTATATATTTTTAAACCTGCATATTTGGCTAAAAGAAAGCCCAGTTAGCAGGCAATATTAACCAGGTGAAATTGTGTCACTTCTCTTGCGTTCATTGCACGCAGAGTCAGGGTATATGCAACAGTTTGGGCCGCCTGGCTCATTGCGAACTAATTTGACAGAATTTTACATAATTATGACATAACATTGAAGGTTGTGCAATGTAACAGGAATATTTAGACTGATGGATGGCACCCGTTAGATAAAATACGTAACGGTTCCGTATTTCACTGAAAGAATAAATGTTCTGTTTTCGAGATGATAGTTTCCGGATTCTACCATATTAAGACCTAAGGCTCGTATTTCTGTTTTATTATGTTATAATTAAGTCTATGATTTGATAGAGCAGTCTGACTGAGCGATGGTGGGCACCAGAAAGCTCGTAAGCATTCATTCAAACAGCACTTTCGTGCATTTTGCCAGCAGCTCTGCTGTTTATGAATTCAAGCTTATCAACTCCCGAGATTAGGCTCGTGTAACCGATGTGAAATGGCTAGCTAGTTAGCGGGGTGCGCGCTAATAGCGTTTCAAACGTCACTCGCTCTGAGACTTGGAGTAGTTGCTCCCCTTGCTCTGCATGGGTAACGCTGCTTCGAGGGTGGCTGTTGTCGATGTGTTCCTGGTTCGAGCCCATGTAGCGGCGAGGAGAGATAGAAGCTATACTGTTACACTGGCAATACTAAAGTGCCTATAAGAACATCCAATAGTCAAAGGTATATGAAATACAAATCGTATAGAGAGAAATAGTCCTATAATAACTACAACCTAAAACTTCTTACCTGGGAATATTGAAGACTCATGTTAAAAGGAACCACCAGCTTTCATATGTTCTCATGTTCTGAGCAAGGAACTTAAACGTTAGCTTTCTTACATGGCATATATTGCACTTTTACTTTCTTCTCCAACACTTTGTTTTTGCATTATTTAAACCAAATTGAACAGGTTTCATTATTTATTTGAGGCTAAATTGATTTATTATATTAAGTTTAAATAAGTGTTCATTCAGTATTGTTGTAATTGTCATTATTCCAAATAAAAAAAAAGGCTTTTTTTGGTACTCCAATAAACGGTATCGGTGTTGAAAAATCATAATCGGTCGACCTCTAGTCGAGAGCAATGCGTCCTCCGAAACACGACCCTGCCAAGCTGCACTGCTTGTTGACACACTGCTCGCTTAACCCAGAAGCCAGCCGTACCCAATGTGTCGGAGGAAACACTGTACAGCTGGCGACCGAACATAGCTTGCAGGCGTCCGGCCCGCCACAATGAATCGCTAGAGCGCGACGGGACAAGGAAAACCCGGACGACGCTGCGCCAATGGGTCTCCCGGTCACGGCCAGCTGTGAAACAGCCTGGGATTGAACCCGGGGCTGTAGTGACGCCTCAAGCATTGCGATGCAGTGCCTTAGACCGCTGTGCCACTTGGGAGGCCCCCCTCGAAGTCTTCCAATCCCTGATTCTGAAAAAAATCCCCACAGCATGATGCTGCCACCACCATGCTTCACCGTAGGGATGGTGCCAGGTTTCCTCCAGATGTGACGCTTGGCATTCAGGCCAAAGAGTTCAATCATGGTTTCATCAGACCAGAGAATCTTGTTTCTCATCGTCTGAGTCCTTAAGGTGCCTTTTGGCAAACTCAAAGTAGGCTGTCATGTGCCTTTTACTGAGTGGCGGCTTCCGTCTGGCCACTCTACCATAAAGGCCCGATTGGTGGAGTGCTGCAGAGATGGTTGTCCTTCTGGAAGGTTCTCCCATCTCCACAGATGAATTCAAGAGCTCTGTCAGAGTGACCATCGGGTTCTTAGTCACCTCCCTGACCAAGGCCCTTCTCCCCAGATTGCGCAATTTGGCCGGGCTGCCAGCTCTAGGAAGAGTCTTGGTGGTTCCAAACTTCTTCCATTTAAGAATGATGGAGGCCACTGTGTCCTTGAGGGCCTTCAATGCTGCATAAATGTTTTGGTACCCTTCCCCCAGATCTGTGCCTCGACACAATCCTTTCTCGGAGCTCTATGTACAATTCCTTCGACCTCATGGCCTGGTTTTTGCTCTTACATGCCTTTCCAAATCATGTCCAATCAATTTAATTTACCACAGGTGGACTCATTTTAGAATAAGGCTGTAAAGTAACAAAATGTGGAAAAAGTCAAAGGGTCTTAAAACTTTCCCTAGGCACTGCATCTACCTCAACCTCATACCCCAGCACATCGGCTGTTAGTCTACACTTGTTGTTTACTTAGCATTTAACAAATACAATTTGATTGGACTCTAGCGCTGCAGGAGCATATACCAACCCTGCTGTCAGCAGGTCAAACAAACAACTTAAATGAACGAGTCACTCAAATCATCAAATCTTATTGGTCACATACACATGGTTAGCAGATGTTATTGCGAGTGTCACGAAATGCTTAAATGCACAACTAATCATGACTCTCGAGTACGTCAAAATAATTGTTCAAAAAGAACCAATCGTTCGTGAACTCCACATCACTAATCTGCTCAAGTATCATACTCTACAAATAATTGTACTTACTCTCTGAACTGCTCTTCTTGGGCTTCTTGGGACCACCAGCATTCGTGCATAGGGCAACAGCTGCAGGAGCTCTCCTCAAAGAGTTCCAGCTCTCCGCCTGCACGCACTGATCAAAGTACATACGAATTAGTGATAATTCACATGACTGCAACAAACTAATAATCGTCAGACAAAACTTGAGATTTGCAGTTTGTTAACGTTCAATGTTGAGTTGGTTGCTATTACATTTAAGTGCAGAGATGTTAGCTATAGCAGAAGACTAGCTAAGTGTACTCATACTAGCTTCGTGCCATGGCGAGTAGGCCCCACCGCCCAGCCATCTAGCTAGCTAACACCAACGTTTACGTATAGAAAGTTAGCGAGCGGTCACAATCTTAAATAAATAGCTGATATAGCTATATATACTTTGACAACTTATTTACTCACTCAATATTTTCTCATTCTAAATTAACCACATGTGTGCACTTGATATGAAAAGTATACAGCTAACGTTAGCTGGATAGGTAAGTTATCTAACGTTTGCTAGCGCTTTCCATGTTTCTAAAATCCAATCAAGCGCACAACTCGTGTTTTTCTCAGCACAAATGGAAAAACAAAGGAGCAGGTTATTATAGGTGTCTTTTCGAAAACAATGGTGTGTTAAAACTTTAAATAATACTGTGGTTATGTGCATGACATTTCATTACCTTGAGAGAGCCAAGTCGCCCTATCCTCAGCAAGGAAGCCGCCATCTTTGCGCTTTAAAATCCTTCCTATGGAAACACTGCTTGATCTTCGGCCCACAGTCTGCCTCTGTGTTTTAATAACAAAACAAATATATACATTCCATAATTGTTTTTATCAACACTTTATAACAGAATGCATGTGATCATTGTTAGGGAAGTTAGTTCATTTTGCGACACAACAATTAACAAATATCAAACGTGTGCATTGAAGCAGTGCACAACAATACTTATTACACGTCTGCAATATAGAACGATTACATGATTGATCATTTATGCGATTGCCTGTTTGTAGTTTAATTCTTCTTTACGAACGTGAGCTCAGGGTCAATATGCCGTTGCCATAAGTTGAGTGAAAGTTTTACCAACTTTAGTAAAGTTCAATGGCTTCTATAGTCAGGAAGCATCCTCAAACTAAGGTTCGACCAATGGTGGATATTTACTATATTTCTATAGCCTAGCTATGAAGTTAGAATTAAAATAGGATATCTACCAATAGGTCTGGAAGGGCAAATCTTGAAGCTCCTGCCCGGTGGTCACAGCATCAAGCGGCTTACGTAACAGAAGCTCAACCAGTGACAGTACACGCCCCCTCCTCCAGTCTGGGACACATCAGTGCAATGAAAGTGCTTGTGGCAAAGATAACAGCAAGTATTTTCTTATAACTAACCCATTGTTCTATCAGTGTAACAGTGTGCAACAGTTTTTATATAACCTTCAACATAATATGAACATTTATAATGCACAGTTGATGGAAACTCTCAAGTTTGTTTTCCGCACTTCCTTTTGTTTTCATACTACTTCTGTATTCAGGTCCAGCTGCATAACACATGAAACAGTTTTTCAACTCATCTTGACATGAGTTATGTAAATCTGTATTCAGGCAATAGGTTTCTCCCTTGTTATTTTAAAGCAACAAAGCTTAGTTCATAATTCAAAGGAGTGTACATGTTGTTCTTTGATGACGTAAATGAGGTGCGACAAATTCTTTCTCACATCTGTCACAGAGTTTCTAAACCCAGAGGTGCAACATCACAAAACTTCCGGAAACGCTTGTGAAGCAGGCCAGGTCGGGATTTGATTAGTAAATGAGAGAAGTTAACATTTCTTCCGTGGTTAATTTTATCGAAATCTAAAGGCACAAACTAGATTCGACCGTTAGACCCGATTATGTGTTTCTGAGCATGAGTTTAGCTCGCCAATGTCGCCATGGCATCGCCCACAAGCGTAATCGAGGATGTATATTGGAGAAGCAGTTTTTAATTTTCTTCATACTGTACTGTCTTTGCTTCTGTGCTGGTCCCTACCATAGAAATATTAATGAATAGAACGGGATTGGAAGCTCTAACCCTGGCAATTGAATTAGCTGATTTGTTGATCTATTATGACTAAGTACGTTTGCTTTCAGAATTTAACAAATAAGAAGTATGCCTGTCTTTTATTTCAATATTCTACTAATCCACAAGGATTTATAAAACCCTATTTTTAATAGCATTTATTGCCATCAATAATTAGTCAAATATTGCACCTGATTTTGACCCTGAAAATATGACTTATATTTTCTCTTAAAGCTTTTCAGCAATTAACATAATGTGTGCAGTAAGAATGATGAATGATGGAGGCCACTGTGTTCTTGGGGACTTTCAATGCTGCAGAAATATTTTGGTACCCTTCCCCAGGTCTGTGCCTCAACACGATCCTTGTCTCGGCGATCTACTGACAATTACTTCGAACTCATGGCTCGGTTTTAGCTCTGACTTTCACTGTCAACTGTGGGACCTTATATAGACAGGTGTGTGCCTTTCCAAATCATGTCCAATCAATTGAATTTACCACAGGTGGACTCCAATCCAGTTGAAGAAACATCTCAAGGATGATTAATTGAAACAGGATGCACCTGAGCTCAATTTCGAGTCTTATTGCGAAGGGTCTGAATACTTCAGTAAATAAGGTAATTCTGTTTTTATTTGTAATAAATTTGCAAACATTTCGAAGAACCTATTCACTTCGTCATTATAAGGTATTGTGTGTAAAAAAATATTTAATACATTTTAAAATAAGGCTGTAAAGTAACAACATGTGGAAAAAGGGAAGGGTCTGAATACTTTCCGAATGCACTGTATCTAGTGTAGGATCAGATGATGGAAGAGAGCAAGGTACACCCTTTGTTTTTATCGATGGTCTAACTCCTCCCTTAATAGAGCCGAAAATTAGGCAATATGCTTATTTCTAGCGCTTAAATGGTTTAGGGACCGTCTAAAAGTCCAATATCTGTGATTACATGTCAGCAAAAATATATATGTTTTTGCATTCCCATTCATGAGGGTTAGCCCTATATGAAGATTACACACTGTATAGTGCTTCCAGTTACTAAAGGTCCCAACATTATTTTTATTTTTTTACTAAGGATGCAATATTTGACCCATTTCAAACCAAATTTTATTTGTCATATGCGCCGAATACAACAGGTGTAGTAGACCTTACCATGAAATACTTACTTACAAGCCCTTAACCAACAATGCAAGTCAAGAAATAGAGTTAGGAAAATATTTTCTAAATAAACTAAAGTAAAAAATAAAATGAAAAGTAACACAATAAAATAACAATAACGATGCTATATACAGGGGGTACCGGTACTGAGTCAATGTGTGGGGGTACAGGTTAGTCGAGGTAATTTGTACATGTAGGTAGGGGTAAAGTGACTATGCATAGATAAACAGCGAGTAGCAGTAGTGTAAAAACAAAGGGTGGTGGGGGGGTCAAATGGCCACCTGGATTAACTGTTCAGCAGTCTTATGACTTGGGGGTAGAAGCTGTTAAGAAGCCTTTTGGATGTGTCGTGCAGTAGCAGAGAGAACAGTCTATGATGCGGGTGACTGGAGTCTTTGACAATTTTTTGGGCCTTCCTCTGACACCGCCTAGTATATAGGTCCTGGATGGCAGGAAGCTTGGCCCCAGTGATGTACTGGGGCCAAGCTACCTGTCAGCCAATCAGCCCTGAATGCTGATTGGCTGACAGGTATGACAAAACATTACATTTTTACTGTTCTAATCACATTGGTAACCAGTTTATAATAGCAATAAGGCACCTCAGGGGTTTGTGATATATGGCCAATATACCACGGCTAAGGCCTGTGTCCAGGCACTCCGCGTTGCTTAGCCATGGTATATTGGCCATATACCACACCTCCTCATGTCTTATTGTTTAAATAACTTTCAGTCCTAATGACATATACACCTAAAACCAATTCTGTTTAAGTCTTTGAGTGCATTATCGCTTTTATACAGTGAGTTACCAACATGATTGGGATACACTACATGACCAAAAGTATGTGGACGCCGGCTCATTGAACATCTCATTCCAAAATCATGGGCATTAATATGGAGTTGGTGAAACAGGAAAAGGCCTTCTCCAAACTGTTGCCAGAAAGTTGGAAGCACAGAATCGTCTAGAATGTCATTGTATGATGTAGCGTTAACATTTCCCTTCATTGGAACTAAGGGGCCTAGCCTGAACCATGAAAAACAACCCCAGACCCTTATTCCTCCTTTACAGTTGGCACTATGCATTTGGGCAGGTAGTATCCTCCTGGCACCCGCCAAACCCAGATTCGTCTGTCGAACTGACAGATGGTGAAGTGCGATTCATCACTCCAGAGAACGCGTTTCCACTGCTCCAGAGTCCAATGACGGCGAGCTTTACACCACTCCAGCCGAATTTTGGCATTGTGCATTGTGATCTTAGGCTTGTGTGTGGCTGCTCGGCCATTGAAACCCATTTCATGAAGCTCCCGGCAAACAGTTATTGTGCTGATGTTGCTTCCAGAGGCAGTTTGGAACTCGGTGGTGAGTGTTGCAACCGAGGACAGACGATTTGTATGCGCTACGAGCTTCAGCACTCAGCGGTCTTGTTCTGGGAGCTTGTGTGGCCTACCACTTCACGGCTGAGCCATTGTTGCTCCTAGACGTTTCCACTTCACAGTAACAGAACCTACAGTTGACCGGGGCAGAAATTTGACGAACTGGCTTGTTGAAAAGGTGGCATCCAATGACGGTGCCAAGTTGAAAGTCATTGCGCTCTTCAGTATGGGCCATTCTACTGCCAATGTTTGTCTATGGAGATTGCATTGACAGTGTGCTCGATTTTATACACCTGTCAGCAACGGGTGTGGCTGAAATAGCCGGATCCACTAATTTGAAAGGGTGTTGACATACTTTGTATATATAAGTCCATACCTTTGGCCAATTTGCAAACAAGTTCCACCTACATTTTGCTATTGGAACATCACTGTCATAAAAAGCTTCTCTAATTAATGAATTATTTAATTTTTTATCAGTAATTGAGGCACTTAACTACTATGGTTGAATTTACAAGTGATGGATCTGTATTGACCACAGTTGGTTTCTAAAGGGTTAGAACACCATCTGGTATTGCTTTACACATCATTTCATTTTCCTTTGGTGAGACAGGGAGCTCAAACATTGAGCAGCTGACCCACAAGTAAAATGTCCTTCCTAAACCAATGTTCTAAAAACAGTGACTTGTTTTTATATTTTATGACAAGATTATTCCATATAACATACGTATGAGGGGAAAATTTGTTTGTATAGAAGGGACAAACAATGAAGCATTTGTTTGTGGAAATCAGCCAGTTTAACGGGAAGTTTTTCAACTACAAAAGGAAACTGGTATTGTAAATCAAAAGCTGTTTGGGTCCTTAAAGTAATGCTTTATCCAATAGACCCTTTTTCAGTACACGACACACTGACGTCACGCATAGATGCGAGCGTCTCTTGGCGGCAGTAAGAAAGCTATCGCCATCTGCGCCCCTTCAACATAACTTAAATCTAGGCTTTTATTTATTCTAAATAAAATACATTTTTGGGGTTCTCACTTACAATGCTGTTTTGATTCTTGCTTGAACAGTCACTAAGATTGTATTTGGTTGTGATCTTTGCAAAATAACTATTTTGGATGCAGCAGTGGTTAGCTATAATGCTAACACTCATTGATACAGGCTGTAGCAAAAGCTAGCCAAATAGCCATTTTACTGGTTGAAGTTGAAGTGTTTTTTAAGTATAATGCAGTTGATTTGCGATGATGACACAAACATTATATTAAACAGGACATTCATGCAAGCCTTAAAATCCACTTATAATCCAAAAGTAGTGTGAATTGCACTCATAAGCAACATGTATATATAATGCCGCCGGAGGAGATGGCTGCCATTTTACGATCCCCGATCCAATTGTGCCATTGTGTGTGTTTTTTCACTTTATTTGTAACTTATTTTGAACATAATGTCTCTGTCACTGTGTCTTATGACCGAAAAGAGTTTCTAAATATCAGGACAGAAATTACTCACCCCGTACTGGGGTAATACTGTTTCTTTAACGAGTCGGACGGGAAGAATTTACTTCAGACGCCCTACAAGGCCCTCATCCTTGTCATTGGCAGAAGGAAGAGACGTAGATATCGGGGACGAAGGTCTGGGTGCCTTGTAAGGATTCAACGACGAGTGGGTAATCTAACTTTACCATCGGTCCTATTAGCCAATGTACAATCGTTGGATAATAAAATAGACGAGCTACGAGCACGTATATCCTACCAACAGGACATTAAAAACTGTAATATCTTGTGTTTCACCGAGTCGTGGCTGAACGACGACATGAATAACATACAGCTGGCAGGTTTTAAGCTTTTTCGGCAGGATAGAACAGTGGCCTCTGGTAAGACAAGGGGTGGTAGTCTATGTATGTTTGTATGTATGTTTGTAAACAACAGCTGGTGCACGAAATCTAAGGAAGTCTCAAGGTTTTGCTCGCCTGAGTTAGAGTAGTGTCTCATGATATGCTGTAGACCACACTATTTACCAAGAGAGTTTTCATCTATAGTCTTCGTAGCTGTCTGTTTACCACCACAAACCGATGCTGGCACTAAGACCGCACTCAATGAGCTGTATACGGCCATAAGCAAACAGGAAGACGCTCATCCAGAGGCGGCGCTCCTAGTGGCCGGGGACTTTAATGCAGGGAAACTTAAATCATTTTTACCTAATTGCTACAGACATGTTAAATGTGCAACCAGAGGGGGAAAACTCTAGACCACCTTTATTCCACACACAGAGACATGTACAAAGCCCTCCCTCGCCCTCCATTTGGCATAATTCTATCCTCCTGATTCCTGCTTACAAGCAAAAACTAAAGCAGGAAGCACCAGTGACTCGGTCAATAAGAAAGTGGTCAGATGAAGCAGATGCTAAGCTACAGGACTGTTTTGCTAGCACAGACTGGACTATGTTCCAGGATTCTTCCGATGGCATGGAGGAGTGCACCAGATCAGTCACTGGCTTTATCAATAAGTGCATTGACGATGTTGTCCCCACAGTGACCGTACGTACATACCCCAACCAGAAGCCATGGATTACAGGCAACATCCGCACTGAGCTAAAGGGTAGAGCTGCCGCTTTCAAGGAGAAGGACTCTAACTAGGGAGCATATAAGAAATCCCGCCATTCCCTCCGATGAACCATCAAACAGGCAAAGCGTCAATACAGGATTATGATTTGATTGTACTACACCGGCTCCAATGCTCTTTGGATGTGACAGGGCTTGCAAACTATTACTGACAACAAAGGGAAGCACAGCCGTGAACTGCCCAGTGACACCAGCCTAACAGACGCTTCGAGGCAAGTAACAATGAAACATTGTTGTTCCGGACAATTGTGTGATCACGCTCTCCAGAGCCGATGTGAGTAAGACCTTTAAACAGTTCTACATTCACAAGGCCACAGGGCCAGACAGATTACCGGCAAGAAAATGGCCTTGCCGAAATCACCCCCCCCCCCCCCCCCTCTAATTTTCTTAATTTTGTGGCTAGAGTCAAATACTTTCTGTGGCACACATCAGAGTCAAATACTTTCAACAGAACAAACTTCACATCAGGATAGGCAACCAAAATTAACAATTCATGTATGTGTGTTATATTAAACATAGAGGAGGGAGTAACATTTAGGCAAGCAATAAACATTTCAGAACAACTACTAGTCGAATAAGACATGGGAGAGACGACGAATTTTGTCAAAGAGATTTATTTATAGACTAATACACTGTGTTTACACACAAGTGTTTACACTTCCTCCAGGCTGCAGGAGTGCTCTAGCAGGGGAGATGTGGCATTTTCTATAAACGTGAGGATGGTTCTTCTAGCCCACGAACTTGGACTTGGTTATGCAGCTCTGAAGAAAATAAGCAAAGTCCTAGGGATTTCTTCCTTGCTTCTCAGTGCGTATTAGAGACATGACAGGAGAGTGACAGGTAAATAAAAAGGGAGTGTAGCCCATTATTGTCAGGTGACTTGCTGTGTATAAATAATGTTTATTTCCTTGCTCCAGGAAATGTATTTAAAGTGAATAAACAGAGTGATAGGAAAACATAACTATAGACTGTAACATAGGCCTACAGTGTCATAGGGCTGTAGCCTACTGTGATAAAGTAAATACTGATATGCTAATATTTACATAGGGTAACATGCTGATATTTAGTCCTGCAGTTATGACTGTAATGTTGACATACATAAGCGCTGTAGTTGCAGAGATTCAGAGAGGGCTACAGACAATGGAGAGTGCTGCAAAGCTAATTAAATTCGTTCGTGGGCTAGAAGAACCATCCTCATACGCAGATATAGACCCAGACATAGCAGAGTTGCTGAAGGAGGATGAGGATTCCATCATAGACATTCATGTATCCTTCGATGGCACTTGGCACAAGAGAGGATTCACTTCCAACTACGGGATAGGTGTGCAGTGGCGCTGGTACCAGCGAGCCCTAGAAAATGGTGAGATCCACCCAGTCACAAAAACCATGAAGACCATACATTTTCTAATGGAGAGGTTGCAGAGAAAATGGTACATTTATATCATAGAATGTCAAATGATAACCTCCTCAAAAGAATGTAGCACGGAGGAACCCAGAATGCAAATGAAAGTCTGAACTCTATGTAACAGTATAACTTTAGTACGTCCCCTCGCCCCGACACGGGCGCGAACCAGGGACCCTCTGCACACATCAACAACTGACACCCACGAAGCGTCGTTACCCATCGCTCCACAAAAGCCGCGGCCCTTGCAGAGCAAGGGGCAACACTACATCTAGGTTTCAGAGCAAGTGACGTAACTGATTGAAACGCTACTAGCGCGTACCCGCTAACTAGCTAGCCATTTCACATCCGTTACACTCACTCCCCTTTCAACCTCCTCCTTTTCCGCAGCAACCAGTGATCCGGGTCAACAGCATCAATGTAACAGTATAACTTTAGTACGTCCCCTCGCCCCGACACGGGCGCGAACCAGGGACCCTCTGCACACATCAACAACTGACACCCACGAAGCGTCGTTACCCATCGCTCCACAAAAGCCGCGGCCCTTGCAGAGCAAGGGGCAACACTACATCTAGGTTTCAGAGCAAGTGACGTAACTGATTGAAACGCTACTAGCGCGTACCCGCTAACTAGCTAGCCATTTCACATCCGTTACATCTAGTGGTCGCGATGCCCCAAAACTGTCTTCGTGGACAAAAGCCGCATTGATGCAGCAGCCAATATGGCAGTAGCCACATTCAATGAGGGAGCCACTGCTATATCAAATGTGATAGACAAATTGTGGATTGACTACTTTGGTGACACTGGAAGCAATCAGAGAGGAGGATGCGAGGCGTGTTGTGAGAGCTGATGCTTCTTTAATGGAATGTGCCAAGCGTAGGCGCAGGACCTATATTAGGTCTATATTGAATCTCCCATTCCTCTCATAAATGTTTGAAAAAGCTCTTGCGCAGCAACTCACTGCCTTCCTGAAGACAAACAATGTGTACGAAATGCTTCAGTCTGGTTTTAGACCCGATCATAGCACTGAGACTGCACTCTTGAAGGTGGTAAATGACCTTTTAATGGTGTCAGACCAAGGCTCTGCATCTGTCCTCGTGCTCCTAGACCTTAGTGCTGCTTTTGACACCATCGATCACCACATTCTTTTGGAGAGATTGGAAACCCAAATTGGTCGACACGGACAAGTTCTGGCCTGGTTTAGATCTTATTTGTCGGAAAGATATCAGTTTGTCTCTGTGGATGGTTTGTTCTCTGACAAATCAACTGTAAGTTTTGGTGTTCCTCAAGGTTCCGTTTTAAGGACCACTATTGTTTTTACAATACATTTTACCTCTTGGTGATGTCATTTGGAAACATAATGTTAACTTTCACTGCTATGCGGACGATACACAGCTGTACATTTTGATGAAACATGGTGAAGCCCCAAAATTACTCTCCCTGGAAGCCTGTGTTTCAGACATAAGGAAGTGGATGGCTGCAAATCTTTTACTTTTAAACTCGGACCAAATAAAGATGCTAGTTCTAGGTCCCAAGAAACAAAAAGATCTTCTGTTGGATCTGACAATTAATTTTGATGGTTGTACAGTCGTCTTAAATATAACTGTGAAGGATCTTGGCGTTACTCTGGACTCTGATCTCTCTTTTGACTAACCAAGCAATACTATTTCAAGGACAGCTTTTTTCCATCTTCGTAACATTGCAAAAATCAGAATCTTTCTGTCCAAAAATGATGCAGTTAAGTTAATCCATGCTTTTGTCACTTCTAGATTAGACTACTGCAATGCTCTACTTTCCAACTACCCGGAAAAAACACAAAATAAACTTCAGTTAGTGCTAAACACAGCTGCTGGAATCTTGACTAGAACCCAAAAATGTATCATATTACTCCAGTGCTAGCCTCTTTACACTGGATTCCTGTTAAGGCTAGGGCTGATTTCAAGGTTTTACTGCTAAGCTGCAAAGCATTACAAGGGCTTGCTCCTACCTATCTCGATTTGGTCCTGCCGTACATACCTACACGTACGCTACGGTCACAAGACGCAGCCCTCCTTAAGCAAACTTCTGGAGGAAGGGCGTTCTCCTATAGAGCTCCATTTTTATAGAATGGTCTGCCTATCCATGTGAGAGACGCAGACTCTGTCTCGACCATTAAGTCTTTATTGAAGACTCATCTCTTCAGTAGGTCCTATGATTGAGTGTAGTACAGCCCAGGGGTGTGAAGGTGAACGGAAAGGCACTGGAGCGACGAACGGCCCTTGCTGTCTTTGCCTGACCGGTTCCCCTCTCTCCAAAGGGATTCTCTGCCTCTAACCCTATTACAGGGGCCGAGTCACTGGCTTACTGGTGCTCTTCCATCTCGTCCCTAGGAGGGGTGCGTCACTTGAGTGTGTTGAGTCACTGACGTGATCTTCCTGTCCGGGTTTGGCGCCCCCCTTGGGTTCGTGCCGTGGGGGAGATCTTCGTGGGCTATACTCAGCCTTGCCTCAGGGTAGTAAGTTGTTGGTTTGAAGATATCTCTCTAGTGGTGTGGGGTCTATGCTTTGGCAAAGTGGGTGGGGTTATATCTTGCCTGGTTGGCCCTGTCCGGGGGTATCGTGGGATGGGACCACAGTGTATCCCGACCCCTCCTGTCTCAGCCTCTGGTATTTATGCTGCAATAGTTTGTGTGTCGTGGGGCTAGAGTCAGTCTGTTACATCTGGAGTATTTCTCCTCTCTTATCCAGTGTCCTGTGTGAATTTAAGTATGCTCCCTCTAATTCTCTCTCTCTCCCTCTCCCGGAGGACCTGATCCCTGGGACCATGCCTCAAGACTACCTGGCCTGATGACTCCTTGCTGTCCCCAGTCCACCTGGTTGTGCTGCTGCTCCAGTTTCAACTGTTCTGCCTGCGGCTATGGAACCCTGACCTGTTCTCCGGACGTGCTACCTTGTCCCGGACCTGCTGTTTTCGACTCTCTCTCTACCTCACCTGCTGTCTCAACCTATAAATGCTCGGCGATGAAAAGTCAACTGACATTTACTCCGGAGGTGCTGACCTGTTGCACCCTCTACATCCACTGATTATTATTATTATTATTTGACCCTGCTGGTCATCTATGAATGTTTGAACATCTTGGCCATGTACTGTTGTAATCTCAACCCGGCACAGCCAGAAGAGGACTGGCTACCCCTCAGAACCTGGTTCCTCCCTAGGTTTCTTCCTAGATTCCTGCCATTCTAGTGAGTTTTTCCTAGCCACCGTGCTTCTACATCTGCATTATTTGCTGTTTGGGGTTTTAGGCTGGGTTTCTGTATAGCACTTTGTGACATCAGCTGATGTAAAAAGAGCTTTATAAATAAGTTTGATTGATTGATGACACAGTCAAGAAAGTGAAGCGGCACCAGCAACAACTCCAAGGGCCTTACATATGTGGCAGGCATAGCTGATTAATGTTCTGCACATTTCAACAGCCATACAAAAGCCTTGTATGTGACAAATTGAGCAAAGTGATATGCGAATTTGCCCAAAACTGCATATTTGCCCAACAAAGCATATGCTCTTTTGCATTAAACAAATGTATTAAACGTGCTGATGTATTTGTAAAAGTTTTATATTTTTTATATCTTGTCTTTTTGATTTTGAGTGTCATTTTATCTGTAAATATATGCAAGATATGCATCTGTCATACATGTGAAGTGTTTTTAAAATAATTCCATGAAATTACAATATTTTGATAAACTGTTCTGTAAAAGTCTTCAAGACATTCTGCCTTGAAGCAATGTCTCATTCGCATATTTTAATTTAAAAATAAATTAAACTTAATACAAAAATATATTGTATTTATGTATACTTTCAACTGGTAAAGTTTCTGTCTGATGAGAGTAAAGGAAAAAAAATCCCTATTCGCCTGTGGTGCCTGGCCTTTTAAGCAAGAATCCCCAAGACATGTTCTTTATAATCCCCTGTTGATCATGGCTTGCTTTAGGTTAAGCTTACAGAGCAGGTTCAACTCCATAAGGAACTGCCTCTGTTTGGTATATCTCCCTCCCTCCTCTAGACCCTGAATGTCAACAACAAGCATGTCATCAAAGCTGAACGCGATGAGAAGATCAGGGTCAGTCAGTCACCTGAAGGCCCCACACAACATCCAGGCATTCTGCCTGGGACACTTAGAGTGAGTACGGCTGGCGTACCTGTCAGAATGGCCACAAGAAAGAAACAGAATTTAACAATTAATCATTAAGCAGTCGGTTAAAACGGTAATTTCTTGATATTTAACGTGTTTTTCTCCATAGGTTTGTCAGTTCTCTATTGGCCCCACCAGGACATCCGCAGTGGCTACTCTCTGGATCAGGGGTGAGATTTAGACTAACTGCTAGACGCATCAATTAATTGAGTTCTTCGACTTAAAGGGGCAATCTGCGATTGCTACATTCATTTTGGGACTTTTAAATTCATGATATATACCGATTTATTCTTGAAGAATATAACTTATAAACGCTTCATGAGCTTAGTTCCATTTTGTTACCCCATCAAAACCCAATATATAAGATTTCTCTAGACTAGCTGTGGTTGTACTGATCCAGATGAAGCTCTACTACTGCACTAAAAAAAACATTTTCAACGGAGACTAGTGAGTCTGACTGGGCTGGTGCGTGTTGACATGATGAGACCATGAAGTTGCGGGAGTTTAAGTCAAGACGGAGGCTCCAGAACTGGAACCTGAAGTAGCTGAGGGACATGCCGAACTCTGATACAGAAACCGAAAAGGTGACCACTTTACTTCTCACATTAACGGCCCACTCACATTGATACATGAAGGAGTGTGTTCCTTATGCCATTCACAGTCATACACATACTGAATAGCTATCCTCGTCCTCACTCATACCAAGCTTCAATCCATTGAGCTCATTGCTTACAGTTCACTGCACCTTCCATGCATATATGGCTGTCCTATATAGGATGGCATTCCTTTCTTAGACAGTTTATTATGGCTACACCAGTATGCTGTTTTGTGCTGGGTGGCATGTCAGATTTAGTCCTGAGCCATGTTATGCATGTGACATCCTCATCTCTGCCTTTGTTCCCAGAGGTCTGCCTTCACTGGCTCTCCCGGTGGACGTCATGTGGCAGTGCAGTGTGAGGTCAGTGTTCTCCTCACAGACTCCAATTTTTAGTAATGTATACCCTGTATTGTTGAAAGATATACATAGATGACACTTGCTTTGTGTGAATGGAACTGGGATGCAATGTTTGCCATGTGTTTTCCAGAGTTCCCTCAGTGCAGCTGCTTGGGATGGATTAAGGGGCAGAGGAGCGGTTAGTGCCCTCCGCAGCTGGAAGGTACAGGTGTAGAGCAAACACGACTTAAAAACCACAAGATTATACAGTATTGGTTTAGTAAACACACATAAACGTTTATCTCTTATACTCTCACTGTGTTGTTTGTACTGTTCACAGAGCCCCGGTGTTGTTTGTTCTCTGCAGTGCAACAGTGAAAGCCCGGAGTTGAATAGAGAAAACCTACAGCCACATTGGGAGGCACGTCAGGGTGAGTCATCAAATTACCACATCGCCCCCTCATCATCCCTCAGTAAAGTGCAGAACTAACCTGCGGTGTGTATGCACTCTGCTCCCTTTCTGCCTCCTAATGTTCCCCTGAGCTAAGTAGTTCTAATGCCAAGTAGTCAGACTTAGAGGAGACTTTACATTCACATTGTTTTTACTCCAACATTCACTGACACTCCAACACACACATACATACAGTACACACACACAAAACATATGCTCACACACACAAAACATATGCTCACACACACAAAACATATACTCACACACACAAAACATATGCTCACACACACAAAACTGACCCCCCCCCCCACACACACACACACACACACAGACACACACACACACAGACACACACACACACACACACACACACACACACACACACACACACACACACACACACACACACACACACACACACACACACACACACACACACACACACACACACACACACACACACACACACACACACACACACACACACTTCACATACCCTGCTGATACTTTGTTTATTATATACCTTGCCTAGTCACTTTTACCCCTACCCACACCTGCACATTGACTCGGTACCGGTACTCCTTGTATATAGTTTCGTTATTGTTATTTTGTGTTACATTTTTTTTTTTTTTTGCAGTTTTCTTAATTTTTTACTCTGCATTGTTGGGAAAGGGCTCGTAAGTAAGCATTTCACAGTAAAGTCTACCTACACCTGTTGTATTCAGCGCGTGTGACAAATAACATTTGATTTAACAATTTTCCCTGATGTGGCCACTAGATGGCAATGTAGGCCTACTCCACCTAGCTACAACAGTAGAAACATAGCATGATCAGAAACCATAGCAACGAATGCTCTGAATCAAACGTGCTACCTACAACGTGATTTTAGCCTGTGAATAAATATAAGACTTTTCCACCAATCAGATTCTTGTTCATCACTACCGCCTATCCCTTCTTGGAAAATCCACTTGACATCGGAGCCTGAATTGTTCGCCGTGCTCTCTAGTGGGAACGAACTATTGGACCTAGAATACATCCTTTAGACCATAAAGAATTCTGAATTATTTTTCCGCACAGTCACTAATATATCTGGTCAATTTACTCAACCCATACCAAATACCACACGGCTATACAAACTCTGTATTGCTTAGCAATGTTTTTCCACTGGAAGTTTCCTGTACAATGTGGGCGATGCTCAACTATTTGGCAAGGCAACTGTGTGTACAACCGTAAAAAGAGTCTGCATCGCATTGAATATATATTTTTATGTATTTGTTGCATTCCCTGGCCATCAAGCTGTCCATATAATAATCAATGAGGACTTTTACAGAATTGCAGGTATAGTAGGCTGTGGTAGGTTGACTGCCAGCGATGCTTTGCTAACCTCAAATTAATAAAGCTAACCAACATAATAAACATGATAAATAGCCAAATTCATCCCGCAGATTTTCCAAACGTCATTGGTGCTATAGGTGGGACACATATCCTCCATTCAAAGACCCTCTAGACCAAAATGAAGGGGAGAAAATTGATGCACAGTATAAACAAACAGGTAGCTATTGAATACAGTAGCCTACACAAATCAAATCATTTTCATAAACAGTCATGAAATTCAATGATCTTCCTTTTGTCAGATGATCTGTGACCCCCATTAGGTTATAACTAAATAGAGAACACATTGTTGCCCATGTTGTCATGAAAAGCACTCTATGAATTCAATCAATTATTATCAATCCTACATAAGCCATAGAATGGGCCTACCACTGCAGTTGTGACATAGGCTACAACAACTTCCATATTAGGCCATAGCCTTGACACTTAATATCACCAGCGTTGCAATAAAAGCCATGTGTGTGAGCTAGGCCTATTAGATATTGGAATTGTTCCACTTCACTTGCATATTTAGTCTGTCAGCAATCTTCTGCCAGGCTCCCTCTATGGCTTTTGCGGCAGTGGATGTATTACTTGTTTTGGTAAATATATGAACATATTCGTTGTATGTTGTAGACGTGAAATATTTGGCTGTCTTTTGACTCCGTATCAATAGTTTTTTCTGTCATCGACTTGAGGACCTTTTTAAATGTTGCGTGCACGCGCCAGTTGCCATATCAACCAATCTGCGCTTCACTTAGCCTAGCAACTTAAATGAGAAGCATCTGTTCTGGTACCAAGAAATCCTGGACTCCCTCATCTGGTTAACACAAGCCAGATATGTTCAGGAAACCTTGAATTTGTTAAACCATCTTTCTGAAATACTAATACCCCTCTGAACTAGAGCCAGGATGTGCCTGTACAGGATCTACAGGATGTGCCTGTAGTGTCATTTCTTGACCACTGGGAGCCCAAGTCCTTCCACTGGCAAAGTACAGTATGTTGCCATCATCAGCGCGTTCCCCTGCCCAGGCATTGTTGACGCATGTCAGATCTCACCACGCCTGGATAGGTATTTTACTTATCAGCTAACCATACAGCAATCTGGTGCCCGACATCAAAGTCGATGACGTGACACGCAACCATTGGTTGATGAATGCAACGTCTAAGCAGGGGAACGGGATTCTGATCATGTCTACCCTCCCTAATACTCTTACCATGCCTTTTCTTCTTAAACACAACCCTTGTATGTTTGGCATGTATGTTCTGCATTGAAAGGCTTTAGGTGTTTCAACATCGTGTTTGACTAAGTCACGTTTTGTATGGGTCACCCCCACACTGACAGCTCCTTAAACCTTCAATAGTTGCTATGTTCGCTAGGAATGTGCAGAAAGTAAACAGGGAGTGGAGGCATATGGAAGGAAGGTACGTTTCTGATCTACAGCAACAAGGCTACGTGTGAATGATGTTTGGGATGTTCAGAATGCTGAGTGCACAGGCTGACACGCTACATGGCAAAGAGTAGAACAGAGAGTGTAACAAGTGCTCCTCATCCATTCTGTCTATCTTAATCATATGAAACTTATCCACAGCTAAAATTAACATTAATACGTCTAGAAATAAGTCTAATAAGCTTTAATAATGGTAATATATGTTTTAAAACAAAATAAAAAAAAACATGTGAAAGGTTATAATTAAAGTAAACCTTTTATTTTGTAGGAAACAACAAAGGCAACTAAAAATCTGTACATTCTGTATAAAACAACATTAAAAAAACAACTCGAGAAAATCTAAATATTGTTCACTGAAGTAGTCTGCTGTACAAGTCGACATTCCCTGATAAAAGCTTTTGGATTGTTCATCCGGCCAGTCAGTCAGTAGCTTGGTCTGTTTCCATCTTCCTCTGGTCCCATTCCTCAGACTGCCATGCTGACTCAACCTTTACCACCGTAGGAAGTTTGAGCTAAAACAGAGGAACACACATTAATTTAATCTACACCGCACCAGAGCCATATAGTATATAGAAATACTTTTCTCAATGCAGCCAGTTTAAAAAGACCTACCTTTGTGCTTTCATTTCTTCTTCCCCATAGTCAAGTTCTCACTTTTCTTTTTCTGCACCTAAAGTAGAAACATTCACAGGACTGTTAGTCACTGCTGCTGCAGATAAGAACATGCAAACATGTCCTTCTTAATTTATAATAATAAAAAACACAAACACACACAAATACCTCTGACCTCATTCATGGCATCGTCAATCTGCTTGAGCTCTTCGTATCTGTCTCGTGACTCTCTCAGAGGCTGGACCATCACATCCTCAATCTGAGGGAACAGCTGAGACACACAGAGAGAGGAAGGAGGCAGGCTTTACCATCATCATCATCACAGTCCTATCACTCCAACATTCTCTTTTTATAGTCCCCTCCATCCATGGCTCACCTTCATGACGGTCTCAAACATGGGGATGAGGACGAACTTGATGAAGCCGATCTGAGCGGTGGGTTTGGTGACCTTCTCTCTGTCCATGAAGGGGGCCACAGGCAGACCCTCTGCCTTCTCCCTGTCACTCTGTGGAAAGGATGGAGAAGAGAAAGATGTCAGTGCAATCCATAATTCTTTATACAAATGGTAAATACTGTATCTCCATTACTTTCAAAGTATTCACAGCCCTTTACTTTTCCCACATGTTGTTGTGTTACAGCCTGAATTTAAAATGGATGAAATCAAGATTGTGTGTCACTGGCCTACACACAATATCCAATAAGTTCACATTTTTACAAATTCATTAAAAATTAAAAGCTGAAATGTTTTGAGTCAATAAGTATTCATCCCCTTTGTTATGGCAAGCCTAAACAAGTTCAGGAGTAAAAATGTGCTTAACAAGTCATATGGACTCACTCTGTGTACAATATATATATTTTAATGACTACCTCATCTCTGTATCCCACACATACAATTATCTGTAAGCTCCCTCAGTTGAGCAGTGCATTTCAAACACAGATTTAACCACAAAGTCCAAGGATGTTTTCAGAGGCAAAGAAGGGCACCCATTGGTAGATGGGTAAAAAAAAAAAGCAGACCTTGAATATCCCTTTGAGCATGGTGAATTTATTCATTACACTTTGGATGGTGGATCAATAAACCCAGTCACTACAAAGATACAGGCGTCCTTCCTAACTCCGTTGCTGGAGAGAAAGAAAGCCACTCATGGATTTCCACATGAGGCCAATTGTGACTAAAACAAATTGAGACAACTTAGTGATGATGAATTTTACAAAATACTCCCAAAGAACCCTACTAATCAATTCAACTCTGATCCATGTTAAATTGTCCTGTCATATACGCTCTACCCAAAATTCACAAGAGCATGACACCACCTATACCGGGCAGGCCCATTGTGAGTAGTAACGGATCTCTGACAGAGAATATCTCTACCTTTGTAAACCATTTTGTGAAACCCTGGGCGATCTCCCTCCCCACGTATACTCTATTGATTTTATATATATATATTTTTTAATCTGTGGACCATATACCTGAAAATTCAATTCTGTGTACTCTTCATGTTACCATTCTATATACTTTAATAAAAAACATGCGCTGACACACACCCAGAGACAATTATTTTATGTGCTGACTAAACTATGAGCTATAAAAATAGAGTCGCACACTCTATACATAAACTTCCAGTAATTTATTGGGTAAATCACCAACGTTTCGGCATCACTGGATTCAGCACTACCTGTTTTTCAAACATTCCTAGATATACAGTACCAGTAAAAAGCTTGGACACACCTACAGTACACATTCAAGGGTTTTTCATTATTTTAAATGTTTTTCTACATTGTAGAATAATAGTGAATACATACAACATATGAAATAACACATATGGAATCATGTAGTAACCAAAAAAAGTGTTAAACAAATCAAAATATATTTGATATGAGATTCTTCAAAGTAGCCACCCTTTGGCTTGATGACAGCTTTGCACACTCTTGGCATTCTCTCAACCAGCTTCATGAGATAGTCACCTGGAATGCATTTCAATTAACAGGTGTGCCTTGTTAAAAGTTAATTTGTGGAATTTCTTTCCTTCTGAATGCGTTTGAGTTAATCAGTTGTGTTGTGACAAGGTACTGTAGGGTTGGTATACAGAAGATTGTGGTAAAATACCAAGTTCATATTATGGCAAGAACAGCTCAAATAAGCAAAGAGAAATGACAGTCCATCATTACTTTTTTTAAATATTTTTTTTATCCCCTTTTCTCCCCAATTTTCGTGGTATCCAATCGCTAGTAATTACTATCTTGTCTCATCGCTACAACTCCAGTACGGGCTCGGGAGAGACGAAGGTCGAAAGCCACGCGTCCTCCGAAGCACAACCCAACCAAGCCGCACTGCTTCTTAACACAGCGCGCCTCCAACCCGGAAGCCAGCCGCACCAATGTGTCGGAGGAAACACCGTGCACCTGGCCCCCTTGGTTAGCGCGCACTGCGCCCGGCCCGCCACAGGAGTCGCTGGAGCGCGATGAGACAAGCTAAACATCCTATTAGTTCTCTGAGATACATTGGAATAGAAATGGTCAAGATGTCACGCAGGGGAGGGGACATTGAGAGGAAACTTGTTCAAAGGGACTCTTTCTGGATCCACAGGCTCAACAAACCGTCTCCTCTTGGCCTTAACAAGGACTTAACAAGGAGACTTGAAACCGTTTTTATAGTTTCAATATGTCAAAAATAAATAAATAATTGTTAATCCTAATTGAATATTGTATGTGTATGTATATTACTGTAAATATTGATCACATTCCTTGTGTATGTGTCACGCACGCCCTGATCTGTTTCACCTGTCTTGTGCTTGTCTTCACACCCCACCAGGTGTCTCCCATTTGTCCCCATTATCCCCTGTGTATTTATACCAGTGTTTTCTGTTTGTCTGTTGCCAGTTCGTCTTGTCCCGTCAAGTATTACCAGCATGTTTCCCCGGTTTCGAGTCTTTCTAGTTATTGTTTTCTAGTCTTCCCGGTTCTGACCATTCTGCCTGCCTGCCGTTCTGTACCTCATTGACTCTGCCCTGGACTACTGACTAATCTGCCTGCCCTGACCCTGAGCCTGCCTACCATTCTGTACCTCTTTGACTCTGCCCTGGATTACTGACCTCTGCCTGCCCTCGACCTGCCCTGCCCTGGCCTGTCCCCTTGTATAATAAATATTATGAGAATTGTACTATCCGCCTCCTCCTCTGCATTTGGGTCATATCCTGAGTCGTGATAGTATGATCATATATTTTGATACATTGAATGTGTTCTACATTTTTTTTTACCTCCTGTTTCAGGAAGTGATGTCACTGATGACTGCCCCTATATACAAGACCTTCTACACCCACCTGGGATATTGATGTCTGATGAAGACCTAAGGTTCGAAACGTTATAAATAAATATTATCTGGGAGCATGAGCAGCAGTGTGCAGCGTTTTCCTTTCTGTTTTTCACGAGTTTGTCTACAACTCCAGCACCTGCTGAAAGTACCTGGATGTGCGCATGTTATTCTGCTTTTGGACTTTAAAACAGTGAAAGAGTTTAATGGCTGTGATAGGAGAAAACAGAGGATGGATCAACAATATTGTAGTTACTAAACAAAACGAACCTAAATGACAGAGTGAAAAGAAGGAAGCCTGTACAGAATACACATATTCTAAAATATGCATCCTGATTGTAATAAAGCACTAAAATAAAACTGCCAAAAATTGTGGCAGCATTGTTGTTTCGGGCAAATCCAATACAACACTGAGTACCACTCTTCATAGCATGGTGGTGGCTGCATCATGTTATTGGTATGCTTGTCATCAGCAAGGACTAGGGAGTTTAGGATAAAAAATAAATGGAATAGAGCTAAGCACTGGCAAAACCCTAGAGGAAAACCTGCTTCAGTATGCTATCCAACAGACACTGGGAGATGAATTCACCTTTCAGCAGGACAATAACCTAAAACACAAGGTCAAATATACACTGGAGTTGCTTATCAAGACGAAATTGGATGTTCTTGAGTGGCCTAGTTACAGTTTAGACTTAAATCGGCTGGAAAATCTATGGCAAGACCTGAAAATGGTTGTCTAGCAATGATCAACAACCAACTTGACAGAGCTTAAAGAATAAAACAAATAATAAATGTTGTACAATCCAGGTGTGCAAAGCTCAGAAAGACTCATAGCTGTAATCACTGCCAAAGGTAATTCGAACATGTATTGACTCAGGGGGTTGAATACTATATATTTATTTTACAAATGTTAGAAACATGACAATTCAATCAATTGTAATGCCACTTTGTAACACAACAAAATGTGGAAAAAGTAAAGGGATATATCTGAAGGCACTGTATAGTATGTCAAAATACAATGTTTCATGAAATGTATCAATATTGAGATATGAGGCAGGTATGACACATACCTTGAATTACACAGTAGGCTATGCACTGTATAAAAACGCATACACAGTATATGGGGCTTTACACAGTAGGCTATGCACTATATAAAAACACATACACTCCCCTTTGTATGTATTTGGACAGTTCTATTTGGCTCTATACTCCAGTATTTTGGATTTGAGATTAAATCACATTCAGTGACAGTACAGAATGTCACCTTTTATTTGAGGGTATTTTCATATATCTAGTCCCCCCCATTTGAAGATGTCATAAGTATTTGTACAAATTTCACCTCAAATGAAACATTTCATCTCAAATCCAAAATGCTGGAGTATAGAGCCAAATTAAACATGTTCGAATTACTGTGTACAGTATAGATAGAGATCCACATACCTGCATGAAGTACTCCTCCAGCAGACAGTCCGCCCAGGGCTCAGCCACCTCCATGGGTCGCACCTCGTTAGAAATGTCACAGCACTTAATCAGCACCATCTTCAGCTGGGCGGGTCAAAGGTCACACAGTGCAGAGTTCAGTATAGGGAAGGGGTCTACTAGATTTTTCACATAGATAGCAGCACAAAGGACTAAAAAACATACATAGTGAAGTTGTAAATGGAGCATTACTGCATCGGGCAGTAGGACAAATACACTGCACAAACTGTAAGGGAGTGGAAAATACGCATTCTATGGTAGGGACAAACACATAGTAATGTGTATCCTTACACAAGTGACATGCTCTTCATCAGTAAAGTCAAAGCTGTCCACTTTATGCTTGAAGGAGTCCAGTATCTCGCCATGTCGTGCCATGTCTGTGGCCAGTATCAGTGTGATGATTCCCTAAGACAGAAATAGGCGGTTAGATCAGACTACAGACTAGACTACTGCTATAGTAGTGTACACACACACACACACACACACACACACACACACACACACACACACACACACACACACACACACACACACACACACACACACACACACACACACACACACACACACACACACACACACACACACCCACACACCCTACCTGGCGTATCTGTTTGAAGGCCTCGGGGTCGAAGGTGGAGAAGATGTTGCAGTCGGGCTGGGAGAAGATCTGGAAGGCTACGGCACAGTGGTGATTTTCCAGAGGGGAGATGTCATTGTAGCGTACTGCCAGCTCCGTCCGTGCATTTATCTGGTACCTGAGAGACAGAGAAGGAGACTTAGTCTCACAGGGGCTTGCTTTCAAATGTCTTCTTGTTGAATGGAACCTGGACTATATCAAACTAGGATAGACAGATTGTATCTAATTTCATTGAATCACGATAGACAGATGGCAGTGGTAGAGTAAGAAAGAGAGAGAGAGAATAAAAGCATGGATTACATGTTGTTGTATCCGGGGTGATCTAGATCGTGGCACACTGCAGCTGTCATCAGAATCAGAATGTCCACCTGGGTGAACGTCTCCTGGAAGACACACAATTCACAATTATTATAAGTCTCACAATTAATGTGCCATCTGTGTGTGTGTGTGTGTGCATGTGTGTGTACGCATCATGCAACTGTGCACACGTAGGTGCATGCATGTTTGTGTAAGTGAGTGTGTGGTGTGTGAAAGAGTGTGTGTTTGTGAGATCTCATTAGCACATCATTAACATGGGCATCTTGTAATCGCCCATTATAGGCTTTGATTAATGAACCTGTCATGAATGGTTGTCCATGACAACAGGGTTCGATGATGATGTCTAAGGGAGCGTCTCCAAGGGAGTAGAATTTATCTTTCAGACACCTCTCAGCTTTTCTCTCCCTCCCCCTCGTCCGTCCTCTTCAAGTACAAACATCATTCTTCCTCACCAACCCCTCATTCTCATCCCTCCAGTATTAGTGATGCCCTTTTATAGAGCTGAGGTATTACTGTAGTATTATTACGTCTGTATTACCTTTGGTATTACTGTGGTATTATTGTAGTATTACTGTGGTATTACTGTCTAAGAGAGCATCTCCAAGGGAGTAGAATTTATCTTTCAGACACATCTCTCAGCTTCTCTCTTCTCTAGTATTACTGTGGTATTACCTGTAGGCTGCAGAGGCAGATCATGCTGTACATCATCTGGGTGACACAAAAACAGTGACGGAAGTTATGGAAGGGATTCATCCTGTAGTTGTCATGGATACAAAGCTGCAGGGAGGGAGGGGGGGATGAGAGAAAGAGGGAAGAATGAGTGAATGTGTGAGACCACCAGACAGCGACGACAAACCTACCACTAGTAACATGAAACAAGTGGCGCAGCAGCAGATTCTGAAAAGTTGTGGATATCTCTAGCAGTCTTACCAGCCACCTCTTCAGTGTGATGGGGTTCATGTTGAAGTCCTTGACCAGGTCCAAGTCGTGGTACATGTGCTCCAGGCAGCTCAGCATCTGGTCACATGAAGCAAGGAGGAGGAGTGAGACCGAAGGTGAGCGATACTTTGTTGCGCTTGACCACATATGGTCAACAGTTATATGGTAGTAGTTGATCATCTATGGTCAACAACTCTATGGTTGAGTTGAGTGTTTATGGAAGTTGAGTGTCTACTATCTATGGCAGTTGAACCTCTAAGGCCCAACCCCCTGTCCTCACCTCATTGGGCTCCCACTGCCACACATCAAAGGTGGGTTGTCTGAGAGCTTCCACTGTCTCCTGAGACAGGTGGTACTACACACACACGCATGCAGATAGAGAACAGAAGGGGCGGAGAGAGAAGAACAAAGTGTAGTCAGCATCTTACCTCGTTGGACTCCCACAGCCAGAGGCCAAAGGCAGGCTTTCTGAGGGCATCTATGGTCTGCTGCGAGAGCATGTACTGCAGGCGACAGAGCTCCCAGTTAACCCTGTTTTTCTCCGCTGGCTGTGGGCTCACCTCTACACACACATACACACACACCTGGGCATACCTGACTACAGGTTTAACCTCAGTTAGTTTCACCCTGTATTTCTTTAAGTGAGGCAGCTTGCCACTAGGACCTTTGCACTCCGCCTACCAATGAAATTTAGGGGAAACACTAGCACATCTAAGATGGGTACACCTAACTAGGGACATGCTGTCAGAGGCGGAAATGAAAGCGAGACATCTCACAGGGTAATTTTTTTCTGGTAGGACGGGGTGGGTGCGCGTGGGTGGGGGGAATAAGTAGACCAGAGATGGCTGTTGTTGGGCAGTTTCCCATTGAAAACAATTTTATCTGTGTAAATGGGCGTTCCCTCTATCGTATGAGCACGCCAGAGATTACAGAGGAACCGTGAGCTCACACGGGAAATCATGCTCACGCAAGAGAGAGAACGCCCACTTACACAGACATGAACCCTGACCATTTTTTGAATGGAAATCATCTTTGATGCTGTGTCTGATAACAGGAGGTGCATCTTTCACACTATTTTAATTTGAATGTCATTTAGCAGATGCTTTTAAGTCATGCGTGCATACATTTTTTACGTATGGGTGTTTCCAGGAATCGAACCCACTATCCTGATGTTTCAAGAACCATGATCTACCAACTGCGCTACGGAGGACCAGAGGATCACACAACTGACTCTGGACATTCAAAGGTGGTATTCTGACGCTATGGACATACAATACCTGATAACAGGCTCATTGACAATGACAAAACACAGACTGACGGTGACAATGAAGTAGGAGGAATTTGCAGACCACTCACTTACTTTGGGGTAAGAGGGCACATCTCTGCGAGGTGTCAGCTTCTTGTTGTCATCCAGGAAATGACTACAGTACAAAGCAAGCAGTAACCAATTAATAGAATCTGACCATAGACACATACAACATAGTGAGAAGACTGTAATGAAATATTAAATATTAAGATAAGATAGCCTCCGTAACAATATCAGTAGGCCTATATAACAGAATGTAAGTGTCTGTAACAATATCAGTATGAGCCCTTACTGGTCGCACAAGCCGAGGCGCATGCAAGGCTACTTACTGATCTGGGGGCAGTCGTTTT
This sequence comes from Salvelinus alpinus, assembly GCF_045679555.1. Lineage (NCBI taxonomy): Eukaryota > Metazoa > Chordata > Actinopteri > Salmoniformes > Salmonidae > Salvelinus > Salvelinus alpinus. Next base: position 19,787,195 of record NC_092099.1, on the reverse strand, counting down.
AAAGCCCTGCTAATGACAGACAGGGGAGAGGAATTTCTCCTCCAATACTTCCTCTACTAACTTCCTCTAACTAGGAGCTAAGAAAGACTATTCAATGTAAGACGCAGAAAACAAACACCATTCAGGCTTACATTGGACATCTTTATCAGGATTCAGGTCAAAGCTAAAGGTCAAGATGAATCGTTATCAGGATTCAAGTCAAAGCTAGAGGTCAAGGTTCAAAGATAACCATGTGACTAACCTGTTGTTCCTGGAGGCCATCTCCTCCCTGAGCTTCTTGATGTCGCTGCGACACTTCTCTATCTCCACCACCTTCATCCCTTCCACTGCAGAGAGAGAATGAGAGAGGGAAAGAAAGAAAAAAAGAGAGAGAGAGGTTAATATATCCTACATAACCAAAAATCAGGTGACCTCGGCCTGAAGCAGTCAGTCACCCGGAACAAATTAACCTCAAAACACCCCCCAGCCATCACAGTAGCAGTACTTTACAGTGAAGGACGATGTAATGATTAAAGATTGATTACTGATTAAATGTTCCCACTGGACCGCACAGTGAGGCTGGGGCACCGTGTGTGTATGGAACAAATTGTGACAGAACAGTTGAAGGCCATAAAGGCCTTTTAAACATACAGTAGTGTGCAAAACCTGGAGGAAATCCAATGTACTACCGGTACTTTGACGGAATGAGGCATATCAAGCCATCTATATCAATTCGATTTTATAGCTGTTTTTACAATCTGATGAGAGATCTAACACGTCAAATCAAAGCTCAAAGGGAAGCCAGCGAGCATAGAGTGGGACAGTGTAAACAAACTTCCTTGCACACAACAAAATGGACAGAAATAGATTAAATAGGCAGCAGTATGATTAACTATAGGGTCAAGGACAGCTAGCATAGATGTAGGATCTTAATTCGATCACCATGTCGTAGGATAACTTTCCTGCAATGCAGGTAATTTAAAATGTGTACTGTATTTGATGTTTAAAAAGGCTTCTGAAGTTTTTAATTTCCACTTTGAAATTTCAGACTTGATTTTCCCTTACGAAAAATGTATCCTCCCCTACACAAATGTCCATTAATTATAACCCATATAATAAATCACATTTTCTGTTGCTGCAGGATTATTTTCCTGCTGTTGCAAACTGTCTTAAATTAAGATTCTACATATGTACAGTTGAAGTCGGAAGTTTACATACACCTTAGCCAAATACATTTAAACTCAGTTTTTCACAATTCCTGACATTTAATCATAGTAAAAATGCCCTGTCTTAGGTCAGTTAGGATCACCACTTTATTTTAAGAATGTGAAATGTCAGAATAATAGTAGAGAATGATTTATTTATTTCAGCTTTTATTTATTTCACCACATTCCCAGTGGGTCAGAAGTTTACATACACTCAATTAGTATTTGGTAGCATTGCTTTTAAATTGTTGAACTTGGGTCAAACATTTTGGGTAGCCTTCCACAAGCTTCCCACAATAAATTGGGTGAATTTTGTCCCATTCCTCCTGACAAAGCTGTTGTAACTCAGTCAGGTTTGTAGGTCACCTTGCTCGCACATGCTTTTTCAGTTCTGCCCACACATTTTCTATAGGATTGAGGTCAGGGCTTTGTGGCCACTCCAATACATTGACTTTCTTGTCCATTTGGGGTCATTGTCCATTTGGAAGACCCATTTGCGACCAAGCTTTAACTTCCTGACTGATGTCTTGAGATGTTGCTTCAAATATCCACATTATCTTCCTCCCTCATGATTTAATCTATTTTGTGAAGTGCACCAGTCCCTCCAGCAGCAAAGCACCCCACAACATGATGCTGCCACCCCCATGCTTCACTGTTGGGATGGTGTTATTCGGGTTGAAAGCCTCCACCTTTTTCCTCCAAACATAACGATGGTCATTATGGCCAAACAGTTCTATTTTTGTTTCATCAGACGAGAGGACATTTCTCCAAAAAGTACGATCTTTGTCCCCATGTGCAGTTGCAAACCGTAGTCTGGTTTTGGAGCAGTGACTTCTTCCTTGCTGAGCGGCCTTTCAGGTTATGTCGATATAGGACTCGTTTTACTGTGGATATAGATACTTTTGCACCTGTTTCCTCCAGCATCTTCACAAGGTCCTTTGCTGTTGTTCTGGGATTGATTTGCACTTTTCTCACCAAAGTACGTTCATCTCTCATAGGCAGAATTGTGATACAGTGAATTATAAATTAAATAATCTGTCTGTAAACAATTGTTGGAAAAATGACTTGTGTCATGCACAAAGTAGATGTCCTAACCAACTTGCCAAAACTATAGTTTGTTAACAAGAAATTGTGGTTGAAAAACGAGTTTTAATGACTCCAACCTAAGTGTATGTAAACGTCCGACTTCAACTGTATAGTGTCTAACGGTGGCTATCCATGTCAAGGCTACAGCTAGCATTGTACAAGTTTATGATAAAGCATATTTCCCACCTAGTCTATAGTTTTTCTATGTGATTTCTCTTTGGTCAATGTCCAGGTGAATAATATGAGGTCAGATAATAATATGAGGTTAAACTAGAGTAGAGAAAATAATACAGATGTAGGAGCTTAATTTGAGCCAGTTTGCTACAGCAGGAAAATAGCATTTTTCCTGCTACAGCAGGAAAAATTAATGGACATTTTTGTAGAGGCTGATACATTTTTCGTAAGGGAAAATCAAGTCAGAAATTTCAACCTGGAAATGTCAAACTTCAGAAGCCCTTTTTCTCCCCAATTTCGTGATATCCAATTGTGACCCAATTACGATCATGTCTCATCGCTGCAATTCACCAACGGGCTTGGGAGAGGCGAAGATTGAGTCATGCGTCCTCCAAACATGACCCGCCAAGCCGTGCTGCTTCTTAATACCCACTCGCTTAACCCGGAAGCCAGCTGCACCAATGTGTCGGAGGAAACACTGTTCAACTGACGACGAGGGTCAGCTTGCAGGCGCCCGACCTGCCACTAGAGCGCAAGGAGCCAAGTTAAGCCCCCCCGGCCAAACCCTCCCCTAACCTGGACGACGCTGGGCCAATTCTGTGCCGCCCTATGGGACTCCCAGTCACGGCCGGTTGTGACACAGCCTGGGATCAAACCCCATGCTGTAGTGACACTGCAACACCTTCGACCGCTACACAACTCGGGAGGCCCCTCCATTGCCAGTTCGTATCCCCTTACTTGCTAGCCAGCCAACTTGGGCTAACACAGTCACGTCAAACAGTGAAACCAGAATAACAGAAAAGTAGCATCATTTGCATTTATTTAAGCTGTTTTCTAGTGACATGTATTAGGATACATCTATAACAATGAGCTAATGAAAATGTGCTCTCTCGTCAGGACACTGTTTAGAGGAGCTAGCCAACAACACAGCTAACACAATCAATTCAGACTGAAGCTGGAAAGACAGCAAACTAGCTGCATTTCATTTCATTTTACCTGTTTTTCTATTGACATTTCTTTGTATACATATCCATAAAAATTATGCTAATTCATGATTTCGGTTGGTTGAGAAAGGCTGCCTGCCTCTCTGTCTCGTCCCGACACCCGACTCGTTCATTACTATGGGACAGCTGGAGATCGAATTTCAATATTGAAACAATGTTGCAAATGTCACAGAGACAGCTAGCAAGGTTTATACAAATCTCCGCTGTTGAAAACCAAATTCTAGTCCAAAAGAAAGGGGAGATCATGTCTAAGATACTTTTTTACAGTGGAAATTTTTATAAAGTTTATAAATTGCCTGGTTGGGTTGATGGATAGCAGAGTGAGATGGAACAGTAAATGGGCATTTCAACGTCATAGCCTTAGCCAGTAGTAACTTTTGGAATAGACACTGGCTGGAATGCAGTTTTAACCAATCAGCATCCAGGATTAGACCCACCCCGTGTATAACAGGTGAATAGAGAATGTATGGTATGTCAGTCTATTATGTTAAACAAAAAGGTCACATATCAAATCAAAGCTCCAAACTTGGTTAGTAGACAGTTTTGTAGACTATTTGAAATGTAAAAACACTGTATAACAACCACGAGACACAAGTACGTTTTAAAGCTGAACAAATTTGCATTGCTAAATAGCTCAAGACAAAACACCTCATTCAAACCCTACGAAATAGTTAAATCCCCCTCCTTCAGAGGTGCACGTTACTTTTCTTAACCTTAAAGGGAAACTTTCCCGCTAGACACTATTTGGGGTGTTTTTCCAGTCTCCCTACAAAGCATACAGATGGCGCCGACAGACATGGCAGCTTTGCTTCTAGCTCCTAAGCAACTTTGCAGTATTTCGTTTTTTGGGGTGTTACTTCTTACATAATTAGCCCAGAATGTTTTTTGTGTTATTATATATAGCCGGAAATAACTTTTGGATATCAGAGCGGTGGTAACCAGCATTACGACCAGGAATACGACTTTCCCGAATTGGATCCTTTGTTCGCACCTTCCTGGGCAATTTAACTTATCCCAGAGGCTGCTCCAAGACGCCGCCGGCAGAGAAAAGGTATTCAGAGTGGACTTGTAGTCTGACTCAGAAGGCTAATGTTCAGTCTCTGGTCAATAAAGTAGACGAGCTCATGGCGAGGATCTCCTTCCAGAGAGACATCAGGGACTGTAACATACTCTGTTTCATGGAATCATGGCTCTCTCTGGATATACTGTCCCTGTCCATACAGCCAGATGGGTTCTCAGTACATCGCACAGACAAGAATAAAGAAGTCTCCGGGAAGAAGAAGGGCGGTGGTGTATGTTTCATGATTAACCACTCATGGTGTGACTGTGATAACGTACAGAAACACAAGTCCTTTTGTTCACCCGACCTAGAACACAATCAAATGCCGACCGTATTACCTCCCAAGAAAATGATCTTCGTTTAGTCACAGCCGTGTATATTCCCCCTCAAGCCGATACCACTACGGTCCTCAAGGAACTACACTGGACTTTATGCAAACTGGAAACCACATATCCTGAGGCCGCATTTATTGTAGCTGGGGATTGTAACAAAGCAAATTTGAGGAAAACACTATTGAATTTCTATCAACACATTGACTGTAGTACTCGCGCTGGGAAAACACTCGACCACTGCTATTCTCTCTTCCGGGATGCATACAAGGCCCTCCCCCGCCCTCCCTCTGGCAAATCAGATCACAACTCCATTTTGCTCCCCCCTTCCTATATGCAGAAACTCCAACAGGAAGTACCCGCGCTAAGGTCTATTCAATACTGGTCTGACCAATCAGAATCCATGCTTCAAGATTGTTTTGATCACGTGGACTGGGATTTGTTCCGGGTAACCTCTGAGAATAACAATGATGTATACACGGACACGGTGACTGAGTTCATCAGGAAGTGTATAGGGGATGTTGTTCCCACTGTGACTATTAAAACCTACCCAAATCAGAAACCGTGGATAGATGGCAGCATTCGCGCGAACCACCGCATTTAACCATGGCAAGGTGACTGGGAATATGTTTGAATACAAACAGTGTAGTTACTCCTTCCGTAAGGCAATCAAACAAGCAAAATGTCAGTACAGAGAAAGTGGAGTCGCAATTCAACAGCTCCAGGGCTCTCGTTCTCTGTGGCCAACATGAGTAAGACATTTAAGCGTGTTAACCCTAGCAAGGCTGCCGGCCCAGACGGCATCCCTAGCAGCGTCCTCAGAGCATGCGCAGAACATATCCCTATCCCAGTCTGCTGTCCACACTTGCTTCAAGATGTCCACCATTGTTTCTGTACCCAAGAAAGCAAAAGTAACTGAACTAAATGACTATCGCCCCGTAGCACTCACTTCTGTCATCATGAAGTTCTTTGAGAGGTCATATCACCTCTACCTTACCTGACACCCTAGACCCAGTTCAATTTGCTTACCGTCCCAATAGATCCACAGACGATACAATCACCATTACACTACACACTGTCCTATCCCATCTGGACAAGAGGAATACCAATGTAAGAATGCTGTTCATTGACTATAGCTCAGCCTTCAACACCATAATACCCTCCAAGCTCATCATCAAGTTTGGGACCTTGGGTCTGAACCCCACCCTGTGCAACTGGGTCCTAGACTTCCTGATGGGCCGCCCCCAGGTGGTGAAGGTAGGAAACAACCTCCACTTCACTGATCCTTCACCCATGACTGCGTGGCCACACACGCCTCCAACTCAATCATCAAGTTTGCAGACGACACAACAATAGTAGGCCTGATTACCAACAATGACGAGACAGCCTACAGGGAGGAAGTGAGGGCCCTGGCGGAGTGGTACCAGGAAATTAACCTCTCAATTCACAACAATACGTCAACAAAACAAATGGAGCTGATCGTGGACTTCAGGAAACAGCAGAGGGAGCACACCCCTATCCACATTGACGGGACCGCAGTGGAGAAGGTGGAAAGCTTCAAGTTCCTGGCCATACACATCACTGACGATCTGAAATGGTCCACCCACACAGACAGTGTGGTGAAGAAGGCGCTACAGCGCCTTCTTCACCACAGACCAAAAATAATATCAAGGACATCAACCACCCGAGCCACGACCTGTTCACCTCGTTATCATCCAGAAGGCAAGGTCAGTACAGGTGTATCAAAGCTGGGACCGGGAGACTGAAAAACAGCTTAAATCTCAAGGCCATCAGACTGTTAAATAGCCATCACTAGCCGGCTATCACCCGGTTACTCAATCCTGCACCTTAGAGGCTGCTGACCTATATACATAGAATCACTGGTCACTTTAATAATGTTTACATACTGCTTTACTCATTTCATATGTATATACTGTATTCTATTCTACTGTATTTTAGTCAATGCCACTCTGACATTGCTTGTCCTAATATTAATATATTTCTTAATTCCATTATTTACTTTTAGATGTGTGTATTGTTGTGAATTGTTAGATATTACTGTACTGTTGGAGCTAGGAACACAAGCATTTCGTTACACCCGCAATAACATCTGCTAAATATGTGTATGTGACCAATAAAATTTAATTTGATTGGATTTTGATTTGATTATAAGGGATGAGAGAGTGTTTCAGAGATAATTATGCACTATAGATATATTTCAGAATTTTTGTGCTGGGAAAGTTCAACTAATGAAGTCATTGGTTGATTGAGCCTGCTGTCTGATCTAGCAATTATTGTGGCCTTTGTGTTTTGCCGATCGCACAAGTAGATATGGTTGTCCTTGTTCAATAGAGCCATTGGACTTGTCCATACGATGTTCCTATCTGTCAGAACATTGCAGGATATCAGGGTTCATTTTCCCTGGCATTGTAAAGACTACAGCCTGACAGGAGCCATTCTTCCTTGTTCCCACCCTCGAAGGCAAGCTTTTCAAAACGGGGGTGGTACTAGTTTACAGGAGTTATGTTACCGTGCACTCTCTATCTGAGATTGCTAAATAATTACCTACAAATGGCAAATTCAGATGATTCCTCTTTCCAAGAAGTGCTGGATGACATTTTAATTTTTTTATGTTCTTTTACATAGGAACATACAGCCCTATTCATTTGAGCTGGAATACACTGAAGAGGAGTTGAGACAGTGAGAAAAAGAAATACAAGACCAGCAAGAAGCGGCAGCAGCCTAGACCAGCTGGACCAGGATAAATTACACACATACACCTCCACGGGGCGGTCATGCACGTCTTGGAATCGCTACAAATTCTGGATATTGTGGTTTGCTTACAACCAGGATATTTAGCTGTCCTGTTTCAACTGGTGAAATGCAGAAACGCTTGTATTTGCGTGTAGTGAGGAAATTCAAAATGTTTATGACACATATAATATATTAACAACATATTAATGGACTGAGTATACAAAACATTAGGAACACCTTCCTAATATTGAGTTACACCCCCTTTTGCCCTCAGAATAGCCTCAATTGGTCGGGGCATGGACTCTACAAGGTGTAGAAAGCGTTCCACAGGGATGCTGGCCCATGTTGACTCCATGGCTTCTACTCCGAATAGCTCGATCCATCTCATCCCACAGATGCTCAATTGGATTGAGATCTGGTGACTGGGCAGGCCACTGCAGTAAGCTGAATTCACTGTCATGTCCGTGGAACCATTCCTGGACAATCCTAGCATCCTGCTGAAAAAAATATTTTGCAGATGGATACACTGCTGCCATGAAGGGATGCACCTAATTGGAAATGATTTTCAGATATCCTATGGCATTCAAACTTTGCTCCACTTTTATCAAGGGGCCCAATACGTGCCATCAAAACACACCACCAGCCTTCAATGTTGACACGCATGTACTCGTGGTTTTCTCCATACCCTAGTCTTCCCATCAGCGTGAAACAGCAGGAACCGAGATTCATCAGACCAGGCAATGTTTTTCCAATTCTCCAGTGTTCAGTGTTTTCGTTCCTTAGCTCACTGCAACCACAGTTTGTTTTTTGCTGGAAGAAGTAGAACTCTGTAAGGTCGTCGGCTGCCATAACCCATTCGTGTCAAGGTAAGCTGAGTTGTGCATTCTTTTATGGGTCTTTGGGCACCATTGTTGTACTGGACTGTCAGTTGACTAACTGTAGCCCGTCTGTTGCTCTGCACAATTCATGTCAGCCTCATTTTCCCCTTTCATCATTGACCCGTTTCGACCACTGGCCTGCCTTCTTGATACACACGGAAAACTGTTGAGTGTGAAAAACTCAGCAATGTTTCACTCAAACAGGTGCGCCTGGCTCCTACTACCATACCCTGTTCAAGGGTACTTAAATATTTTGTCTTGCCATTTCACCCTCTGAATGGCACACATACACAACCCTTGTCTCAATTGTCTCAAGGCTTAAAAATCCTTATTTAAACGTATCTCCTCCCCTTTATCTACACTGATTGAAGTGGATTTAACAGGTGACATCAATAAGGGATCATAGCTTTTACCTGGATTCACCTGGTCAGCCTATGTCATGGAAAGAGAAGGTGTTCCTAATGTTTTGTACACTCAGTGTATAGTGAAATAGAGCAGGCGTGAAATTTCCCTTTAACATCCTTTTTTTTAATGATGTTAAAGGGACATTTTTTTATGACTCAATCTCCCAGGGCTACCATTTCTATGAACATTTCCCATCCAGCCAAGTTAATGAGTGGCGATTAAACCAATTAAAATATGCCTGCTCACATACAGTAGTAGAACAATGTTCACTGCACGCTTTATTGCACAGTTTCAGTGAGGGTTTGATTGCCTCATACACGGGCCATACATAAACATACTGAAAGTGATTCCTGCTTCTGCCAATCGGCCATCGCTCATCCATATATTTATATGTACATATTCTTATTCATTCCTTTACACTTGTGTGTAAAAGGTAGTTGTTGTGAAATTGTTAGATTACTTGTTAGATATTACTGCATGGTTGGAACTAGAAGCACAAGCATTTCACTACACTCGCATTAACATCTGCTAACCATGGGTATATGACCAATAACATTTGATTTGATTTGATTTTTGGGGTTAGGGTTAGCCATTGTATGTCACTCTTTAACTAAAAGTCACCTTAGAACAAAATCATCTGTTAAAGGACCATACTGTATTCTTCTATTTTCTGCATTCAGTGTATTTGTTCTGTAGTCCCCTTAGTATTCCCCATGGTAGGTAACAATACTGTGATTTAAGCAGAGGCTGTCTCCTCTCTAGGGAGAAATAAACACACAGACAGACACAGTACTCACACTCCACTCTCTTCTCCAACATGGCCAAGCGGTTCGTCACCTCCGTCTTCAGCTCGTTGATTTTAAACGCTCTGCAAAGAAAGAGTGAAGGACAGACAGAGAGAGGGAGAGATGACGAAAGAAAATACAGGGGAGATAGAAAGAGGGAAAGAGACGGAAAAGGAGAGTGAGAAAATAAGATAGAGGAAGAGAGAGATAAAGAGAGAGAGAGGGAGGGAAAGAGAGAGCAAAAGGGACATAGAGCAATCATTATCTGAAAGCAGCACACTCAACAATACAGTGACACACAAATAGCATACATTTACGAGAACAAGGGAACAAAAAGCATTTACCAAGCCAGAGGCAACATTTCCACGAAAGCTACATCAGTGCTCTTACCTGGAAAACTGCTCTGCCACCTGTGTCAATACATTCTGGAAGAGTTCCTCTTTATCTGGAAGAAAAAGATGGTGCTGCGTTACACACAGGAAAAACACAACTCGTACACGTCTCTCTGTGCTGTAACGACAACACTGCACACGTCTGAAGCATTTCATTATATCATAGCCTGGGGGTGTAACAGATATCGAGTGCCCCTTTTATCACACTCAAACACACACACGCGCATGCACACACACACACACCTTATGTAAACCAGCAACAACAAGAGAATGAAACAAACACAACAGATGGCAAAAGAAGAGAGAGTGTTTTCTCTGTCTTACTACTGAACGCAGTAGTCGCGTTTCGAGATGGTACCAGCTTGATATGTTAACAAGGCACTTGTAATATCCCTTCCCACACACGGAAAATAACTCAACGACAAAAACAAAGCTCTGCTATTGGTGCAGTGCAGACTTATGGCCAAAGTTCACCTGAGAGGCCAATAAAAGTGCAGGTATGTGAACTAGTAAAACCATCTGGCACCTGTTGGACTGATCCTATTGTACACCGTGTCACATTAATGCTGTCCTAATGTACACCGTGTCACATTAATGCTGTCCTATTGTACACCGTGTCTCATTAATGCTGTCCTATTGTACACCGTGTCACATTAATGCTGTCCTATTGTACACCGTACCACCCTACCACTAGATGTACTGGTGCCTCTTGGGCAGTTGATTGAGGACCTCTTTACTGAGGAATGTGATTGGTTCTCTTGAATGTTTAATATTTGTATTATGTGGTATTTGTAAAAAAGTGTAAGTGCAGGGCTCCCTTGTCCAAGAGATCTTGGGCCTGATAAAATAAAGCTTTAAAAAAATGTGAAACAAAGACACAAGCTGCTGTTCATGGATTTTTTCCCAGATGTTCAGCTGGCCTGTCTGTGTACTCTTGTGTGTGAGTGATGACTGAAAATAAGGATGTTGTTTTGTTTCCTTCCCTGCACTGGGGAACTGGTTCTCATCACACTGTTAAATCAGCCAGGTTTACTAGGTGACATTTCCCATAAACGGAGGTCATGAACCATGTAACCTCACTAACCAAGCAAAACAAGAAATAAATTGTGTGTGTGTGTGTTTACATCCTTGTGTCTATTGGCTACACGTTTTGATGACTATGCTTGTTTATGTGCAGTGTGCACATCAGGTATGTGGGATAGTGTGCTGTGCTTTGTGTGTGTGCTCATGCTTGCTTACATATATGCTATATACGATATGGTACGTATGCATATCCTAATAAGCTATTGCGTATGTCATGTCAGCAATGCTTGTCTATTTGCATAGTCAGTGCATGTGTGTGAAAAGCCAATGGCCCTCTGGGACTCACCAGCTAGCTGTCCTCCAGTCAGAGGCACCACTCTGTACGGTGACCTTCAACACACAGAACACACACACACACACCAGTCAGTTTAGACAGCAAGTGGTGCAGCACTCAAATACGTCCCCCCTTCCTCCTAATCAGACATGCTGTGAATGTCCTCTTCCTCCCACTCTCTTACTCAGCGTCTGAAGTGTGAGGACACGCTGGGGGCTGTGTGTGTGTGTGTGTCTTTTTGGTTTTACTATCATTGTGGGGACCAGAAGTCCACACAAGGATAGTAAAACAAGGAAAAGTGGGAACATTTTGCCGGTCCCTACAAGGAAAAATTATATTTTAGGCTTACATGCAGACCATACCGCTCACGTCACGTGAGCAAGCATTGCAAAATAATGTACACATACATGTTATTCAATCAATGCACCTCCACTGCTCGCGCGAGTCTGCGTAGCCAGGCGCTAAAACAGAATTTGGTTCTATTTGTGACACTTGACCGTCTGCAAGTCCCGCCTCTCCCATCTCCTCATTGGTTTTTAGGATCATATACCCACGTGGGTGATTGAAGGATGAACTGAGGTCCACACTCCAGTCCAGTTGGTAGTGGTAATGCACCTTAAAGTTGGTTGCCAACCACCATATAAAGTCCAAAGAAGAAGAAGAAGCCTGAAGGAGGACAGATTACTAGAAACAAACTCGATTAACCCTTTTATCTGTGGATTAATTGTCGGAGTAGAGGACCTTGTGCATTTCAGGTAAAATAACAACCCAATGTTTATATCCCAGGACAAATTAGCTAGCAACAGCAAGCTAGCTAGCTAAATTGCCATAAATGTTTAATGCTTTTCGACCTGTCCCAAAATTAATATAGTTGGTTCAGAGTTCGTTTTGATATTTCGAACTGCGTGTCCTGATCGCGTCTGATGTGGGTGGACAAAATCAACATGCACGCAATGGCACTGGTCAGCATGTTAGGGGTTAGGTTTAGGGTTAGAATTAGGAGTTATTCCATTTGGCTTAGGGTTAGTAAAACATGCGTGTGTGTATGTGTGTGAGCAGTGTCTAGCTCACTGATCACACCCTGACCTTGGATCTGTTAGTATTTTCAGCCTAACAAGTCCTGGGCAATAGGGCACAATCTGGGATATTTCCTGCTGTTGAATGGACATTTAAATCAATAATATAAACCTTTACCCTTGAAGAATGTAACTTTTTCTTATGAGTTTAGAATGCCAAAATGACAGATTATGCATTTAAGGACCAGCATATGTATTTTTCTGCTATAAATGTAAACACAGATGGAAATGAAGGTAGCCCTCTAGCCCATGGCTAGTACTTTTCAGACCGGGCTAGTAGAAAATGTGTCCCACTAGCTCCCCGGGCTAGTGATATTGTGTCTTTTAAAATATCGCATGGCACAGATTTTGAACCAGGTATAGTAAAGAATTGCAGTTCCATCCCTGAATGTAGATGTGACAGGGCCTACCTCTCGGTGTTGTGTGGCATGGTGGGGTCGATGGACACCATGGCTCCCGTGGAATCCAGCAGAGACAAGGTGGTGTTCCTGTCCAAAACAGACAAAGCAGGGACACTCTCTCTGAGGATGTGTCCCACTATGGTTCAATGAAGAGAGTGTAGGTGTTGGGCACATTCCAAATATCAATCAAGGAAACCAAGGGAAAGATGAATGCTAGTCAAGACTATTGGAACTAGGCCACTCACTATAGAGTATTATCTTGTCACTAATATGAGTTCTCAACATGGCATCCAATAGAAGTGATCCTCAAAACAACATTAGAAAAACAGCCTAGCAGACATGGAGATTAAAGGATCCTGACAGGACGCTGACAGAGACGACTCTAAGCTTCACAGCAGAACTGAAGAGGGGAAAAGAGAGCAGAGAATTACCTTGGAAGACCTAGAGCGGTACAGAATAACTCCTTGATATCATACGGGCTGCAGAATCTGCTGAAGACCACCTACGGGAAGGGTAGCAAAGACACGAAACATAGTCACGATCTAGTACATATATGATATATAATGCATACACTCTTAGAAAAAAGGGTTCCAAAAGGGTTCTGCGGCTGTCCCCATAGGAGAACCATTTTTTGTTCCAGGTAGAACTGTTTCCCACTTTTCCACAGAGGGTTCTACATGGAACCCAAAACGGGTTCTTCAAGGGGTTCTCCACTGGGGACAGCCGAAGAACCCTTTTTGGTTCTAGATTTTTCTAAGAGTGTAGCATGCAATACTCTATTTATAGTGTCAGTAGCCCAACAAAGTCCACAGTGAGTATATAATGTTTGACGTGTGAGCAAAACGTTCATGTTCACATAACAACCTCCATGTGCATAGATCTAAGGGATACAGCATTTTGAGAATTGAAAATGCTGACATAGCACCTTTTTTTCTAAGAGTGTATCTAGAACCTAAAATGGTTATTCGGCTGTCCCCATAAGAAAACCCTTTTTGGTTCCAGGTAGAAACCTTTTGGGTTCCATGAAGAACCCTTTCCACAGAGGGTTCTACATGGAACCCAAAAGGGTTCTACCTGAAACCAAAACGGGTTCTACCTGGAACCAAAAAGGGTTCTCCTCTGGGGACAGTCGAAGAACCCTTTTGGAACCCTTTTTTCTAAGAGTATATATTCTAAAAATATATGCAGAAATGTTGGAGATACTGATACTAGACGTGGAATACATTCCCAGTGATCAGGGTGGAACAGCAGACCACCAAACCAGTGTATTTACTCAGCCTGTTCTACTATCCTCTCAAGCAACACCCGAGTACAGTGTGAGAGAAAAATGGACCAACCACCCCACTAGGGAGGGAAGAAGAACTTTGTATTGACAGGTCTCTCATTCTGGGCTTTTCTTTTGATTACAAATACGCAGATTCCAGCGCACCACAGTAAATATCCCCCCATCCCACCCCCCCTCTCCTTTAATTGCCATCCAAACAAAGTCAGTCAGTCATTTCTAGTGTCAACCCCAGGTTCACCAACACAGACGACTTTGACCCATGTAGATAAAAGCATCTTGATTCTTATGCCATTGGCAGGGACAACAATGTCGACAATAGGTGACAAAAGGAACCAAGGCAACAAGGGTAAGAAGGAGATGGAGAAATGTGTAGGGTATGAAGGAAAGAGGGATGGGGAGAGAGTAGGAGGGGAAGCGATGAGAGAGACAGAGAGCACTCCAGAAACCTGTCAGTGGCAGGCTGTCAGGTGTGTTAGACAGTGATGTGTTTAGTTCAGAGACACGTAAGCAAGAGCCACTTATGTTCACAAACAGACAATTCACCATGAAATACAATAGAAATTGCAGGATTGTATATTCACAAATCATAAATATTCACTTAGTTATTGTTAATCAATTTCCCATATCCGTTTTCAGAAAAATGCATAAAGGCTATGTCTGCTCCATTTTCACTGGTGTGAAATTGTAATTCAATTTCACTTTATTTCAATTCAACAAAGAGAAGCGGCGAATAGAAACATCCTGTTCCATCTCCTCTCTAAAGAGAGGTGTAGTAGGCCTACAGTAACATCCTGTTCCATCTCCTCTCTAGAGTCGTGTAGTAGGCCTACAGTAACATCCTGTTCCATCTCCTCTCTAGAGACGTGTAGTAGACCTACAGTAACATCCTGTTCCATCTCCTCTCTAGAGAGAGGTGTAGTAGGCCTACAGTAACATCCTGTTCCATCTCCTCTCTAGAGAGAGGTGTAGTAGGCCTACAGTAACATCCTGTTCCATTTCCTCTCTATAGAGAGGTGTAGTAGGCCTACAGTAACATCCTGTTCCATCTCCTCTCTAAAGAGAGGTGTAGTGGACCTACCGTAACATCCTGTTCCATCTCCTCTCTAAAGAGACGTGTAGTAGACCTACAGTAACATCCTGTTCCATCTCCTCTCTAGAGAGAAGTGTAGTAGACCTACAGTAACAGTCCTAGTGCCTTAACATCTGAGCGGATGCAACAAGGAAACCCACTCAGTATGCATAATATACAGTGACATACAACAGCCCTTTGGTAAAAGTAATACAAGTGGGTCAGGGGTCAACATTGTCTTTGTCATCTGTCATGCTTGGGAAGGATGGCATGATGCACGTAGAGCTCTGACTCTCTTCATTGCGTGTGTGTGTGTGTGTGTGTGCGCTTGAACATGGAGGTGCTCATGTAATAGCCTGGCGCTGCTGCCCGCTTCTGTTTTCGATGATGGATGACGCTAGCTTGACAGCAGAGAGTATGCTAAAGGACAGAGAGCATAAGGTGGTAGGGTAAGCATAGGAGCTCTCTTGTATGAGGAACCAGGTCCGTAGATAGTGCTGACAAACCTGGATGTTTATGGACCCTCCATGTCATCTAATAATAACTGATGAATAACCAGTTCCTCTCTAATACCTGAGTTCTGTTCTTGTTGAGTTTCTATACAGTGCCTTCGGAAAGTATTCAGACCCCTTGACTTTTTCCACATTTTGTTACGTTACAGCCTTTTTCTAAAATTGATTAAATGTTTGTTTCCCCCTTTGTCATTATGGGGTATCGGCACACAATACCCCATAATGACAAAGCAAAAGCAGGTTAATAGAAATGTTTGCTAATTTATTAAAAATAAAAAATGGAAATATTCAATTTACATAAGTATTCAGACCCTTTACTCAGTACTTTGTTGAAGCACCTTTGGCAGCGATTACAGCATCGACTCTTCTTGGGTATGACGCTATAAGCTTGGCACACCTGTATTTGGGGAGTTTCTCCCATTTTTCTCTGCAGATCTTCTAAAGCTCTGTCAGGTTGGATTGGGAGCATTGCTGCACAGCTATTTTCAGGTATCTCCAGAGATATTTGATCGGGTTCAAGTCGGGGCAACTCAAGGACATTGAGACTTGTCCTGAAGCCACTCCTGCGTTGTCTTGGCTGTGTGCTTAAGGTCGTTGTCCTGTTGGAAGGTAAACATTTGCCCCAGTCTGAGGTCCTGAGTGCTCTGGAGCAGGTTTTCATCAAGGATCTCTCTGTACTTTGCTCTGTTCATTTTCACCCTCGATCCTGACTAGTCTCCCAGTCCCTGCCGCTGAAAAACATCCCCACAGCATGATGCTGCCACCACCATGCTTCACCGTAGGGATGGTGCCAGGTTTCCTCCAGACATGACAATTGGCATTCAGGCCAAAGAGTTCAATCTTGGCTTCATCAGACCAGAGAATCTTGTTTCTCATGATCTGAGAGTCTTTAGGTGCCTTTTGGCAAACTCCAAGCGGGCTGTCATGTGCCTTTTACTGAGGAGTGGCTTCCGTCTGGCCACTCTACCATAAAGGCCTGATTGTGCTGCAGAGTGCTGCAGAGATGGTTGTCCTTCTGGAAGGTTCTCCCATCTTCACAGATGAATTCAAGAGCTCTGTCAGAGTGACCATCTGGTTCTTGGACACCTCCCTGACCAAGGCCCTTCTCCTCGATTGCTCAGTTTGGCCGGGTGGCCAGCTCTGGAAGAGTCTTGGGGGTACCAAACTTCTTCCATTTAAGAATGATGGAGGCCACTGTCTTCTTGGGGACCTTCAATGCTGCAGAAATTGTTAGGTACCCTTCCCCAGATCTGTGCCTCGACACAATCCTGTCTCGGAGCTCCAAAGGACAATTCCTTCAACCTCATGGCTTGGTGTTTGCTCTGACATGCACTTTCAACTGTGGGACCTTATACAGACAGGTTTGTGCCTTTCCAAATCATGTCCAATCAATTGAATTTCCAACAGGTGGACTCCAATCAAGTTGTAGGAAACAGGATGCACCGGAGCTGAATTTCGAGTCTCAGAGCAAAGGGTCTGAATACTTATGTAAATAAGGTCTTTCTGTTTTTTTTTATCTTTAATAAATTTGCAAAGATTTCTAAAAACTTGTTTTCGCTTGGTCATTATGGTGTATTGTGTAGATTGCTGAGGATTTTTCTTTGTACTATCCATGTTAGAATAACGCTGTAATGTAACAAAATGTGGAAAAAGTCAAGGGTTCTGAATACTTTCCGAAGGGACTGTATATGGACACCTAAACCAACATGCAAAATGACATAAATCCACACTCCTGACTATCCAACGGCACAGGAAATACCGTATTCAAATTCAATCACACACAGAACATGCAGAAGAACAATGGAGCACGTAAAGCAGGAACTAATCAGCATAATTTCTGTACAAGGAAGCTAGATAATAAAACACACAATGGCAGCACTACACTGTCAGTCACGCAGCAAGAGAATGAAACACTCATTATTCACTATGGACTGAAGGACTGGAGCCTGGAACCCATCTGGCTATAGCCTTAAATTGCAAATGATCTGTGCATCAGTACAAAAACAACGATCTCTCTGATAATCTAATGAGTTCAAACCAATATAGACCCAAAAACCAAAATGTTCGAGTCCAAATTATAATGTATGTGTCACGTTCCTAACCTGATTTCCTTTGTTTAGTCTTTGTTTAGTTGGTTAGGACGTGAGCTGGGTGGGTGTAGTCTATGTTATGTGTTTCTTTGTTTAGGTTTGTCTTATTGGCCTAATATGGTTCTCAATCAGAGGCAGGTGTTTTACGTTGTCTCTGATTGGGAACCATATTAAGGTAGCCTGTTTTCACTGTTGGTTTGTGGGTGATTGTTCCTGTTCTTGCGTTCATCTGTTTTTGTGTTCTCTAGTTCTAGTATGTATCCATAAATATGGATACATACCACGCTGCGCTTTGGTCCTCCTCTCCTTCTACCGACGGAAGCCATTACAGTATGTCAAACATCATCAACTTTCAGGTCAGACAAAGGCCAGGAGTGTCGAAGAGTTAAGATGGAGTGTCGCCTTGTTAGTCCAAAAGCGGAAGTTGGGTCACAGGCTCTCTTTCCATTTCCCCTGAAAACCGGAACATCTGGTTGTTGGGGACTCGGCAGAGATTACCACCAAACTGACTTGTTGTGGATAAAAATCAGCTCGTGATGACATAGTGCACAAAAAATGTACTTTTTCGCTTAAGTTTTCATGTACCAAATGAAAATCGAAAAGTTCAATGTGTTTCCATCGCATTTTCAACTCTACTGATCGTTTTGTCACAAAGATTGTTGCATTAAATAGCAAATGTGCCTACTTTGGTCTTGGCATGTGTGCTGTAGCCAACAGCTCGCAGATACAGTACGGGTAGGCTGTGCGGGTAGGTTAGTCTACATAATGAAATAAGAGTGGGAATATTCGTATTTGTCAAACAGCAGTCAAGCATCGATCATCATGTCACCAGAATATGACACTTGATATTTATTGGAAAGGAGCATCAAGGTCATCACCGTGCACTATCACCACCCTGTGAAGTTCATCATAACTTATTTCATCTATAGCCTAATAAACTGCCTGGTTTCCTGAGCTGTAGTGGGAGGACCACACACCAAGTCATCGCATAACTCCAAGTTGACTTTGATATGATGGTTATTGTATCAATATTTGTGCATAAAGGTGTTTCCAATGCCATTTCTCGCATAATTAATTTTACCGACACAGAAAGATTCCACATGTCGAACAAACAAATTCTGTCGGCATTCATAAAATTGTACCGAAACTTGCTGTTTACATTAAAGCTGTCATTAATTTTTGGGTCCTACGGTAAGACTTCACTCGCATAAAAACTGTGGATGGAAACGTGGTTAGTAATGTGCTCCTGTGCACAGAGCTGTGCTGGAATTATGATGAGATCCGATAGGTCCCTGTTGTTATGGCTCAGACTGAGCTGTGAGAAGTAAGGCAAGACACTCTAATTTAGTCTGATGGGAAGTCATGTTTAGAAATGATGGAGCAGTGATAATAAATATTAGAGAGAGAGCAGAGAGAGAGCAGAGAGAGAGAGAGAGAAAGAGAGGAATGCAAGCGTGAGAGAGAAAGAGAGGAGTGTGTGAGAGGGATAAAGAAAACGAGAGAGAGAGAATGTGTGTGTGTGTGTGAGAGATTGATAGATCAACAGTGTGAGAAAAATGCAGCGTCACATAGACACAGGAGAATGAGAGGGAGAGAAAACAACAGAGGGTGAGGGAGAGAGAAAGAGAGGAGGTGCCATATTTTTACCCCAGCAACAACTGACCAATGGCAACCGAACAATATCAGAAATCCAGAACAAAAGCTTACACACAGTCAGAGATTAATTGATTTATCTCTATGAGCTCACAGATGTAGTCACTGACTACGAGCCTAAACCACAGCATATACTAAACCAACTGAACGAACAGGCTCACAGAAAAACAACAAACAAACATAAAACAGACTTGGAATGAATTCCATAAAAAGTGACACGGTCTGCAATAAATGCAAAGTGCCATCGGAGTGGAGCATAAAAGTCTTTATGTTGTTCCTTTATGGCCCTGGTCCTCAGTCTCCTCCACTCCACTGGGTTTAAGTGTAAAGAGCCCTCTGGATGGGATCTAGACCCACCATTCTGGCTCTGTTTGTGGAGGCTAATTGACATGGATATAGTCTGCGTGAGATTAAAGCAATTGTACACGAGAGGGCGTGCTAAATGACTTTGATCGAATTTCACTATTGAAACTATGTTGCAAATGTCGATACAGACAGCAATGTTTGTACAACCCCCAGATGTTGCAAACCAAATGTTAGGCTAGAAGCAAGGGGAAATAATGTCTAGATGCCTTTTACAGTGGAGATCAAGTTAATGAATTGGCTGGCTGGGCTGTGGAGGAGGGATTTCTCAGAAAATAAAATAAGATTCCCAATTTTGCGTTATAGGCTTACCCGTGCTAAAACATTTTTTTTAGTATGGTTTAGAACAAGTCTCAACCAATCACAATACTTGTTTTGATCAACCCATTGTAGAATAAGGAGTTTGTGACACTATACGAAATTGTCTTTAGGCCAAATCCTTACATAAGATGCAAGTAAGTCACTTGAGGTTTCATGTGGCGACTGTTCCAGTGATTTACACAAACAAATCTCAAGTTAAGATGTGGCCCCTACATGCTGAAGTTTTGATCATATATGTAAGAAACCTGAGCATTCAATCAAAACAAATGTATTTGCAAAGCCCTTTTTACATCAGCCAAAGTAAATACAGAAACCCAGCCTAAAACCCCAAACAGCAAGCAATGCAGATGTAGAAGCACGGTGGCTAGCATTTCATCCTGGAATCCAGAATGGCGGGTATATCTACTGTAATAGAAATGTGTAGACTACATGCTGGGTTTAAAATGTGCAGGAGATGATCTTAAATGATGGCAGTGGCAGTCTACATAGACATTTCCAGTACTTTTCCAGACTGGAATTGTACAATGGGCCAGCAAAGTACAGTGACTTGAAAAAGTATTTACCCCGTGGCATTTTTCCTATTTTGTTGCTTTACAACCTGGAATTAAAATGGATTTTTGGGGAGTTTGTATCATTTGATTTCCACAACATGCCTACCACTTTGAAGATGCAAAATATTTTTTATTGTGAAACAAACATGAAATAAGACAAAAAAACTGAAAACTTGAGCGTTCACCCCTCCAAAGTCAATACTTTGTAGAGCCACCTTTTGCAGCAATTACAGCTGCAAGTCTCTTGGTGTATGTCTCTGCAAGCTTGGCACATCTAGCCACTGGGATTTTTGCCCATTCTTCAGGGCAAAACTGGTGTACAGCAATCTTCCGCTGGTGTACAGCAATCTTTAAGTCATACTACAGATTCTCAATTGGATTGAGGTCTGGGCTTTGACTAGGTCATTCCAAAACATTTAATGTACCCCTTAAACCACTCGAGTGTTCCTTTAGCAGTATGCTTAGGGTCATTGTCCTGCTGGAAGGCGAACCTCCGTCTCAGTCTCAAATCTCTGGAAGACTGAAACAGGTTTCCCTCAAGAATTTCCATGTATTTAGCGCCATCCATCATTACTTAAATTCTGACCAGTTTCCCAGTCCCTGCTGATGTAAACATCCCCACAACATGATGCTGCCACCACCATGCTTCATTGTGGGGATGGTGTTCTCGGGGTGATGCGAGGTGTTGGGTTTGCGCCAGACATAGCATTTTCCTTGATGGCTAAAAAGCTAAATTTTAGTCTCATTTGACCAGAGTACCTTCTTCCATATGTTTGGGGAGACTCCCACATTTTTTTTCTTCCAGCAATGGCTTTTTTCTGGACACTCTTCCGTAAAGCCCAGCTCTGTGGAGTGTACGGCTTAAAGTGGTCCGATGGACAGATACTCCAATCTCCACTGTGGAGCTTTGCAGCTCTTTCAGGGTTATCTTTGGTCTCTATGTTGCCTCTCTGATTAATGCCCTCCTTGCCTGGTCTGTGAGTTTTGGTGGGCGGCCCTCTCTTGGCAGGTTTGTTGTGGTGCAATATTCTTACAATGTTTTAATAATGGATTTAATGGTGCCCCGTGGGATGTTCAAAGTTTCAGATATGTTTTTAAACCCAACCCTGGTCTGTACTTCTCCACAACTTTATCCCTGACCTGTTTGGAGAGCTCCTTGGTCTTCATGGTGTCGCTTGCTTAGTGGTGTTGCAGACTCTGGGACCTTTCAGAACAGGTGTATATATACTGAGTTCATGTGACAGATCATGTGACACTTAAAGTCCACCTGTGTACAATCTAACTAATTATGTGACTTCTGAATGTAATTGGTTGCACCAGATCTTATTTAGGGGCTTCATAGCAAAGGGGGTGAATACACATGCACGTACCACTTTTCCATTTTTATTTTTAAACAAGTTATTTTTTTCATTTCACTTCACCAATTTTGACTATTTTGTGTATGTCCATTACATGAAATCAAAATAAAAGTCCATTTAAAGTTGTAATGCAACAAAATAGGAAAAACGCCAAGGGGGATGAATACTTTTGCAAGGCACTGTAAACACAGTAAATATCTGGTCCTCTCATCTTAATCCTGGAAGGAATTATTCTTCCTCTAAGGAATTTCATCAAGCATTTAATGATTAGCTGTCATTTTTCCCACCCAAATGATTGACAACCTATCATGCTTTTACCATAATCCAACTCTACAGGCTCTATATTTTAACAAACCTAACGCAATGGTAAATCTCAGCGCAGGTGGTAGCGCTATAGGTTCAGGGGCAGAAATATTTTTGCTATTTTCACTATCACAATTATCAGCGTACTTGCTGGCGTTGGCGCGAAAGTGATGGGTTTGAACGAATAAACAAATTGTGGGTGTGTTGGGGCTTGGCCCATCACTAGCCAATCAGAATGTGTTCCATGGCGAAATGTGGTTGCTTCAAGTTGTGTATTTACGTTTTTTTGTATTGCCTTGGAATCAACTCCACTCCCAATGCTAGTCCATTAGTGTGTTAAATGGCTTACAGAAACAAAATAACAAAATGTAGACCTATCCTTGCTAAATACATTAACTTGAACCCAATTTCATACCCTACGTCACACTTCCAGACAACAATTTCTCCCCGTGGGTATATAATATTAAAACAATGTAGACTACTTAGGGTTATACGCACACCCAAACTTTTCACAGTAGCTGGACAAAAATCCAATATAAATAGAAAGGGCGAATGTCCATTCACCGTGATAATGCTCCCCAATAGGCCTATGCTTTACGAACATAATCGGAAACATTTTACAGATCATCTCGCATTCATACATCTCCAGAAGTTGAATTGCAAGCGCGCCACTGACGTTGTCACCATGAAACCAGGAAGGTGAATCATACTAAAGGTTGGTTGTAATAAAATTCAACAAAAAACGAGCAGTTTTTTTTTTACAACAACAATAAATGAATGTAAAATGTAATACAAAATCACCAGGATAAAAAAACACACATTGTTGTTGAATTAGCCTTCGTTGTGGTAGGCCTAAGGGAGGTCTTGGGTTTTTCAATTTTTACAGGTTACAGATAACTTCTAAATACGAGGTTCGCCGGTATTCATTCACCGAGGTACTCATCTCTCGTTTCACGGTGGGCATGGACACGTAGCCTACATCATGGATGAGGTTTTACGCACGTCCAAAACGTGACCTGCATGGCTAAAATAATGTGGGCCTGCCTTCAATGCATAGATAAAAAGAGAATGTCAGCTCACTGTTTTACTCCTTTCAAACCTTATATTTTAATAAAGCTTTGGTGATTAAGGTGTATTTCCAAGCGGTCTCAGGAGCCAAACCCTTTATCGACAGTCTTGACTAGCCTACTTCGTGATAACATTGGGCAGACAACAAAACCCTAATTGAGAGGAGGGAAGGCTACTGTATGCTTGGTTTTAAAACAAAAATCGTTTTTTATATTTATAAATATGAAGAATACAGGCACCAAAAGTAAATTGGGCTACTCTTGTTCCATGCGCACATGGGCAGAGTGCGTCAGGGCTGGATAGGCTGCGTTTCTGCTGTTCATGCCATAACCAACTGCGTTACTGCTAAAAACCAGCTTTTGGTTGGTCTTAAATATCCCTATCAGCGCTGCCTGAAATCAGTACTTTGGATACTGTTTTTAAGGACACACCTCAAATATTTCCATCCGCCCATCTGAGCTGATATCAAAGAGGTAAACTGCCGAATTTAGCGTTAGGTGTAGAAAATGCCAATCTGACAGTTTTTACATTACGAAATTGCAAACTAACGTGCGTTTGAGACTAGCGCCGCCTTAACGCCAGCCAAAAATAGAGCCCTACATGTTGCCACTCCACACAGGTTCATAAAATTGTGCAGTTTCTTGTGCAATTGTGCAAATCTTGATTAAGATCTAACACACACACACGCATGCATATACACATAGAGGACAGTGAATGTGTCCAAACAACATAGACAAGATTCTGAAAATTCAGTTTTCGATATTGCTGGACAAAGTTGATTTACTGTTTAACTGCTTTTTTCTTCTTCATAAAAGTGAGGCGAGGAAGCAAAAAAAATAATCCCCCAAAATAAAATGGACTCCAAGTGAGAGTTTTTCATAAATAGTGGAGAAGGAATACATTTGTACTTTACCACATTGTCCTACCCATCTGTGCAAGCTTTAGGCCTAATGTGGGCTTCAAGAGTTATATTATTCCAAGCAAAAACCTATGCTAGGAAATCTTTCCTGTATTTTGAAAAAGGATGCAGATGATGGTACAACGTTAATTGATATAATCATGTGAAATGAAACAGAATGGGCAGTATGACAGTTTCTTTATTCTGAACATATCTCTGATAAACATCAATAACATAATTATTAACATATGTATAATAGAATACAATATCAAGTGTTTTTTCTAATGAAAAAAATTGACCAAATGTATAATCAGTTCATTACTTAAATGTATAGTCTAACTATGCTTTAATTAAATATGAATATAATGCAAATATTAAAAAGGCTTATCATAAACCACACTTTATAGGAGAAATAGGCTACTAAAGATGGCCAATCATTCAAGTTAGGTCTTTCAAACAGTGCTGGACTTGGGCAGGAACTCACCCGCACCTCAAATTTTCCACTGTTTGAGCTCCTGTTCCTCTTACAGAATATTAGCTCAAAAGTATTGTGGAGCTCCTGCACCTAAATATAAACAGTACCAGCACCCAAAATGAGTACCGGCACCTATTTCAGTGTAAGTCAAGCACCGCTATCAAATAAGTGCAATTCAACACCTATCTACTGGATAAAAACGTAATTCCATGCGATACAGGCTATATAGTAGAATATGTATGCTTTTCTAATTCAAGAATAACAATAAATAATTGTAATCAAATAAAATGTTAATTTATAATGAGTTCATGACCTATTAGCCTATAGCCTGCAACAAAATAGTAATACAAATATGAATAGGTCTATAATAGACTAGGCTTTTACTTTGAAGAAAGAGGGACAATCAATCAAGTAAAGTCTGTCAACTGAATGTAGCATTGGAAAAAGTACATTTCAATCCGGCCATAAAGTAAACTATAGCATAATCTACAGAATATAACTGATATTAAAAATGCGCAATTAGAAGCATAAATCAATTCCAGAGCAAGCTTTACTAAATTCGAGACCAGTAGGCCTATATAGTCAATTCACTGCATCCTCCATCGATTGCCTCATCCGGCTGCCAGGAAAAGCTTTGCTGAGGAATGCCCTGATCTCTGGCCAGTCGTTTTGTTCGATGATGACGTTGTTTCGGGTATTAACTGCTTCGGCGAAAAGTGAAGCGGCGCATCCGTTAAACAGTAAATCAAGTGTGTCTGGCATATGCATAATCAATCAAAAAGTGAATAGATTTTTATTGCATTATCAATGACATTAGGCTATTCATTTTAACCACGATTTGTATATGAATATTATACAATATGCTATTGAGGGTTTCCTATTCTATAGACAGCATAACTATCATTGCACCGTTCTTCCAAATCTTTCCTATGCAATATTGGACCTCTTCCCGGTTAGGCCTACAGGGCAGGGTGTAGGTTGATGATGATACAGGCTGACATGATATAACGGTTGATTAACAGTTATACCTTCTGAATTCTGCCATCCACGTCCAGGTAGATTACTCGGTACGCCGAAGAAGCTGATCCCATCTCTCTCCACCCCTCAAGCCTCTCTCGCCGCTGCCGAGGAGTCGGATTGCGGGCTATAGGCTACCACTCCGTTCCGTGCCCGAATTGGAAAACCCCGAGAGCCGTCGGTCCGTCTCTGAATGGGCAAATGAAGTTAGCGTTTCAACATCTCTTTCTCTCTGGAGCACCTAGCTATCTCTCATCTCATAAACCACCTCCCTCAGCCTCTCTCAATGAGTCGCACGCAGACAAACACACACACTGGGAAAACTGAAGAGCAGGGATCATCGAACGCTTTTCTCTTATCGCCATAGTTACCGGGGCTCCTCAAGGACGCGTGAGTGGGGTAGTTTGCCTGCCCACACAGCCCCCAGACCGCAGTCTGTTCGCGATGTTCATTCCCTTTTACGAACAAACGAGGCTATATTCTATTGATAATATGGCTATTCAAATCATATATAGTCTCTAAAAACTGTATTTTTGGTCAAAGCACACGGGAAGAAAGGAACCGACGAAAGAAAACCAAAAAGCAGACAGCAAGCACCGGGAAAAAGAGATGTTTTACATTTAATTTAGTTTCTTGCATGGGCGCCCACGCGCTTCCCTTGATTACATATTAATCAAGCCTTGTAGGCTCGAGTCAGCTCAGGGGTTTTGTGATGCTATGTGTGGGAGAGGAGTCATGGGCAATCAAAACATACTAATACTTTCAATATAACCCGTCATTGACTGTAGGGTATAATCCGGCATAATTACGTTTTGGTTTATTATGAGAACCTTCAGAGAATAATAATTCATATTTGATTTGGCCTGCAGTACTTTTCAGAAACAAAGAGAGATTGTGTGTGTGTGCCTGCCCGTGTCACTGAGTGGAGGACTAGCTTTCAGAAGTGTACATTTTGTTTGACACCTGCCACCTCCAGCTGGGAGACTTGAGACCACTCAGCCTCCTAACTGGAACACATTTAGCCTGGTGAACAAAACAACTCAAAATTATGCTTAGAAACCAAGACAGATCTTTTGTGAAGAAGCTTCCAGAGAATTCAGCAACACAGCCACTCCCTTTTTATCTACCAAGATGTCTTCAGAAATTGACAATTGTCACCAAGACCGTGTACTTATGAGTCAGGTAAGAATCAGACAAGTAACTAAACAAAGCAACTGCCTGACCAATGAACAAACACCAAAAGGTACACAGTATTTCAAGTACTACCATTTAAGCACTGCGATGATTTAGCTTCCACCAAGAAATGCTCTATCGCCACAAAGAACAATGACACGTTACTGGATGGGGTCCCTTCCATTTCAATTCAGTTAAACACGGGCGGTGAATTAGAATTAACCACAGCCCCGGGCATCTGCCAGAATGAAAGTTCATAAGAATATAGATTACTTTTTCATGAAGGTACATAGGCTACCTTTCTTCACTCATTTGGCACATTAAACTTGCAGGACTCGGAGGTAGGAAGCATTAGTCACAGGAACGCCTTTAAAATGTTCAAAGGCAGAATGAATGTGAGCATTTTAAGGTTTGGGATGACGGCATTTGGTATTTTCTACACATACTAAAAAGAATATCACAGTTTAACATTGCACTGCATAAATAACTGATTGAGAAATGGTTGATCCTCCTCGGAGTTGGTATGCAGAAATTCATACTCAAACACAAAATGTTACCTTCATACCATTCAAGTCCCAAAACATAACAAACCGCACCATAATTTGCTGATCATATAGGAACACAAAATATCAGTACCTTCATATACTTCCTAAACAGAGAAAATACATAGACCACCAGAAAACAGAAAAATACATTTTTTTCATATAAATTACTGTGCATTTCCCCACAATCTTTGGTTACATAAGGCTGAAGTGGGCCCAATATGCTCTAGAAGTAAAACAAAACAAAAAAGTGGTATGTGCTCAGAGGGACTGGATGGCTTGGTTGGTTGCTTATTATACTTCGCTACTGAATCTTCATCGACTTTCATTCGTTTCCAATAGGTGCTGCTACACACTAGTTCACGTCAGCTACTGCTGAATGGACGGCGATAGAAGCTCGCAGTGACAACAGACCTTTAGAAAGAAGTGTGGTCTATGTCTCTTTGTGAACATTGTCTAGCTCTTGGGCTCAGTTTTTCAAAAACCATCAGATAGTATTAAAGGCATATTCATAGAACAGACAAATCATTGACTTAAAATCCAGATAACTTTTGAAAACTGGGCCCTGGTTTATAGGGATTGGGTTAAGGTTGAGAGGTGACCACAGGCAGGGTGGGTTCAGGTAATCTCAGTTAAAAGGTCCAGTCCAGGGTAGTGGTATAGGATGCAGTGTGTCTGTGCTGAGCGAGGGCCACAGTCTTTTCACTTCTCGGTCTAGAGTTAGTGCAAAGTGCTTAGTGCTCCTTCATCCTACAAGACAGAAACAGAAAAACAGACTTTGATCCCTAAACAAAAATCTGCATAAAAACAATGTGCAGTTTCCCACCAGAGATGTTTTTCCATCAAATTGATAAAAAGGCTGTGTGTGATGACCTAGTGCATATATAAATACATTTTGCGGTTCAATTCTGACATACCGAATTTGGCTCTAGCCAACAGCTCACAGTTAGGCTACAGTGCAAGTATAGCCTACATGATGAGATGATTATGGACAAAAGAGTAATCATTTTTATTTGTCAAACAGCAGCCAAGCATCGACAATCATCTTTTTGTGTTGGTAAAACTAATTATATGAGAAATGGTGGCGGAAATGCCTTTATGCACAAATATTGATATAATAATATTCATATCGAAGTAAACTTGGAGTCACGCGATATGGTATGTGGTCCTCCCACTAC
This sequence comes from Salvelinus alpinus, assembly GCF_045679555.1. Classification (NCBI taxonomy): domain Eukaryota; kingdom Metazoa; phylum Chordata; class Actinopteri; order Salmoniformes; family Salmonidae; genus Salvelinus; species Salvelinus alpinus. The sequence goes on along the minus strand of NC_092099.1, from coordinate 19,758,454 downwards.
GACTCGTGAAACCAGGCAGTTTATTAGGCTTTAGACTAAATAAGTTATGATGAACTTAACAGGGTGATGTCGAGGGTCTTATTCTGGTGGCATTATGATCGATGCTTAACTGCCGTTTGACAAATAAGAAATTCTCGCTATTATCCATAATAATATCATCATGTAGACATGCATAACCGTAGTCTACCCGCACTGTATCTGTGATCTGTTGGCTAAAGTTCACTGCCAAAACCAGAGTAGGCACATTTGCTTTTTAAGGCTACATTTTGCACACACAAAAAATAAAAAAAAATAAAAAAAATAACAATCGGTTGAAAATGCGATATAAAAATCTAAAGGTCAATGTGTTTCTTCGGTACATGAAAACATAAGCAAAAAAGTTCATTGTGTGCACTACGTCGTCAGGCACTGATTTGTTTTACCCACAACAAGTCTGTTTGGTAGAAACACACCACTGGTGGGAAAATGCGCATATTTTCTTTATGTGGATTTTAGAATATTCGCATGAAAGTCTGTTGCCAATTGTATGGAAACATAACTAGTGACTATGATTTATTTATTTGCAAAAAAAAAAAAAAAGTCTTGAAAGGCACCTCCCTCTTTCAAAATGTTTATAGAAAAACAACATGTATCATGATGTTTAAGACTAAGAAAAAAATGAATAAAGATTTACAAAGAAAAATGAAAAAAAAACTGGAGAAAAAAAAAAGACAGTGTCACCATCAGATTTTAGGCAGAGTCATTGTATAGAATGTCCAGTAGATATTTTTTCTATTTATATTTGAAGGAGTTGAAGCTGTTGCAGTGCTGGAGGTGGTCCAGAACACTGTTCCAATAAAGAGCAACCTTTAAGTGATGGAACATTGCCCTAATCTTGTATGGAAGGAGGGATGTGGAGATCGGTGGCAGTTCTTATAGAATAATGAACCCCAGTATTGAATTTGAAAAGAAACAGGGTGTAGATTAATTTGGAATACAAACAGATTTGGTTGATATACATTTTGAGGATTTGAAGGCGATGAAAGAGTGGAGAGGAACTGGCACGACTGAGTTGCATTCCTCACAAAATGTTTTTGGAGAATGAAGATGTTATTGGGGTTGCTTTTATAAGTACTGACCCAGCATATATTGCAATATGAGATAAATGGATAGAGTAAGGTGTAGTACAGATTCCAAATATTTTTTGGGGGAAGAGAGGTTGTATTCATCTGATGACACCAATACCTTTTTTCACAATTTTTTGGGAGTTAATTTAGTGATACGTTTCTGAGTGTCTTTATCAGACAAAAATATGGTGTCATCAGCAAACAACATAATTAAAAATTAAATACAAGTCATTAACATAGATCACAGAACATAGACATTAACATAGATCATCAACATAGAACATGATCAGTGGCATCAGTTATCATAAAGCCTAGATACCACTCGATACCACCATATTACAAGTAGAATATAATCAAGTCACTTACTCTACAGTGGTGCTGCCAGAGCGAGGTTTAACCACGTTACCAGAGGTCAGCTCCTTCGTCACCAGCCGCAGCAACAGCTACAGAGGAAACACACCCACAAAGCCACATTCTATAAGATCCACACACAAAATAAGACAAACATTAACAAGCATCAGCACCTACCAGCAGTGCTAGGAAGTCAGCTGCCATCAGCATGTAGAAGACCTGATCCCAGCCCTGTGACGACAACACTCCTGCCAGAAGGGGGCCTATTGCTGCACCTGAGAAGAACAGATCACAGGACAGTTTTGTAAGTCACAGAGCTAGACCTATGCTAAATTCTAAAGCAACCCCATGTCATTAGCTATCCCCTCATGGAGCTAATTTATCACATAGGATCTACTGGTATGGATGGAGGTGAGAGACTGACCTACTGATCCTGTGCCGTCAATGATGGCCGTGACAGTAGAAAGGGCCCTGGCGTTGCCCTTGAGGCTCTTGTGTGTTCCCTAGGTTCAAAGGTCAAAACAGAGAGGGACAGGATATGAGGTCAGAGACAGCCCCCCCCCCCCACACACAAAATACTGAGAGAGTATGGCTGATCTAAAAAGTTAGAAAGACAAAACTGTACTAGGGAGGATTATATAAGTGTAAACCAGTGAGAAAGACTCACTCACTACACACTTACCAGATCAGCAGCCACTGCTGTTGTAATAAGGGCATATGGCCCATTCACAAGTCCTCCACACACCAGTAGCATACCTATGAAGAAAATGGCCCATCACAACATTATCCACTTGATCATAGCTCTGTTCACCTGTGCGTTATTGACAGTCAGAATAGCACAGCCAATATGTCAACGGGCTCAGGAGCGGGATTCATGAAGTCAGTCTACAATCCCTCTCACAAGAGCAACAAAAACTGGACTTAGTAATATAAATTGATCCTTACCGATGGTCGGTCCCAGTCCAAACTCGCTGATCATGGAGAAGCCATAAAGCTGAAATACAGAACAAAAACGTAAAAAAATATGTCCTATAAGATTAATGATGCATGCTTATGTTTAGCCCTTGAGATGGTCAACGGTCCTCTGAAGCTCAGTGATCTTCTGTAGCTCAGTTGGTAGAGCATGGTTCTTGCAACACCAGGATAGTTAGTTTGATTTTCAGAAACGGAGAAAGAAAGAAATAGAAACAAATGGAGCCACACAGGGAAAGAGACTCACTATAGGAGCAGCCAGCAGCAGCATCACTGCACAGGTGGTGGCTCTCTTTCCCAGCTTATCAGATATGACCCCAGCCAATATTCCCCCTACACACAGAGAAAGAGATGAGATTAGCACAACAATCAAGATAAAATGTGTGGTTTACAGGTAGTTCAATTCCAATGATGAATTAGGAAGTCCTGACATCATTCATGCATTTTTACAAATCAAATCTCTGACAACACACACAGGAGCATACAAATATCCAGATCATAAAGTTATTTGGTTCATAGAAAGATTCATACAAAAAGGATCAGAACCACAAACAACCACTGAAAAAAACTAAAAAAGGGAACATACCCACAATTCCTCCCACGTCAAACAGAGTGGAGAGATCTCCGGCCTTCTTGGCATCTAGGTGAGCTGAGAGACAGGTCTATTATCTTCACACACCCTCTGGCAAACTAAACAAGTGACACAGGATACTAACAAAACAACCAGCAAAGCATAGGTATCCTCTCAGTGGTTCCCAAACTGCTGGAAGGGGGGCCCGAGTGAAAACATTTGGGAACCTCTGTCCTAACAGGTAGAGCTGGTTTGAACACAGATTATCAAGACATACAGTGCATTCGGAAAGTATTGAGACCTCTTGACTTTTTCAACATTTTGTTATGTGGTCTAAGACACTGCATCTCAGTGCAAGACGCGTCACTGCAGTACCTGGTTCAAATACAGGCTGCATCACATCCGGCTGTGATTGGGAGTCCCATTGGGCGGTGCACAAATGGCCCAGCGTCGTCTGGGTTTGGCCGGGGTAGGCCGTCATTGTAAACAATAATTTCTTCTTAACTGACTTGCCTAGTTAAATAAAATAAATACATATTCTAAAATTGATTAAATAAAAAATATATTTCTCAATCTACACACAATACCCCATAATGACAAAGCAAAAACAGGTTTTTAGAAATGTTTGCATCAAAACGGAAATTCTTTATGTACAGAAGCATTCAGACCTTAAGGGATGAGACTCGAAATGGAGCTCAGGTGCATCCTGTTCCCATCGATCATCCTTGAGCTGTTTCTACAACTTAATTGGAGTCCACCTGTAGTAAATTCAATTGATTGGACATGAATTGGGAAGGCACACACAGTTGACAGTGCATGTCAGAGCAAAAACCAAGCTATGAGGTCGAAGGAATTGTCCGTAGAGCTCCGAGACAGGATTATGTCGAGGCACAGATCTGGGGAAGGGTACAAAAACATTTCTGTAGTATTGAAGGTCCCCAAGAACACAGTGGCCTCCATCATTCTTAAAAATGGAAGAAGCTTGGAACCACCAAGACTCTTCCTAGAGCTGGCCGCCTGGCCAAACTGAGCAATCGGGGTAAAAGGGCCTTGGTCAGAGAGGTGACCAAGAATCCGATGGTCACTGACAGAGATCCAGAGTTCCTCTGTGGAGATGGGAGAACCATCTCTGCAGCACTCCACCTATCAGGCCTCTATGGTAGAGGGGCCAGACAGAAGACACTCCTCAGTAAAAAAGGCACATGACAGCCCACTTGGAGTTTGCCAAAAGGCACCTAAAGACTCTCAGACCATGAGAAACAAGATTCTCTGGTCTGATGAAGCCAAGATTGAACTCTTTGGCCTCAATGCCAAGCGTCACGTCAGGAAGAAACCAGGCACCATCCTTACGGTGAAGCATGGTGGTGGCAGCATCATGCTGTGGGAATGTTTTTTAGCAGCAGGGACAAGGAGACTAGTCAGGATCGAGGCAAAGATGAACGGAGCAAAGTACAGAGAGATCCTTGATGAAAACCTGCTCCAGAGCGCTCAGGTCCTCAGACTGGGGCGAAGGTTCACCTTCCAAAGGACAACGACCCTAAGCACACAGCCAAGACAACGCAGGAGTGGCTTCGGGACAAGTCTCAATGTCCTTGAGTGGCCCAGCCAGAGCCCGGACTTAAACTCGATCAAACATCTCTGGAGAGACCTGAAAATATCTGCCAGCGATGCTCCCCATCCAACCTGACAGAGCTTGAGAGGATCTGCAGAGAAGAATGGGAGAAACTCTCCAAATACAGATGTGCCAAGCTTGTAGCTTCATACCAAAGAAGACTTAAGGGCTGTACTCGATGCCAAAGGTGCTGAGAAAAGGGTCTGAATACTTATGTAACTGTGATATCAGTTTTGTATTTGTAATACATTTGCAAAAATGTCTAAAAACCTGTTTTTGTTTTGTCATTAAGGGAACTGTGTGTTGATTAATGAGAAAAAAATATTGAATCCATTTTAGAATAAGGCTGTAACGTAACAAAATGTGGAAAAAGTCAAGAGTACTGAATACTTTCCGAATGCACTGTAAATGTCAGATACAGTATGTCTCAGACAGTCTAGCAGGTAGCGGGCAAAGAATGAATGCCCTGACACTTCTTATAGAGCTCTCCACAATGCCCTGGATTCATGTACTGTATACTTGACCAAACAGACAGAGTTCCTATACGAATGTAGCAGTGGGTGAGGGTGTTGGTGTAGTGGTTCTCAACTGCCTTTGCCTTTGGACCCAAATTGAACCATGTTATCTCAGTCGCGACCCAATATTCGTACGACAATATGTTTGGGGCAAAATGCAATCTGGATTTCTTTTTTAATGCTATATTTGACAGTAAATGTAGCAATTATATTAGACAAGGGAACAACAATCACACCTTTTCATTGTCAATAATTCCATTTACTCATATGCTTGATGAAACATTTTGGCAACTCACTTATTTGAGACCACAAACCAGGCTAAAAAGCACTACTTATCGATATAAACTCAGCAAAAAAAAGAAACAGCCCTTTTTCAGGACCCTGTCTTTCAAAGATAACTCTGAAAAACACCAAAAGAAAGATGCCCAGGGTCCCTGCTCATCTGCGTGAACATGCCTTATGCATGCTGCAAGGAGGCATGAGGACTGCAGATGTGGCCAGGGCAATAAATTGCCATGTCCGTACTGTGAGACGCCTAAGACAGCGCTACAGGGAAGGGAGACAGGACGGACAGCTGATCGTCCTCGCAGTGCCAGACCACGTGTAACAACACCTGCACAGGATCGGTACAGCCGAACATCACACCTGCGGGACAGGTACAGGATGGCAACAACAACTGCCCGAGTTACACCAGGAACGCACAATCCCTCCATCAGTGCTCAGACTGTCCGCAATAGGCTGGGCGAGGCTGGACTGAGGGCTTGCAGGGCTGTTGTAAGGCAGGTCCTCACCAGACGTCACCGGCAACAACGTCACCTATGGGCACAAAACCACCGTCGCTGGACCAGAAAGGACTGGCAAAAAGTGCTCTTCAGACGAGTCGCGGTTTTGTCTCACCTGAGGTGATGGTCGGATTCGCGTTTATTGACGATGGAATGAGCATTACACCGAGGCCTGTACTCTGGAACGGGATCGATTTTGGAGGTGGAGGGTCCGTCATGGTCTTGGACAGTGTGCCACAGCATCATCGGACTGAGCTTGTTGTCATTGGAGGCAATCTCAAAGCTGTGCGTTACAGGTAAGACATCCTCCTCCCTCATGTGGTACCCTCATGTGGTACCCTTCCTCATCCTGACATGACCCTCCAGCATGACAATGCCACCAGCCATACTGCTCGTTCTGTGCATGATTTCCTGCAAGACATGAATGTTAGTGTTCTGCCTTGGCCAGCAAAGAGCCCAGATCTCAATCTCATTGAGCACGTCTGGGACCGGTTGGATCGGAGGCTGAGGGCTAGGGCCATTCCCCCAGAAATGTCCGGGAACTTGCAGGTGCCTTGGTGGAATAGTGGGTAACATCTCACAGCAAGAACTGGCAAATCTGGTGCAGTCCATGAGGAGGAGATGCACTGCCGTACTTAATGCAGCTGGTGGCCACACCAGATACTGACTGTTACACCTGTTTCACCCCCCTTTGTTCAGGGACACATTACTCCATTTCTGTTAGTCACATGTCTGTGGAAGTTGTTCAGTTTATGCCTCAGTTGTTCAATCTTGTTATGTTCATACAAATATTTACACACGTTAAGTTTGCTGAAAATAAAGGTAGTTGACAGTGAGAGGACCATTTCTTTTTTTGCTGAGTTTATATTTAAAATACTGTGATTGAAGAATAATAGTTTTCAGAGAATAATTTATTTTAAAAAAAGTAGGTTCATTGTCATTTCTACACACTTTCTACCTGGTATTAGTTTTAATTCAGACAGGAGTATCTTTTCATTAAAAAAATGAAAACCCATTCAAAACCTCCTGTCGCGATCCACCAGTTCAGAACCACTGATGTAGTGTAATGTACATACCCGTTTTTGTGATGTAGAGCGGCAGCCAGAAGAGGAAGGTGTAGCTGACCAGCTTGGCAAACAGCAAACAGAGCGAGAACTCTATCACTCCCTGGAGAGAGAAAGAGAAGCATACTGTCAACAAATAAAAACTATACATTTCTCCAGAATAGAATGGCGTGGTACTGTGTTTGGTGTATGCTAAGGGTCAGGGGTTTTCCCTGTTGCTTGTACAGTACCCGTGCAATTCTTTCAGATCTATTTAAGTGTATAAGGAACATGTGTCTGCAGGTATTTTTCTACAGTATAAATGGTATTCGCAACAATTTGATGTACATTCCACCACCTACTGTGCGGGTGGATAATAAGGAAATAATGTGGGTAAAAATAAATATTAAAACTATCAAAAAATAAATTAACTAAACAAAACCAACCTGCTTTTCTGTAAAAAAAACGAACATTCTAAATTAGGTCCCTACACAGGCTAAGAAGATTCCTGTGAGGGCAGGACATTTCCTAGTGAAAATAGTCCTGACAGTGCTCCTGCCATGAAGTCTTGGAGACCTAAAAACATCTTGGCTGCAGATATGATGTCCAGCTTCTTGGACACTTGTGCTGTACAATGAATCACTGTGGCTATAAAAGCCACAATATCTACCTTCTTCACAATGAGTGTATCCAGATCACTCGATTGACTTAACACACTAGCAACTGGTTGCAAGGCATCCACCGCCATATCTTCAACACTGTTGCCTCTCGCTCCTTTGACTCTTTTCACCGGCTCCACATAGATCCCTGATCCTTGACACCTCAACCGTCTTCACCCTAACAGGGCACTCAAGGAAGTCTGGAGTATGAACCCCACCACATCTACAACATTTTTTCAGATTCTTCAATACCATACTTCTCCAGCCTGCAAACATTTGACACGTGACCATATCCTTTACAATTCCCATACTAATGGTTTGGACACAAACGCTCTCACCGCATACCTCACATATCCAAGCTTCACATATTCAGGTATAGTCTCCTCAAACAACAATAATATCGATAGGCTTTTCTCCTTCCTTCAATTAACCATACAGTGGTTGCACTGTCCTTCTCTCAGCACATATCAAAGCTGCAGGCTAAAGTTAGAGGAAACAAAGTCTAGATTGATCGTAATCGCTCCGCTTTCACCCCAGCTGCCAAACTAACCCGGATTCTGATGACCATCCTACCCATGCCAGATTACAGAGACATAATTTATAGATCGGCAGGTAAGGGTGTTCGAGAGGCTAGATGTTCTTCACCATTCGGCCATCAGATTTTCCACCAATGCTCCTTATAGGACACATCCCTGCACTCTATACTCCTCTATAAACTGGCCATTTCTGCATACCCGTCGCAAGACCCACTGGTTGATGCTTATTTATAAAACCCTCTCAGGCCTCACTCCCCCCTATCTGAGATCTCTACTGCAGCCCGTATCCTCCACATACAACACCCATTCTGCCAGTCACATTCTGTTAAAGGTCCCCAAAGCACACACATCCCTGGGTGGCTCCGCTTTTCAGTTCGCTGCAGCTAGCGACTGGAACGAGCTGCAACACACACTCAAACGGGACAGTTTTATCTCAATCTCTTAATTCAAAGACTCAATCATGGACACTCTTACTGACAGTTGTGGCTGCTTTGTATGATGTATTGTTGTCTCTACCTTCTTGACCTTTGTGCTGTTGACTTTGCCCAATAATGTTTAGACCATGTTGTGTTGCTACCATGTTGTTGTCTTGTTGTGTTGCTAGCATGCTGTGTTGTCATGTGTTGCTGCCTTATGTTGTCATCTTAGGTCTCTTTTAATGTAGTGTTGTGTGTTTTGTCCTATATTTATATTGTATTTAAAAAAAAATAATTCCAGGCCCGCGTCCCCACAGGAGGCCTTTTGGTAGGTCGTCATTGTAAATAAGAATTTGTTCTAAACTGACTTGCCTAGTTAAATAAAGGTTAAATAAAAAAAATAGAGGTCAGGCGACATGCACTGACCATTCATGGGATTTTCTGACTGAGGTACTCGTCATAAGTTTTAGATCACCCACTCATTCAAGGGTTTTTCTTTATTTTCTACCATTTTCTACATTGTAAAATAATAGTGAACACATCAAAACTATGAAAACACACATATAGAATCATGTAGTAAATTTAAAAAATAAAGTGTTAAACAAATCAAAATGTATTTTATATTTGAGATTCTTCAAAAAGCCACCCTTTGCCTTGATGACAGCTTTGCACAATCTTGGCATTCTCTCAACCAGCTTCACCTGGAATGCTTTTCCAACAGTCTTGAAGGAGCTCCCACATATGCTCAGCACTTGTTGGCTGCTTTTCCTTCACTCTGCAGTTCAACTCATCACAAACCATCTCAATTTGGTTGAGGTTGGGGGATTGTTGAGGCCAGGTCATCTGATGCAGCACTACATCACAAATTATTGGTAAAAACAGCCCTTACACAGCCTGGAGGTGTGTTGGGTCACTGTCCTGTTGAAAAACAAATGATAGTCCCACTAAGCCCAAACGAGATGGGATGGTGTATCGCTGCAGAATTCTGTGGTAGCCATGCTGGTTAAGTGTGTCTTGAATTCTAAATAAATCACAGTGTCACCAGCAAAGCACCTTCACGCTTTACGGTGGGAAACACACATGCAGAGATCAGCCGTTCATCGCACTGCGTCTCACAAAGACACGGCGGTTAGGACCAAAAATCTCAAATTTTGACTCCAGACCAAAGGCCAAATTTCTAGCGGTCTAATGTCCATTGCTTGTGTTTCTTGGGCCAAGCAAGTCTCTTCTTCCTATTGGTGTCCTTTAGTAGTGGTTTCTTTGTAGCAATTTGACCATGAAGGCCTGATTCAAGCAGTCTCCTCTGAACAGTTGATGTTGAGATGTGTCTGTTACTTGAACTCTGAAGAATTTATTTGGGCTGCAATTTCTGAGGCTGGTAACTCTAATGAACTTATCCTCTGCAGCAGCGGTACCTCTGGGTCTTCCATTCCTGTGGCGGTCCTCATGAGAGCCGGTTTCATCATAGCGCTTGATGGTATTTGCGACTGCACTTGAAGAAACGTTCAAAGTTATTGAAATGTTCCGTATTGACTGATCTTCATGTCTTAAAGTAATGACTAACTGTCGTTTCTCTTTGCTTATTTTAGCTGTTCTTGCCATAATATGGACTTGGTCTTTTACCAAATAGGGCTATCTTCTGTATACCACCCCTACCTTGTCACAGCACAACTGATTGGCTCAAACGCATTAAGAAGGAAAGAAATTCCACAAATTAACTTTTAACAAGGCACACCTGTTAATTGAAATGCATTCCAGGTGACTGCCTCATGAGGCAAAGGGTGGCTATTTGATGAATCTCAAATATGTTTTGATTTGTTTAACACATTTTTGGTTACTACATGATTCCATATGTGTTATTTTATAGTTTTGATGTACTCCCTATTATTCCACAATGTAGAAAATAATACAAATAAAGAAAAACTTTTGAATGAGTAGGTGTTCAAAAACTTTTTACTGGTAGTGTATATCCAACAAGACTCCAGCTACAACTCCTTTGGCAGGCACCCTGCTCCGAAGATCAATACATGTTACTTCTGATGTGGGCAATTTTGCCAGATCCAGTCCACACTTCTTCAATGACACAATAAACCAAAACAAGGCCGCTTCTAGTCACCTTGATTGAACCCACTTTTCCCAATGCTTTCTTCAGTGCTCGATAATACAAATGGATTTCGCAAATTAACCTCCTTGTCCAAAAAACCCAGTCCCATAAGAAATGCATTATTGGACCGGTCCTTGTCTTCTACTACAACTTTTGCTCGTTTAGTTCCATTCTTTGATTTCACTAATTTCCATTCATTGTCACACTTCACTTGCCGCACTTTCCGATTAAAGCACAGTCGCCATTTTCCAGTGTCCTCATCTGCGGGTTTTTGCCCCTCCCTGGTACTTGATTGATCAATTAAGGTAATTGATTAGTTAGAAACTCACTGCACCTGGTTATCTATGTCTTGAATTGGACATGAATTGAAAGGCAATAATAAAAACCAGCAGATAAATGGCCCTCCAGGAATTGAGTTGAACACCCCTGGCTTTGGGGAACAGGGCCTGGGCCTTTGTTATTGTGTGTGAGAGATATGGGTGGTGTGAGAGGTCAGGCGACTGACCGGAATGCGTAGAGCTCCCATGAAGCTGATGGCCGAGGGCTCCGATTCGCTCTTCACCACCACCACCTGCTGTACTGGGACAGAAACACTACTGTTGTCCTGAGGGAGCAGCAGCTCTGTGTCCCAGTTCTGAGAGAGATGGAGGGAAAAACAAGGGTTAATAGCATAGATCCACATACATACACTAATGTAAACACAGACAAACTCAGATAAAAACAGGCACACCTGATATTTGTCTCCCTGTTTATATGAATGGTACAGTTGCTTGTGTCCATTTGTCCCATTCCAGTTCTTTGTCAGCTTTTGCTGCATGAGAAAAAAAAGTTTAACATCACTATTATACACAGTGTTCCACCAGCTACTAGTGAAGAAAACTGTAACGCAGTTCACAGTAGCGTGGGAGACTGAAAATGATACCTGTCAATCAAGAAGAACCCTAAATAAAGCTTATACAATGAATCTGCCCACATGGTAAAAGTTAATCATGTTTCATCCCTTTTTGATTTGTGTGTCCGTCTCCAGGGAGGCATTTTTACCAGAGCCAGCCCACACTCTGAGACACTCAGGTACTCTACGTCTACGCAAGGAGCTAAAGTGGGCGACAGTTGTCTAGGAAACGGTTGCCGGGCGCGATGTGCGACAGATGTGATGCTATCCAGGCAAATTCTGATGACATGTGATCCACACAATGATCCCATTCTTGGACACACATTTTCAAAATATAATTTAATCTAAGCATAGAACCAAGAGGGGCTTTTTTCCTGTCTATATCTGTGAATTTATACCTCTGAAATGTCCTAAATATTATGTCTATACTAAGCAGAGATGCTTTTGAGAACAAGGGAGACATCCTAAGTACTCACATTGTTGCTGCAGGGAGCAGGGTTCTGTACAGCATGGATGCTTCTAAGATCATTTGGATCTACAGACAAAACCCCGGACAGTTTAAATATTTTAATATCAGCATGTAAAATTCTGACCGTCGCATAAATCATGCATCGGAGCTACTCAAAGGCAGATGGAACGAGTCTCTTACTCCTCCAACCAATCACATAGCAGTACTCACGTTCAATGAGGAAGAGGAAGCAGATGATTCCCATGGCAGCGATGATGAGGCCGGGAACGATGAAGGACAAGCCCCAGTTGGAGGAGACCCAGTAGCCTGCGATCAGAGAGCCCAAGATGTTGCCCACCGAGGTGTGGGAGTTCCATATGCCCATGATCAGACCCCTCCTATTGGAGACACCAGTTAGAATACCTTAACTTCAATATATATTCTATAACTATTTTCTATTCAATGCATCTGAACTATGGAGGAATTCTTTCATTTTAACAGATCTTGTGGCTTACCTTCCCTTGCCAAACCAGTTCCCGATGCATGTGACAACACTGGGCCAGCCAGTGGTCTGAACCAAGCCATTAGCCACCTGAGGCAGAGGAGAAACACAGAGTTAGAAAAACATTCAGAATATAGAACTGTTGTCCTTTGAATTCTCAACTCGTCTTCCTATGAAATGTCAGACCAAGAATTTTCTATGGCTTTACTGATATTGTACATGTGTAGGTAGTTACAGTCGGTCCACTGTGTGACTTACCTGGACAAATATATAGAAGCCAAGGCTGTGGATGCTGTAAATGTAGCCCAGGCCAAATAGACAGGTGAAGAGGCCGCTCATCAGCATGCCAAACGTCAGGTACAGACGGATGGGCAGGCGCTCACCGATGATGCCACTGCAGGACGCACAATGACATTTTAACAACACATAAGAAAAGTTTCAATGCAGGCTGACAAAAATGGCTAGCATATTCAGCATAAAAATAGGCTGGCATATTGACAATTTCTCTCCACCCCTGATATAACGAAACATCAATTTTGAATGAAAAAACATTAAATATCAACACTATTCAGCATGACATCCAGCACGCCACAAGCTTGGCTAGAAGCCATTTGACCTTGCTGGGGCACAGAGTTGGTTATGCAACACGGTCCTTGAAAAGCACACTGTGTTCATGTTGTAACACCGTGGAAACACAAAGAGACAGAATGAGGACCCTTTCATGGCTAAAAGAGTGAGAGGGAAAGAGTGAGAGGTGAGAGCGAAAGGCAAAGAGAGAAAAAAAGAGAACGCAAGGAGCGAGGGGGAGATATTCCCCCCTTGACAACTACGATAAAACAACCAACAAAAATGGGTCACAACTCCTGCAGCTCTGTCGCACACTGGGTCTGTACATAGTCAATGGTAGGCTTCGAGGGGACTATTACGGCAGGTACAACTACAGCTCATCCCTTGGCAGTAGTACTGTAGATTACTTTATCACTGACCTCAACCCAGAGTCTCGCAGTGTTCATAGTCAGCCCACTGACACTATCAGATCACAGCAAAATCAGTCTACTCTACTTGAACAGAGCAATACTGAATAACGAGACAAAGCCAAAACAAACTGCATACTATTAAGAAATGCTATAGATGGAAAGAAAGTAGTGTAGAAACCTACCAAAAAAATAACAGGCAACAACAAATTCAATCCCTTTTAGACAACTTTCTGGACAAAACGTTTCACTGCAGTAGCGAATGAGTAAAATTGGCAGTAGAAAGCCAAAACAGTATAATTGACCTTCCAGCTTCACCATCAAATCTAAAAACTTTCAAGCAGAAGACCTAAGAAAATGAACAATGACAAATGGATGGATGAAGAATGCAAAAACCTAAGAAAGAAATTGAGAAACATATCCAACCAAAAACACAGACCCAGAAAACCTGATCCTACACCTTAACTATGTTAAAACACTAAAAGAGTACAGGAATACACTAAGGAAAAATCAGAACACACTAAACAACAACACAAATAGCTAACTATCTAAAACAGAGGCGTATGGATAAACCACTTCTCATTTTGGCCCTATGAAGAAAGAACAAACAGCAAAAACAGAGACATGATCAATTATAAATCTACCATAATCCTCAGCTCTAGCATCTTCCCCAATATTTGGAACCAAGGACTGGTCCCCAATAACTACTGTGGGATCTGCATCAACAGCAAATTCTCTTCATTATCATTAACAGCAGCCTCCTACATTTCCTCAGTGAAAACGTCCTGAGCAAATGTCAAAATTGGCTTTTTACCAAATTACCATACGACAGACCACGTATTCACCCAGCACACCCTAAAACAAAGAAAGTGAAATGTCAGAATAATATTAGAGAGAATTGTTTATTTCAGCTTTTATTTCTTTCATCACATTCCCAGTGGCTCAGAAGTTTACATACACTCAATTAGTATTTGGTAGCATTGCATTTAAAATAGTTTAAAACTTGGGTCAAACATTTTGGGTAGCCTTCCACAAGCTTCCCACAAAAAGCTGGGTGAATTTTGGCCCATTCCTCCTGACAGAGTTGGTGTAACTGAGTCAGGTTTGTAGGCCTCCTTGCTCGCACACGCTTTTTCAGTTCTGCCCACAAATATTCTATAGGATGAGGTCAGGGCTTTGTGATGGCCACACCAATACATTGACTTTCTTGTCCTTAAGCCATTTTGGCACAACTTTGGAAGTATGCTTGGGGTCACTGTCCATTTGGAAGACCCATTTGCGACCATGCTTTAACTTCCTGACTGATGTCTTGAGATGTTGCTTCAATATATCCACAAATTTTCCACAAAATAACAAACAAACTAACCGTCACAGTCCCGTGTGGCACAAACACTGACACAGAAAACAACCACCCACAAATCCCCAACACAAAACAAGCCACCTATATATGATTCTCAATCAGGGACAACGATAAGACAGCTGCCTCTGATTGAGAACCATATTAGGCTGAACATAGAAACAGACAAACTAGACACACAACATAGAATTCCCACCCAGCTCACGTCCTGACCAACACTAAACAAGCAAAACACATAAGAACTATGGTCAGGACGTGACAGGCACAGTCAACTTTGTGTATGTAAACCTCTGACCCACTGGAATTGTGATACAGTGAAATAAATCTGTCTGTAAACAATTGTTGGAAAAATTACTTGTGTCATGCACAAAGTAGATGTCCTAACCGACTTGCCAAAACTATAGTTTGTTAACAAGAAGTTTGTGGAGTGGTTGAAAAACGAGTTTTAATGACTCCAACCTCCAACCAACCTGTATGTAAACTTCCAACGTCAACTGTACATACATACATAGGTGAGGGCACTAGAACAGTAGGCAGCACCTGGCTTCCCCCTACTAGAATCTGAAGTCAAATGTCTACTGTTTACTGATGCTCTGGTGCTTCTGTCACCAACCAAGGAGGGCCTACAGCAGCACCTACACTACCGTTCAAAAGATTGGGGTCACTTAAAAATATCCTTGTTTTTGAAAGAAAAGCTAATTTTTTGTCCATTAAAATAACATCAAATTGATCAGAAATACAGTGTAGACATTGTTAATGTTATAGCCTTCATTTCTCAGAACAAGAATAGACTGACGAGTTTCAGAAGACAGTTCTTTGTTTCTGGCCATTTTGAGCTTGTAATCAAACCCACAAATGCTGATGCTCCAGATTCTCAACTAGTCTAAAGAAGGCCAGTTTTATTGCTTCTTTAGTCAGAACAACAGTTTTCAGCTGTGCTAGCATAATTGCAAAAGGGTTTTCTAATGATCAATTAGCCTTTTCAAATGATAAACTTGGATTAGCTAACAACGTGCTACTGGAACACAGGAGTGATGGTTGCTGATAATGGGCCTCTGTAAACCTATGTAGATATTCAATTCTTTATTTTTTATTCTGCCATTTCCTGCTACAATAGTCATTTACAACATTAACAATGTCTACACTGTATTTCTGATCAAGTTTATGTTATTTTAATGGACAAAAAGATAGCTTTTCTTTCAAAAACAAGGACATTTCTAAGTGACCCCCAAATTTTGAACAGTAGTGTACATCTTCTGCACAGATTCTGTCAGACCTGGACTCTTGACAGTAACATAAAAAAAAATATTGTGGTCCTGGTCCATCTAGATACCATTGCCCTAGAGCACACAAACTATACCTACCTCTGCCTAAACATCAGCACTACAGATAACTTCCAAAAAGCTGTGATCGATCTGAGAGACAAGGTAAGAAGGGCCTTTAACGCCATGAAAAGGAACATAAAATTCAATATCCCAATTAGTATCTGGCTAAAAATAATTGAAATCAGTTAAAATTCTTGAATCAGGGTCTGCTCACCAACCAAGGATTCACAAAACGGGACAAACACTCTGCTAGACTCTGCTAGAGCTGTGGAGGTCACGAAATGTCATCAGCCGGTGATCCTCAAGCAAATAACTGTCGGTCTCAGGGTAATTGAACGTTAATTAACATAAACACATTTAGCATCTCCTGGCTTCCACACAGCCTACAAGCCACTGATACAGACCTGTGGAACATCTACATTTTAAAAAGTCTAATAAATCCATGTAATATAGCCTACACCTTCACAATAAATCCATTAATTATTTTAGACAGGTCTAAAGAAACATGACAGGAAAATGTAGTCAATTTCAGAAGAACAATAGCATACTCTGAGTTGTCCTTATGTTAGGTCCTGATCTGGCTATGTTAAATGGCTGTGGACTACACTAGTTCATTTAGCAGACAAGATTTGCTTAGAATTCCTTGGAATTATTTTATAGTATGAAGAATACTACTGAACAAAGCTGAATAAAATAGAAAGGATATTTTCTCCAAACGATTTGAGGGAGTGCGCACATGCGGCTAACAAAGAAATAGATACTTCTATATGCTTAATTTAGAGTTATTAATGTAACTTGTTGTTCTACAAACATTGGACTATATGTTTAGATTTTTAATACATTGTAAGGCTGCATGAGGCAACTCTAATGATTTTTTAAAAAGTCGCTTGAAAAGGCACGAGCTCTGCTTTGTTTTTTTCCACAGACTGTACACACTTCCTCAGTCGTCTCTCATTCACAATCTGACAAGCACTTGATAACGCCTTGAATTTCCCGGCTGCATCCCCTTTGTGTTGCCGTAATGCACCCTTAAAAAAAAGCCATGTCTTTTGCGGCCAGTGGCCGTTGTGTCCGTGGCCCGGAGTGCTGACTTGTGCCCTTCTCCCCGAGTGCTCCAAAGCACCTCTCACTCACATGGCTCTCCATCACGTGATCAGGTCTTTCTCAGGTTACAAGTGAAGACAGACACATCGGGGATGCAACTGCGCACGTCCTTATCCAATCCGAGGTGCATATTGAAGATATTGGAAGAACTGTCCACATTTACTTTGTCAGTCATCAAGATGAGTAGGCCTAACGAACAGCAAAAGCACTAGCCTATGTCAATCTACTATCCCCATAGTACAAAAGTTGACCTATTGTATGCGAGAAACAAATATTCCAAACATAGTCGGGGACAGCTGCGGGATGCGATAGATCCCAAATTAATACAACCACGAGTAAAAAAAAAAATGTACGCAATGTGGCTGACGCAACAGATCAGAACGCTTAGCTTAAAATGTTGATAAACTATTAGGCTATTTCTTCACATAATAAGTGCAGCAATGCACACATGGTAGTAGGCTATAAGTGCGAATGTTCCATTAGCGGGAAAACACCATTATCAAAAGTGACCGCAAAATGCTACTATGCATGTAATGCTTTTATTCTAAAGGTGCATTTTTATGGTGAAAATTATCTTCCCCAAACTTGAAACTCACACGCTGCTTATGTATGCCAGTTAGGCTCTTACAACCCTTGTAAAGTGAATTAATGTTCTTCATTAATAATGGACCATTATCATGCACCCGTCTCGAAACAGTGGCAGGAGAAAAAAAATACATGTCATCTATGTACTTAAATATCGAAAGGAGGACGCTTTTCCCGTGGTTCATTTTCATGCCAGCCAGGTAGCCTATACTCCGGTTGTAAAATAAGCAATGTGCTTAATATTAGGAAAGTTGAGAAATAAATAAATAAATAAATATATATAGTAGGCCTATAGAAATCTGAAGGATCCGCTTTTTAATAGTGGCCATCACTCTGTTTTCTCACGCCATTTCATAGCCTATAGAAAAATGTTGCGCAAACATGAGCTCATGAAGTGTTTGATTGGATTTTTGATGACATTTGCATTGATGTCAGAGTGACAATAGAGCACTGAGTACCAAACAGTTAGCAAGTTGGTAGGTTACTAATGACCATCAGCAGCATCAGAGCTTGGAGAAGTCTAATCACTGTGACTAAACGGTCATGTGGAATTTGACTGCCTTCATGACTGGTGACCACCGGTGTGGCGGTAATACGGTCACCGCAACAGCCCTAGACTCTGCAGTCTGACTGACTGAAAGACGAGAGATGGGGAAGAGTTTTATGTGATAACTAGAGCCCAGAGGTTTTCCTGATCAGGTCAAGTGGACAGCCTAGTTTTAGCCTTACCTGAGGAACATGCCCACGGCATAGGCACAGAGGAAGGAGTAGTCCATGGCTCCCAGCAGCTGCTTATAGTTGCTTTTATCTAGGTATGGAGGTAGTTTTACATGAGAATGACATCAATTCAACCAAGGACCACTCATCTGAATACAGGCTCCTGGGTTTGGTTATGGGGATCGACAACAATGTGTGAATGAATAGTAACAAATGTGTGATTAGTGATAAGTGTAGGGATAGAGGATGCATAACATTTAGTAGAGAATGTGGGAGAAAGAGGGATTGAGAGACTGAAAGAGGGGGAGAACAAGGGTTGAGTGGGGTCTCACCAAAGGGTTTCCAGCTGCACTCTGCAGCTGTGTGGAGGTTTGGCAGCTGGCTACTACTGGCTGTGGAGAGCTCATTGAGAGCTGAGCAGTTCTTATGTAGCTCACTCTGTGGAACAAATAATCATAGTGAGCAAACATTCACATGTGTGTGCACGCAATGAAAAAGAGCACAAACTATAGTAAACCCAACATATATAGCTGGTCAAACATTAATCTCATACATTTAATACTAAATATCAAGCTGCTTCCAGCCATGCAATGGTTCCAAGGTAAACAATATTGGATAACATTGGTTATATAAATGGTTAATCCCTGGCTCTGCTTTGGGAGGGACACTGTCATTCTGATATATAGTCACAGACAGGGGCACAACTTAGGGGGGACAATTTATTTTGGTTCCAGTCGGATAATCACTCCAAACAGCCTACCCGACAGCTCGGAAGCGTCCCATGGTTCTAAAGCACACCGTTGCCTCGTTTTGTATCATATTCCAATGATACAACTGGGGGGGACGAAAATGCTATTTCAGAATGTGGGGGGGCAGTGAAAGTTGCACCCCTGGTCACAGATATAGTAGCAGGATGAATCACATTGTGGCTGATCAGGTTACAATAACACCTGTGCTGATAACATGTATATTTAATGTGTGGATAGGAGTGTAGTGAGTAAATCTGTTATTATGTGCTATGCCAGTATAGTCCAGTAAATTCCCTATAGGGTACATCAGTGTGTGTGTATATATATATATTACCTTGACGATGCTGATGGGTTTTCTGGACAGGTGGAAGCTGGTGTACAGCAGGAAGGTGAGGCTAAATGTGAAGGCTCGGTACCTGGAGGGGGACAACACAACACAAGGGGGCAGCAGTGAGAAGGGCTGGATAGGAGGAGGTAGTCAGTGGGTAGCATTCATCCCTGACCACTGAGAGTGAGATACCATTGTGAGAATGAAACGTTCAGTGTGAGGTTTAGGTTTAGGGTAATCTGATCCTAGATCTGTCCTTAGATAAACTAATCAAAAAAAAGAAACGTCCTCTCACTGTTAACTTAAGTGTGTAGAAATGACAATGAACCTACTTTTTCAATAAATGATTCTCTGAAAACTATTATTCTTAAAATCACAGTATTTTCAATATAAACTCAGCAAAAAAACTGTCAACTGCGTTTATTTTCAGCAAACTTAACATGTGTAAGTATTTGTATGAATATAAGTTCCACAGACATGTGACTAACAGAAATGGAATAATGTGTCCCTGAACAAAGGGGGGGGGGGGGGGTCAAAATCAAAAGTAACAGTTGGTATCTGCTGTGGCCACCAGCTGCATTAACTTCACTAGGGTAGGGGGCAACATTCGGAATTTTGGATGAAAAGCGTGCCCAAATTAAACTGCCTGCTACTCAGGCCCAGAAGATAGGATATGCATATAATTAGTAGATTTGGATAGAAAACTCTAAAGTTTCCAAAACTGTTAAAATAATGTCTGAGTATAACAGAACTGATATGGCAGGCGAAAACCCAAGGAAAATCCAACCAGGAAGTACTATTATTTTGAAAGGCTGTTTTTCCATTGAAACCCTATCCACCATACAAAGACTTAGGACCCAGTTCACGAGCTCTGTGGCTTCCTCTACATGTGGCCAGTCTTTAGGCATTGTTTCAGGCTTTTTACTCTGAAAAATTAGGGAGATACAGCACTTTCAATCAGTGGCTAGTGGAAATTTCCATTCATCAGCCATGCGTCTGATCGGGAACGCACCTTTCTTGTTTCTCATTTCCTATTGACGAAGCTTTTGTCCAGTTGAAATATTATTGATTATTTATGACAAAAACAACCGGAGGATTGATTTCAAACATCGTTTGGCATGTTTCTATTAACTTTTAGTGTACTTTTTTGACTTTTCGTCTGGACTTAGTGCCATAAGCATTCGGATTAATGGACAAAACGCGCAAACAAAAAGGAGGTTTTTGGTCATAAAGAGGGACATTATCGAACAAAACAAACATTTATTGTCTGACATGGGGACCTGGGAGTGCCACCAGATGAAGATCAAATGTAAGTGATTCATTTTAATGCTATTTCTGACTTTTGTGACACTCTCCTTGGCTGGAAAATGGCTGTATGGGTTTCTGTGGCTAGGTGCTGACCAAACATAATCGCAAAGTGTGCATTCTCCGTAAAGCCTTTTTGAAATCGGACACTGTGGTTGGATTTACAATAAGTTTATCTTTAAAATGGTGGATAATACATGTAGGTTTGAGGAATTTTAATTATGGGATTTCTGTTGTTTTGAATTTGGCGCCCTGCAATTTCACTGGCTGTTGTCGAGGTGGGACGCTAGCGTCTTTTTCCAACAATTGTTTACAGATTATTTCACTGTATCACAATTCCAGTGTGTCAGAAGTTTACATTCACTAAGTTGACTGTGCCTTTAAACAGCTTGGAAAATTCCAGAAAATTATGTCATGGCTTTAGAAGCTTCTGATCAGCTAATTGACATAATTTGAGTCAATTGGAGGTGTACCTGTGGATGTATTTCAAGGCCTACCTTCAAACTCAGTGCCTCTTTGCTTGACATCATGGGAAAAATCAAAAGAAATCATCCAAGACCTCAGAAAAATAATTGTAGACCTCCACAAGTCTGGTTCACCCTTGGGAGCAATTTCCAAATGCCTGAAGGTACCACGTTCATCTGTACAATTAATAGTACGCAAGTATAAACACCATGGGACCAGACTACGATTTGCAGCTGCACATGGGGACAAAGATCGTACTTTCTGGAGAAATGTCCTCTGGTCTGATGTCCTCTGGTCTGTTTGGCCATAATGACCATCGTTATGTTTGGAGGAAAAAGGGGGAGGCTTGCAAGCTGAAGAGCATTATCCCAACCGTGGAGCACGGGGGTGGCAGCATCATGTTGTGGGGGTGCTTTGCTGCAGGAGGGACTGGTGCACTTCATAAAATAGATGGCCTCATGAGGAAGGAAAATTGTCGATATATTGAAGCAACATCTCAAGACATCAGTCAGGAAGTTAAAGCTTGGTCGCAAATGGGTCTTCCAAATGGACAATGAATACTTCCAAAGTTGTGGCAAAATGGCTTAAAGACAACAAAGTCAAGGTATTGGAGTGGCCATCACAAAGCCCTGACCTCAATCCCATAGAAAATTTGTGGGCAGAACTGAAAAAGCATGTGCGAGCAAGGTGACCTACAAACCTGACTGAGTTACAACAGCTTTGTCAGGAGGAATGGGACAAAATTCACCCAATTTATTGTGGGAAGCTTGTGGAAGGCTACCCAAAATGTTTGACCCAAGTTAAACAATCTAAAGGCAATGCTACCAAATACTAATTGAGTGTATGTAAACTTCTGACCCACTGGGAATGTGATGAATAAAAGCTTAAAGAAATAATTCTATACTATTATTCTGACATTTCATATTCATAAAATTAAGTGGTGATCCTAACTGACCTAAAACAGGGCATTTTTACTAGGATTAAATGTCAGGAATTGTGAAAAACTGAGATTAAATGTATTTGGCTAAGGTGTATGTAAACTTCTGACTAATTCAAAGTACACAGTGAGAACTGGTAAGTATAACAAAGGCCAGGATGTGCCGTTCCTTTAACTTTCCCACTCAGTCATTTCCTTGTGGACTTGTGCAATTGGCAAACAAATTGAGTTTGACATATACGGACACGTCTACCCCTGACCTAGCCAATTGCAGCCACCTCGACGTGGGTCTGCCCCTGGACAAGCCAAATACAGCCACTTATGGCAGTCTGGACGTCTTAACACCACCATAAACCATTCCTAGAGACCAATTGCTAAGGAGTGGAAAGTAGCCAGAGGGAAGAATCCCTGATTGCCTTTGCACATTCACCAGCTGGGCAGCATGTGTGCGTGTTTGTATCTCTCTCTCCATGTGTCTAGTGGGGAGGGGGTTGTGTTCATAAGACAGGAAGGGGACAGTTAGGACACTGTCAATGTGTCTTCCTTGTTGGCAGTAATTTTGTGAAAAACATGTCAGTGGCTCTGTGACACCACCACTGTCCCACCTCAAATCAAACTTTAATTTGCCACATGTGCCAAATTCAACAAGTGTAGACTTTACCGTGAAATGCTTACTTACAAGCCCTTAACCAACAGTGCAGTTCAAGAAGAAGAAAATATTTACCAGTAGGCTAAAATAAAAAGCCATAATAAAAAGTAACACAATAATAATAACAATACCAAGTCAGTGTGCAGGGCTACAGGCTAGTTGAGGTAATCTGTACATGTAGGTGGGGGCGAAGTGACTATGCATAGGTAACAAACAAACAGCGAGTAGCAGCGGGGGGGAAGACAAACAGGTTTCCCTCAAGAATTACCCTGTATTTAGCGCCATCCATCATTTCTTCAATTCTGACCAGTTTCCCAGTCCCTGGCAATGAAAAACATCCCCACAGCATGATGCTGCCACCACCATGCTTCACTATGGGGATGGTGTTCTCGGGGTGATGAGAGGGGTTGGGTTTGCGCCAGACATAGCGCTTTCCTTGATGGTCAAAAAGCTACATTTTAGTCTCATCTGACCAAAATACCTTCTTCCATATGTTTGGGGAGTCTCCCACATGCCTATTATTTTCTTCTCTAAGCAATGGCTTTTTTCTGGCCACTCTTCCGTAAAGCCCAGCTCTGTGGAGTGTACGGCATAAAGTGGTCCTATGGACAGATACTCCAATCTCCGCTGTGGAGCTTTGCAGCTCTTAAAGGGTTATCTTTGGTCTCTTTATTGCCTCTCTGATTAATGCCCTCCTTGCCTGGTCTGTGAGTTTTGGTGGGCGGCCCTCTCTTGGCAGGTTTGTTGTGGTGCCATATTCTTTACATTTTTTAATAATGGATTTAATGGTGCCCCGTGGGATGTTCAAAGTTTCAGATATGTTTTTTAACCCAACCCTGATCTGTACTTCTCTACAACTTTGTCACTGACCTGTTTGGATAGGTCCTTGGTCTTTGTGGTGACCCTTGCTTAGTGGTGTTGCAGACTCCTTGGGCCTTTCAGAACAGGTGTATATATACACTGAGATCATGTGACAGATCATGTGACACTTAGATTGCACAGGTGGACTAACTAATTATGTAACTTCTAAAAGTAATTGGTTGCACCAGATCTTATTTAGGGGCTTCCTTGCAAAGGGGGTGAATACATACGCACGCACCAATTTTACGATAAAAATGTATGTGATTTATTATTTTTTCCATTTCACTTCACCAATTTGGACTATTTTGTGTACGTTCATTACATGAAATCCAAACAAATCCATTTAAATTACAGGTTGTAAAGCAACAAAATAGGAAAAACGCCAAGGGGGATGAATACTTTTGCAAGGCGCTGCACTGTGGGGACCACGTCATCGATGCACTTATTGATGAAGCCGATGACGGAGGTGGTGTATTCCTCAATGCCATTGGATGAATCCCGGAACATATTCCAGTCTGTGCTAGCAAAACTGTCCTGTAGTGTAGCTTCCGTGTCATCTGGACAGTTCCGTATTGAGCGAGTCACTGGTACTTCCTGCTTTAGTTTTTGCTTGTAAGCAGGAATCAGGAGGATAGAATTGTGGTCAGACTTACCAAATGGGGGGTGGGGGAGAGCGTTGTATGCATCTCTGTGTGTTTTTTATTTATTTATTTCACCTTTATTTAACCAGGTAGGCCAGTTGAGAACGAGTTCTAAATTTACAACTGTGACCTGTCCAAGATAAAGCAAAGCAGTGCGACAAAGTGTGTGGAGTAAATGTGGTCTCCCCCCCTGGTTGCACATGTGACATGCTGGTAAAAATGTGGTAAAACTGATTTAAGTTTCCTGCATTAAAGTCCCCGGCCACTAGAAGCGCCGCTTCTGGATGAGCATTTTCTTCTTTACTTATGGCCTTTAGAGTTGGTTGAGAGCGGTCTTAGTGCCAGCTTCGCTTTGTGGTGGTAAATAGACGGCTACAAATACAGATGAGTACTCTCTTGGTAGATAGTGTGGTCGACAGCTTATCATAAGGTACTCAGGCGAGCAATATCTCGAGACATCTTTAATATTAGACATCGCGCACAAGCTGTTATTGACAAAAAGACACACACCCCCACCCCTCGTCTTACCAGAGGTAGCGTCTCTGTTCTGCTGGTGCATGGAAAATCCTGCCAGCTCTATATTGTCCGTTTCTTCGTTCAGCCACGTCTCGGTGAAACATAAGATGTTACAGTTTTTAATGTCCTGTTGGTAGGATAATCTTAATAGTAGGTCATCAATTTTATTTTCTAACGAGTGCACATTAGCAAGAAGAATGGAAGGCATTGGGAGTTTACTCGCTCGCCTCTGGCTTCTCAGAAGGACCCCCGATCCGCGTCCCCTTTTCCGGTGTCTTTTCGCGCAAAAGGCCTGGATCTGGGCCTGTTTCAGTGAAAGCAGGATATCCTTCTCGTCGGACTCTTTAAAGGAAAAAGTTTCTTCCAGTCCGCAGTGAGTAATTGCTTTTCTGATGTTCAGAAGTTGTTTTCGGTCATAAGAGGCGGTAGCACCAACATTATGTACACAATACATTAAAAAACAAGTTACACAAAACGCTAAAAAAATAACAAAATTTCACAATTGGTTGGGAGAATGTAAAACGTCAGTCATGTTCTTTGACGCCAACTCTCTGATAGGACCAGACATACGGGGCGGCAGGTAGCCTAGTGGTTAGAGCATTGGGCCAGTAACCGAAAGGTTGCTGGATCGAATCCCCGAGCTGACAAGGTAAAAATCTGTTGTTCTACCCCTGAACAAGGCAGTTAACCCACTGTTCCCTGGTAGGCTGTCATTGTAAATAAGAATTTGTTCTTAACTGACTTGCCTGGTTAAATAAAGGTGAAATAAAAAATACAATATAGGAGACTGCGTAGGGAGACTGGCTACAGCCACACAGGTACAAAGGTTTACAACCGTGATTTCAGCATGCCACTCACTCGCACTGTATTACAAGTCAGTCTGAACGCAATTAAATGTGATAAAGCTCTAAGAAATACTTCAAAGTCAGGTTCAGAACATGGTTCCCCACTCTTTCTCTTGATAACTCCTGATCTTATTTTTTCCTGAGCTGGAACAACTCCTGGCCCTAATAATGACTGGGATACGTGATCATTAAGCTGCCTGTAAGTAGATGGTACGTATGCCCTACTCTACATGATGTATGGGAACTTAGAGAACAGTTCTGTTATTTGCACAGTGTTCTCGCTCTCTTTCTCTGTGTCCCGGCTAATTCACTCTCTTGCAGAACACACATAATTAGGACTAAATAGAAAACAGCTACAAGCACAGACACACTCACATGTACACTCCTGCACAGGCACACACACGAACAGTATGGCTTGAGCCCCGAGGTCTCTTCATCATAAGTCATCAATAATTTACAACTAAGTTCACGTGTAAGCCAGACCTTTACTGACAAACCAACAGAACGTATTGATCTGACAGACAGACATACAGAACTCACCACTGGTCTCTGTTGAAGGAGGCCAGGAAGCGGATGCCAGGTGGCACAGGGGCCATGATGATTGGGTGATAACGGGCACTGCGGGGTCAGGGGTCAACAGATCGGTAGATCTCACAGCAATGATGACCAACACACAGAACTGCAGCTCACCTCTGGCCAGAAGAACCCTGTGAGCTCAACACTAGGCCTGGGAGACATGGCCAAGAACCTGCTGGAATAACCCCTCAGAAGTGTTCTCCTACAGGGCACAAGAACAAAAGAAAGTTTCAAACACAGCAGGACCTCTGAAGTCAGCATGGGCATCTCTCTCCATTCCATAATGCAAGTTCTATCAATTTAATTTTGTGGATGTACAGTTCAGAAAGTATTCAGACCCCTTGACTTATTTCACATTTTGTTACGTTAGTCTTATTCTAAAATTGATTAAATAAAGAGAATTACTCAGCAATCCCCACACAATGACAAAGCGAAAACAGGTTTAGACAAATTGATATAAAAAAATACATATATAAATACCTTATTTACATTAGTATTCAGACCCTTTGCTGGGAATTTTGCTTAAATTAATAAAAAAAAGTTTGCTTATAACAGTGAACCTTTTTTGTGGGATACACATAAGGCAATTCTAGGTCTTGTGGCATATTTTGGTTAAACTCTCCCCAATTCAATGGAATTGCAACCCTCTGCATGCACAGTGCATTCTTCCATCATTCTTCCATCACAGCTGATTCTGAAGATCTTGCACACTAATGAGATGCTATTGAGCCCACACTACTACAACTGTCTTAGCCGAGGACTACATTCTTTCTGGTAGGTTTTGATTACAATACTGGGTGGGGTGAATATATTTTATATGACATACATGATTTTTTGTTAACTAGTAAACAGTAGCCTACAGCAAAGTCTACTAACTACTAACTGAGCCTACTAACTGAGGGAGTGTTAATTCACCTGTTTCCATACATTTTATTTTAAAACATTTATCTTAGAAAAGGAATTGTTTAATCTAACTGCTTAACTATTTATCTGTACATGGAATTGTATTTTTACTCCTTTTTTTCTTATCTTTACAGGAAAATGCCACGGGCACTATCTGATGTGTGGCGACATTTCACTGCAGCTAATGTAGAAGGAAAAGCTGTGTAAATTTGCAAATACTGTGCCAAATCATATGTGAAGAACACAACAAAGATGCAGAATCATCTGGCCAAGTGCATAAAGTTCCCTCAGCGCTCACAACAAGCAACCTCTGACAAAAGTCCCTCTACTTCAAGTCGAGGTGAAAATTATGAATCGGACACCTTATCGATAGCAACAACTCACGGTCCTCCTGGAATCAGAAGTGTTTTTGACTCAATGCAGGAACGTAGTCAGAGAAATGCTGATGAATGTCTTGCTCGAGCTGTGTATGCAACTGGTTCACCTCTGATGTTCACAGGCAATGTATATTGGAAGTTTTTCTGAATATTCTCTGCCTAGCATACACCCCTCCAACCAAACATGCTTTATCTACTAATTTGCTGGATGCAGAGTTCAAGTGAAGGTTAAGCAAATCATAGAGAAAGCAGACTGTATTGCAATCATCTCTGATGGGTGGTCAAAAGTTTGTGGGCAAGGAATAATTAACTACATCATCTCCACCCCTCAACCAGTATTCTACAAGAGCACTGACACAAGGGACAACAGACACACCGGTCTCTACATTGCAGATGAGCTAGCTGAAGGCAGTTATCAATGACCTTGGACCACAAAAGGTACTTGCACTGGTGACAGAATGCTGCGAACATGAAGGCTGCTTGGTCTAAAGTGAAGGAGTCCTACCCTCACATCACACCCATTGGCTGTGATGCTCATGCATTGAATCTGCTCCTCAAGGACATCGTGGCACTGAAAACAATGGATACACTCTACAAGAGAGCCAAGGAGATGGTTAGATATGTGAAGGGTCATCAAGTTATAGCAGCAATCTACCTCACCAAGTAAAGTGAGAAGAATAAGAGCACCACATTGAAGCTGCCCAGCAACACCCGTTGGGGTGGTGTTGTCATCATGTTTGACAGTCTCCTGGAGGGGAAGAAGTCTCTCCAAGAAATGGCCATATCAGTCTGCCGATATGGACAGCCCCATCAAGGGTGATGCATTTTGGGAGAGAGTGGTGAGCAGCCTGAAACTCCTGAAACCTATAGCAGTAGCCATTGCACGGATTGAGGGAGACAATGCCATCCTGTCTGATGTTCAGACTCTGCTTGCAGATGTAAGAGAAAAAATCTGTACTGCCCTGCCCACTTCACTGTTGCTCCAAGCAGAAGAAACTGCAGTTCTGAAATACATAAAAAAGCATGAAGACTTCTGTCTGAAGCCCATACACACCGCAGCGTACATGTTGGACCCCAAGTATGCTGGCAAGAGCATCCTGTCTGGTGCAGAGATCAACAAGACCTATGGTGTCATCACTACCATGTCTCACCACCTTGGCCTGGATGAGGGCAAGGTTCTTGGCAGTCTGGCGAAATACACTTCCAAGCAAGGGCTTTGGGATGGAGATCCAATATGGCAGTCGTGCCAACATATCTCATCAGCCATCTGGTGGTAGGGACTTTGTGGATCTGAGGCTCTTTCCCCTGTTGCCGCCATCATCCTCCAAATCCCACCAACATCAACCGCCTCAGAGCGCAACTGTTCCTTTTTTGGGAACACACACACAAAAGCACGCAACAGGCTGACCAATACAAGGGTTGAAAAATTGGTGGCTATCCAGGCAAATTTGAGTCTTTTTGAGCCTGACAACGAGCCATCCTCAACAAGGTTGGAAAGTGGCAATGAAGATGAGGCCTGTTGAAAACATTTTTGGGAGATGCAATGGATCATTGGGGATCATTCAAGGTTCCCTTTCTTTTGTTGTTCAGTGAAATCATCCCATGTGAAGAGTCAACTCATTTAATTAAAAGTTCAATTCGTAACTAAACAGCTTTATTTTTATTTTGGAAGGATTTAAACATTTGCAATTATGTCTACTTATGATAAGGTAAAATGTTTATGTTTCCATATGATATAGTAAATATATCCAATGCAAAAAACATCTACATTTAAATGGTATTAATATTAATTTGCATACATTTACATGAATTCCCATATATTGCAGTTAAATGCCCACCTCTGAATATTCCCCAAAATGTGCAACCCTACTTGAGGCTGTCACTGTTGCCAAAGGTGCTTCAACAAAGTACTAAGTAAAGGGTCTGAATACTTATGTAAATGTGATAGTTCAGTGTTGCATTTGTAATACATTTGCAAACATTTCTAAAAACCTGTTTTTGTTTTGTCATTATGGGGTATTGTGTGTAGATTGATGAGAAATGATATTTAATCAATTTTAGAATAAGGCTGTAACATAACAAAATATGGAAGAAGTTAAGGGGTCTGAATACTTTCCAAATGCACTGTACATGTCCAAGGAAGGCATTGTAGGCTACTTTCCACCAAGCAACTCATCTCAGTAGGGGATCAGATATATTCCTGGCATTCAAACAACTTCTGTTTCGTACTCTGGGGATCAGATGTGTAGCAAAGGACAGCAGAAGCATTATTGCTTTTATTACCAGACATGAATAACCTAATATGCTGGAATCTTGGTCTGAAAACATGACGTTGCCAAGCACTGTACCACCAACTGTGTATCTAGCGACAGCTTGGCTTGCTTGTAGCTACGCCTACTGTACAATTTAACTCCATCATGGGTCTCTGCCACGACATTAGTCATTTACACTACTGGTATGGTCACGTCATCATTTTAGCACTTAAAGTGAAAGTTGAATGGATTAATTCTACATAGGCTACTAAGTAACACGCTAAAACTTTTGCACCACCACAACCATTCACTACAGCAGCCTGCAGTAGAGCTAATAGAAAAACCTCATACTTGGAATCTTGGACTGCACATCAACTGGACCAGCTTTATATTTAGATGTGTGGCAGTCGCAGAGCCTCTAAATGATTTACTGAAGTTAATTAGGCAACTGAACTTCAGTAGACAATACTGGTGTAACCTATGTTATTTAAAAATACATATATTTTTCCTAATTTAGGGACTTATTATCTAGCATCCTAATTGAGATTAGTTGTATACAGAGCAAATACTAATTATCTTGGGTTGTTGTAAAAAAAAAAAAAAAAAAAAAGTATAATCAAAATAGGACGTCCTTGTGTGATAGCCATCAAAGAGAGAAGCATACTGCAGAACATTTGCTAGTAAACCACGGTCCATACTATGTTTTCAATGATTATGATCATCAGCTACTTTGTAACCAACCACTTTCCTTGTTTATATGTACACTAATAACTCGATATTAAACGGAGTATGGTAGTAGGCATTATGTAATAGTCATGTAAACACCTTATTCTGCTCATCTTAAGTCGCCATAAGGTCAAAATCGAAGTAGGATACATCGATTAAAACCCCTAGTTTTCTGGGCAATCTTTCAAAATGTAAACACTTTTAATCCGCCTTCCAGCAATCTATTTAATCTGCCCATGTCCTGCCACCAGCCGAGCGAGCCTCCCTCCCTCGCGAAATGAGTCAGGGGAAAAAATGTATGCGTCTTGAAGTAGTTTTCACATACATTTTGTATGTCCTTACTTAGAATCAAATAACCTTCCCAAAACTAACATGGTCTGCATTTATCAGTGCCATCAGGTAGCTTGATTTCAGATGTGTCCATGTAAATATGACTTAGGTTAATCGTTATTCTTGCAAAGCATGTAAACGTGTTAATGTAACTATTATATTAATTCGACTATACACAATAATCGCATTATTGTGTGCATGTAACCGTGCTCTCCAATTCACTTTCTGCTCATCCTCGTGCGTTCGACGCTTGACAGAAAATGAGGTCTATCTGTAAAAAATCGCCGCGCCCATCAATTCACAGACATTGAGAGAGAGAGAGACATTATCAAACTTGCCGTGGTTGAAATACAGGGGGGAACCAAAAGACACGTCTTGTTTCTCGTCCAAAAAGCAAAAAGGCGGCAGGTTGTCAGGCGGTTAACTACAACTTCCTTCTTCTTTCAGACCAATGTGTAACTGTCACACTTCAGTGAGGGGTTTCGATTAATCTCGCCGGTGTAGGCGTGTTTTGCATTGGTTGAAATGTGATTGCATTTAATATGAAACCGCGCTGCCTCCCAGGCGTGAGCCACGTGTCCCGTTCAAAGCCCACGGCGAAATTGGCTCAAAACAAAAGTGACGTATCTCAGCATGTGTAGTAATTAGTAGGACTCTGTGT